>NW_019154110.1:15155012-15621286 GCF_002288905.1 Enhydra lutris kenyoni
TATATTAGACTGGTGACTAGAATAGAGTCACACTCTTGATTTTGGGTGTATTTTGGTCTGTTAGAAGAAACTGGCTCCCAAAGTTTTAAAGAAAAACATATATATACAAAAATAAGGGTAAACACAATGAAGGGATGGAATATGACCGTAAAGATGAAAATTTAAAAAGATTCTAAAAAACGAATTGATTAGGTAAGTTGGTTGAAAAAAGAAAAAAGAAAAAAAAAAAAAGGAAAGAATCCGATCAGGCTGGAGACTAGAAAAAAGCCATGTGCTAGATTTAGGGAGGGTATATTTTGATCTGTTAGAAGAAATCGTATCCCAGAGCTTTAAAGAGAGAAAAACATATGTGTATATAAAAAATAAGGTTAAATACAATGAAGAGACAGAATATGAAACAATGAAAATTTAAAAATTATTAAATTTAATTTTAATTTTTAATTAACAAATTAAAGATTTTTTAAAAAAAGTAAAATAGTTAAAGAGGAAAAATTAAAAAATAGAATAAGAAAAAATAAAATTTAAAATACTTAACTTTGAAAGACTAAAGAATGATGGGAAAAGAGCCATGAATTGTATGCGTTGCTATCCCCTAGCTCTTGAGTTTTGCAGTTGTCACTGATAATGAACTTGGTCTTGGCTGGATGTTCTTGCTGATCTTCTGGGGGAGGGGCCTGTTGTAGTAATTCTCAGATGTCTTTGCCTGAGGCGGAATTGCATCGCCCTTGTCAGGGGTTGGGCTGAGTAATCTGCTCAGTTTTGCTCTCCGGAGCTTTTGTTCTCTGAATGCTTTCTGTAGAGCTTTGGAGGTGGAGAATAAAGATGGCGGCCTCTCAATATCTGGTCAGGAGGAGCTGAGAGCTCGGGGCCCCTTTGCTCAGTGCGCCATCAGGGTAAAGTAGTCAATCCCTCCCAATACCCTGGTCTCTGGCCTGTGACCAAGTGTTTCTGTCTCTGGCTCACGGCCCCATTTGGAGTCTCCAAACCCATCAGTTCCTGCAGCATGCTCTGCACCGCTCCTCCCCAGGGAGGAAGGTGAGTCTCCCTGGATCTGCCACTTGTGGGGTCCCTGCTCGAAGGGCAGTGGCCCACCTGTGCCTTGGATCATGGTTTAAGGTAGCCCTGAGCTGACAGCCACTCCTTGGCTCTGTCTCTGTAGCTGGCTCCCCGCTCCAATACCTGGGAACTCTGCCACACTCAGACACCCCCAGTCTTTCTGTGACCCCGCGGGTCCTGACACCACACTGTCCCTGTGAGGGCTCTACCCCCTGTTTAGCCTCTGGAGTGAGGTCCCTCAGTGGAGCAGACTTCTAGAAGTTCTGAGTTTGCACTCTGCTGCTCCACCGCTTGCAGGGAGCTAGCCCCACTCACTGTGTTCTATCTTTCCATCGCTTAGGACTCACTTCTCCACACATCCTACCTTCCAGAAAGTGGTTGATTTTCTCTTCCTAGAATTGATGCTCTTCTTCTCGTCTATCTCCTGTTGAGTTTGTAGCTGTTCAGAATGGTTTGATAACTATCTAGCTGAACTCCTGGAACCTGACTATATTTAGGTCCCCTACTCCTCCACCATCTTGTCTAAAGATTTATTTATATTGCGAGAGAGAGAGAGAGCACAAGCGTGAGGGGCAGAGGGAGAAGGAGAGAATTTCAAGCAGACTCCATGCTGAACGTGGAATCTGATGCAGGACTCCATCTCACAAGCTGAAACCAAGAGCTGGACGCTTAACCGCTGCACCACTTAGGCACCCCAGTTGCTTAATTTTTAAATTTAATTTAAAATTTTTTTTTATTTTTAAAGGTTTTATTTATTTATTTTAGAGAAAGAGAGAGCGTGTCTGTGCAATTGGAGGGAGGGGCAGAGGGAGAGGGAGAGAGAGAATCCCAAGCAAACTCCCCACTGAGAGCAGAGCCTGACATGGGGGCTGGATCCCACCACCCGTGAGATCCTAACCTCAGCTGAAATTACCAGTTGGATGGCCAACCGAATGAGCCACCCAGGTGCCCCTTATTTACTTATTTTTAAAAAGTAATCTCTACACCCAATGTAGAGCTCAAACTCATGACTCCAGTATCAAGAGTTGCATGCTTCTCTGACTGAGCCAGCCAGGGGCCTCCTATTTAATTCCTTCTATATTTCTGCTATACTGATGAGAACAAAGTGACTTAGGGCAAATCTTGAGATTTGGTAATACAGCTTTATGATCCTTTTTAACACTTCTCTTGCTATCTTGGGAGCATTTATTCTTTTTATATAACTTAAAGATTTACATAAACAATTAAAATCCATGAGGATTTTTATTGGAATTGTGTTCCTATGTTCTGTATGTTTAGCAGTACATATAAAATTTGGGAGCACTGGGGCACCTGGGTGGCCCAGTCAATTAGCCTTCTGACTCTTGATCTCAGCTCAGATCTTGATCTCAAGGTCATGAGTTTGAACCCTGCACTGGGGCTCTATGCCCAGTGTGGAGCCTACTTAAACAAATTTTTGTGGGGGGAGCACTGAAATTTTAGGAGTAGATCTTTCTATTCAGGATCTTTCCATTTTTTCAGATCTTATTTTATGGCTTTTTAATGATATTCTATGATTGGATTATTATAGGTCATAAACCTTTCTCCTAATGTTTATCTCTAAATATTCCCCCCCCAATATCATTACTAGGTATTTTTCACTAAGTAGGAGAAGGGCTACTGATTTGGGTATATCTGTCTTGCATCTAGCCGCCTTATCAAAGTTTTATATCAATTCCAGTAACAATTTTATATATTTGGGGTTTTTTGAGGATTATTTATTTTAGAGAGAGAACAGGGGAAGGAGCAGAGGAAGAGGAAGAGAGAGAATCTCAAGCAGACTCCATGCTGAGCACAGAGCCCAGCTTGGGTCTTGATCTCATTACCCTGAGATCATGACCTGAGCTGAAACCAAGGGTCAGATGCTTATCCAGCTGCACTACCCAGGTACCCATATGTATTTGTTTTTTGTTTTGTTTTGTTTTACTGGAATCTCTTGAAATTTCTAGGACTGCCATCCTATCTTTGTCTTTTCCTTTCAATGTTTATATTATTTCATTATGCTTATTGCTTATCTGACACAATATTAAATATTAAGTGATAGCAGAACCCCTCACCATCTCTAATTTTAATTGAAATAGGTTTTGTGTTTTGCTGTTTAGGATAATTGCCATTGGGTTTGGCAGATAGTCTTTATTATATTGTATGCAACCGCTTTTCTGTTTCAACTTTCTGTGTTTTATTAGGAATAGCTGCTGTATTTTCAAATACATTGTAAGCACCTACTGTAATGATCACATGGTCTTTTTTTCTCCTTTAGGTTGCTAATATTAACAGATTACATTGAAAGACCTTGTGATACTGAAATATTTTGCATTTCTGGAATAAATCCTGCTTCGTCATATTATGTTATACTCTTGAGATATAAATGGATCTCTTTGCTACAGCTGTAGAATTGTAGAATTTTTGCATCTGAGCAAAGTCAGTAGATGTACTTTTGTCTTGTTTCTGTATTGGGTTTTATTTATTTATTTATTTATGTATTTAACATATTGTGTATTATTTGCTTTAGGGGCACAGGTCTGTGAATTATCAGTTTCATACAATTCACAGCACTCACCATAGCACATACCCTCCCCAATGTCCATCACTGGGCCACCCTACCCCTCCCCCCACCACCCCCCCGCAAGGAACCCTCAGTTTTTTTCCTGAGATTAAGAGTCTCTTATGGTTTGTCTCCCTCCCCGGTCACATCTTGTTTCATTTTTTCCCTCCCTACCTCTCATGACCCCCTACCCTGCCTCTCAAATTCCTCATATGAGAGAAATCATATGATAATTGTCTTTCTCTGATTGACTTATTTTACTTAGCATAATACTCTCTAGTTCCATCCATGTTGTTGCAAATGGCAAGATTTTGGGTTTTCTGATGGCTGTGTAGTATTCCATTGTGTGTATATGTGCGTGTGTATTCACATCTTCTTTATCCATTCATCTGTTGATGGACATCTAGGCTTTTTCCATAGTTTGGCTATTGTGGACATTGCTGCTATAAACATTTGGGTGCACGTGCCTCTTTGGATCACTACATTTGTATCTTTAGGAAAAATACCCACCAGTGTGATTGGTGGGTTGTAGGGTAGCTCTGTTTTCAACTTTTTGAGGAACCTCCATGCTGTTTTCCAGAGTGGCTGCACCAGCTTGCATTCCCCAACAACCAACAGTGTAGGAGGGTTCTCCTTTCTCCGCATCCTCGCCAACATCTGTCGTTTCCTGACTTGTTCATTTTAGCCATTCTGACTGGTGTGAGGTGGTATCTCACTGTGGTTTTGATCTGTATTTCCCTGATGCTGAGTGATGTTGAGCACTTTTTCATGTGTCTGTTGGCCATTTGAATGTCTTCTTTGAAGAAATGTCTGTTCATGTCTTCTGCCCATATCTTGATTGGATTATTTGTTCTTTGGGTATGTTTGATAAGTTCTTTATAGATTTTGGATACTAGCCCTTTATCTGATATGTCGTTTGCAAATATCTTCTCTCATTCTGTTGGTTGTCATTAGTTTTGTTGACTCTTTCCTTTGCTGTGCAAAAGGTTTTGATCTTGATGAAGTCCCAAGTTCATTTTTGCCCTAGCTTCCCTTTGCCTATGGCAATGTTTCTAGGAGGAAGTTGCTGTGGCTGAGGTCAAAGAGGTTGCTGCCTATGTTCTCCTCAAGGATTTTGATGGATTCCCTTTTGAGTCTATTTTTGTGTGTGATGTAAGGAAGTGGTCCAGTTTCATTCTTCTGCGTGTTTCTGTCCAGTTCTCCCAACAGCATTTGTTGAAGGGACTCTTCCCCCGCCCCCCACTGGACATTCTTTCCTGCTTTGTTGAAGATTCATTGACCATAGAGTTGAGGGTCCATTTCTGGGATCTCTATTCTGTTCCATTGATCTATGGGTCTGTTTTTGTGCTAGTACCGTACTGTCTTGATGATAACAGCTTTGTAATAGAGCTTGAAGTCTGGAATTGGGATGCTGCCAACTTTGGTTTTCTTTTTCAACATTCCTCTGGCTATTCAGGGTTTTTTCTGGTTCCATATAACTTTTAGAATTATTTGTTCAGTTTCTTTAAAAAAAATTGATGGTATTTTGATAGGGATTACATTAAATGTGTAGATTGCTTTAGGTAGCATAGACATTTTCACAATATTTGTTCTTCCAGTCCATGAGTATGGAATGTTTTTCCATTTCTTTGTGTCTTGCTCAATTTCTTTCATGAGTACTCTATAATTTTCTGAGTACATATTCTTTCCCTCTTTGGTTAGGTTTATTCCTAGGTATCTTATGGTTTTAGGTGCAATTGTAAATGGGATTGGCTCCTTAATTTCTCTTTCTTCTGTCTTGCTGTTGGTGAATAGAAATGCAACTGATTTCTGTGCATTGATTTTATATCCTGATGCTTTACTGATTTCCTGTATGAGTTCTAGCAGTTTTGGGGTGGAGTCTTTTGGGTTTCCCACATGAAGTATCATATCATCTACAAAGAGTGAGAGTTTGACTTCCTCTTTGCCTTTTTGGATGCCTTTTATTTCTTTTTGTTGTCTGATTGCTGAGGCTAGGACTTCTAGTTCTATGTTGAGTAGCAGTGGTGATAGTGGAGAGCCTTGCCATGTTCCTGACCTTAGGGGAAAAGCTCTCAGTTTTTCCTCATTGAGAATGATATTTGCTGTGGGTTTTCCATGGATGGCTTTTATGATATTGAGGTATGTACCCTCTATCCCTACACTGTGAAGAGTTTTGATCAAGAAAGGATGCTGTATTTTGTCAAATTTCTTTTTCAGCATCTATTGAGAGTATCATATGGTTCTTGTTCTTTTTTTTTTTTTAATTAATGTATCACAGTGATTGATTTGCAGATGTTGAACTAACCTTGCAGCCCAGGAATAAATCCCAGTTAGTAGTGGTGAATAATCCTTTCAATGTACTGTTGGATCCCATTGGCTAGTATTTTGGTGAGAATTTTTGCATCTCAAGGATGTTGTTCATCAAGGATATTGGTCTGTAATTCTTTTTGATGGGGTCTTTGTCTGGTTTTGGGATCAAGCTAATGCTGGCCTCATAAAATGAGTTTGGAAGTCTTCCTTCCATTTCAGTTTTTTGGAACAGTTTCAGGAGAATAGGCATTAATTCTTCTTTAAATGTTTGGTAGAATTCCCCTGGGAAGCTGTCTGGCCCTGGGCTCTTGTTTGTTGGGAGAATTTTGATTACCACTTCAATCTTCTTAGTGGTTATGGGTCTGTTCAGGTTTTCTATTTCTTCCTGATTCAGTTTTAGTGGTTTATACGTCCCTAGGAGTGGGACGTATTTCTTCCAGATTGTCAAATTTGCTAGCATATAGTTGCTCATAATATGTTCTTATAATTGTTTGTATTTCTTTAGTGTTGGTTGTGATCTCTCCTCTTTCATTCATGATTTTATTAATTTGGGTCCTTTTTCTTTTCTTTTGGATAAGTCTGGCCAGGGGTTTATCGATCTTATTAATTCTTTCAAAGAACCAGCTCCTGGTTTCATCTTTTTGTTCTACTGTTCTTTTCATTTCTATTTCATTGATTTCTGATTTGATCTTTATTATTTCTCTTCTCCTGCTGGGTTTAGGCTTTCTTTGCTATTCTTTCTGCAGATCCTTTGGGTGTAGTGTTAAGTTGTGTACTTGAGACCTTTCTTGTCTCTTGAGAGAGGCTTGTATTGTTATATACTTTGCTCTCTGGACCACCTTTTCTGTGTCCCAAAGATTTTGAACAGTTGTGTTTACATTTTCATGATTTTTTAAAATTCTTCTTTAATTTCCTGGTTGACCCATTCATTCTTTAGTAGGAATCCTCATTAGCCTTCATGTATGTGAGTTCTTTCCAACTTTCCTCTTGTGGTTGAGTTCTAGTTTCAAAGCATTGTGGTCTTAAGATATGCAGGGAATGATCCCAAACTTTTGTTACTGATAGAGACCTGATTAATGACCCAGGATGGTGATCTATTCTGGAGAATGTTCCATGTGCACTAGAGAAGGATGTGCATTCTGTTGCTTTGGGATGGAATGTTCTGAATGTATCTGTAATGTCCATCTGGTCCAGTGTGTCATTTAAAGCCTTTATTTCCTTGTTGATCTTTTCCTTAGATGATCTGTCCATTTCAGTGAGGGGAGTGTTAAAGTCCCCTGCTATTATTATATTATTGTCAAAGTGTTTCTTTGATTTTGTTACTAATTGGTTTATATAATTGGCTGCTCCCATGTTAGGGGCATAGATATTTAAAATTGTTAGAACTTCTTGTTGAACAGACCCTTTAAGTATGATATAGTGTCCTTCCTTATCTCTTATTGTATAGTCCTTGGCTTAACATCTAATTTATCTGATATAAGGAATGCCACTCAGCTTTCTTTTGATGTCCATTAACATGGTAAATTGTTTTCCACCCCCTCACTTAAATCTTTGAGGTGTCTTTGGGTCAAAATGAGTTTCTTATAGACAGCATATTGATGGGTCTCATTTTTTAAAAATCCATTCTGATACCCTGTGTCTTTTTTTTTTTTAAGATTTTATTTATTTATTTGACAGAGATCACAAGCAGGCGGAGAGGCAGGTAGAGAGGAAGGGAAGCAGGCTGCCTGCCAAGCAGAGAGCCCGATGTGGGGCTCAATCCCAGAACTCTGGGATCATGACCTGAGCCAAAGGCAGAGGCTTTTTTTTTTTTTAATTTTTTTTTTTATTAAAGATTTTATTTATTTATTTGACAGAGAGAGATCACAAGTAGACAGAGAGGCAGGCAGAGAGAGAGAGAGAGAGAGGGAAGCAGGCTCCCCGCCGAGCAGAGAGCCCGATGCGGGACTCGATCCCAAGACCCTGAGATCATGACCCGAGCCGAAGGCAGCGGCCTAACCCACTGAGCCACCCAGGCGCCCCCAAAGGCAGAGACTTAACCCACTGAGCCACCCAGGCGCCCCACCCTGTGTCTTTTGATTGGGGCATTTAGCCCATTTACATTCAGGGTAACTATGAAAGATATGAATTTAGTGCCACTGTATTGCATGTAAGATGACTGTTAATTGTCTCTGTTCCTTTCTGGTCTTTTTACTTTTACAGCCTGTCTGTGCTTAGAGGACCCCTTTCAATATTTCCTGTAGGGCTGGTTTGGTGTTTGCAAATTCTTTTAGTTTTTGTTTGTCCCGGAAGGTTTTTATCTCTCCTTCTATTTTCAATGACAGCCTAGCTGGATATAGTATTCTTGGCTGCATATTTTTCTTGTTTAGTGCTCTGAAGATATCCTGCCAATCTTTTCTGGCCTGCCAGGTCTCTGTGGATAGATAGGTCTGCTGCCGATCTAATATTTCTACCATTGTATGTTATAGACCTTTTGTCCCAAGCTGCTTTCAGAATTTTCTCTTTGTCTCTGAGACTTGGAAGTTTTACAATTAGTTGATGGGGTGCTGACCTATTTTTATTGATTTTGAGGGGGATTCTCTTTGCCTCCTGGATTTTGATGCTTGTTTCCTTTGCCAAATTGGGGCAATTCTCTGCTATATTGCTCCAATATACCTTCTGCCCCCCCCCTTCTTCTTCTGTGATCCCAATTATTCTAATATTGTTTCATCTTACGGTATCACTTAAGTCTCGAATTCTCCCCTCGTCGTCCAGTAGTTGTTTATCTCTCTTTTTCTCAGCTTCTTTATTCTCCATCATTTGGTCTTCTGTATCACTAATTCTCTCTTCTGCCTCATTTATCCTAGCAGTAAGAGCCTCCACTTTTGATTGCACCTCATTAAAAGCTTTTTAAAATTTCAACTTGGTTAGATTTTAGTTCTTTTATTTCTTCAGAATGGGATTTTCTATTATCTTCCATGCTTTTTCAAGCCTAGCTATCACTTTGATAGTCACCATTCTGAACTCTAGTTCTGACATCTTACTAATGTCCATATTGATTAGGTGCCTAGCCATCAGTACTGCCTCTTGTTCTTTTTCTTGAGGTGCGTTTTTCTGCCTTGTCATTTTATCCAGATAAGAATAGATGAATGAGAGAACAAAATACTAAAATGATAGCAATGACCCCAGAAAAATATAAACTAACCAAATCAGAAGAGACCTGATACCGGGAGGAGAAGAAAGGAGGGGGAGAAATATATGTGTGTACACACACACACACACACACACACACACACACATATTAGACTGATGAATAGAACAAAGCCCCACACTTGATTTTGGGTGTATTTTGGTGTCTTAGAAGAAATTACCTCCCAAAATTTTAAAGAAAGAAAAACATATATATACAAAAATAAGGGTAAACATGATGAAGGGATGGAATACAAATGTAAAGATGAAAATTTAAAAAGATTCTAAAAGGGGGCGCCTGAGTGGCTCAGTGGGTTAAAGCCTCTGCTTTTGGCTCGGGTTGTGATCCCGGGGTTCTGGGATCGAGCCCCGCATCGGGCTCTCTGCTCGGTGAGGAGCCTGCTTCCCTTCCTCTCTCTCTGCCTGCCTCTGCCTGCTTGTGATCTCTGTCAAATAAATAAAATCTTAAAAAAAAAAAAGATTCTAAAAGGAACTGATCAGATAAGAAGTTGGTTGAAAAAAGAAAAAAAAAAAAAGAAAGAATCTGATCAGGCTGGAGACTAGAACAAAGCCATGTGCTAGATTTAGGGTATATTTTCATCTGTTAGAAGAAACTGTATCCCAGAATTTTAAAGAAAAAAAAAAAAAACCTATATGTATACAAAAAATAAGGTTAAATACAATAAAGGGATAGAATATGACTATAACAATGAAAATTGAAAAATATTTTTAAAAAAGGTATTGATAAGATAAAATAATTAAAAAGGTTTAAGTAGGAAAGAAGAAAAATAAAAAAAATAGAATAAGAAAACAATAAAAATTAAAAAAATTTAACTTTGAAAGACTAAAGAATCATGGGAAAAGAGCCATGAATTCTACGTGTTGCATTCCCCTAGCTCTGGAGAGCTGCAATTCTCATTGATCCATTAACTTGGTCTTGGCTGGATGTTCTTGCTGATCTTCTGGGGGAGGGGCCTGTTGCAGTGATTCTCAAATGTCTTTGCCTGACTCGGAATTGTACTGCCCTCACCAGGGGCCAGGCTGAGTAATCTGCTTGGTTTTGCTCTCGGCAGTTTTTGTTCCCTGAACAGTTTCTGTGGAGTTTGGAGGCAGAGAATAAAGATGGTGGCCTCCCAATATCTGGTCAGGAGGAGCCCCAAGTCCTCAGTGTGCCCTCAGAGGAAAGCAGTCAATCCCTCCGCCATTTCCCTGGTCTCTGGCCGTAATCCGTGCTCACCTAACCTGTGACAGAGCGTTTCTGTCTCTGGTGCATGGCCCCATTTTGGAGTCTCTAAACCCAGCAGATTCCTGCTGCGAGCTCCCATGCTGCTCCTCCCAGGAGAGGGAGGTAGGGGTCTCCCTAAACCTGCCACTTTTGGGGTCCCTGCAGTGGCCCGAGTGTGGCTCAGATCACAGTTTAAGGAAACCCCAAGCTGAGAGCTCACTCCTTGGCTCTGTCTCTGTAGTCAGCTTCCCGTTCCAATACCTGGGAGCTCTGGACCACACTCAGGCATCCCTGGTGTTTCTGTGACCCCACGGGTCCTGAGACCACGCTGTCCATGGGAGGGCTCCATCTCCCACTTAGCCACTGGAGTGATGTCCCTCAGTGGAGGAGTTTTCTAAAAGTTCTGATTTTGTGCTCTGCTGCTCTACCACTTGCTGGTAGCCACCCCCCGCCACAGTCTCTCTTCCCCTATATTGCCTTGGATCTACTTCTCTGCACGTCCTACCTTCCAGAAAGTGGTTGGTTTTCTGTTCCTAGAATAGCTGCTCTTCTTCTCTTCGATCCCCTGTTTGGATTTTTAGGTGTTCAGAATGGTTTGATAACTATCTAGCTGAACTCCTGGGGCCCCATGTTATTTAGATTTCCTACTCCTCTGCCATCTTGCTCCTTCCCTCTATATTGGGTTTTGACATCAAGGCTATGCTAGCATTATAAAACAGGAGAGCTTTCCATATTTTTTTCTCATCTGGAATGGTTTAAGTAGCAATGGAATTATGAGTTAGATAAAACTCATTTGTAAATCCATTTGAACCCAGTCCTTTTTTCAATATTAGATCTTTAATTACCCTTTCAATATCTTTTGTGGTAACAAATTTATTCTGGTTTTCTACTTCTGACAAATTTGGATTTGCTAGAAAACTTTCTGCTTTTTAAAAATTTTTAGATTTGTTGCTCTGGCTCTTCTTTTCTCATTCTTATCTCTTATTCCTCAGATTGCATATTTTTGTTCTTTTTTCTTTATTCAGGGTGTCTTATTAGTCTTTGTAAAAATCCAGCTTTTGGGGATGCCTGGGTGCTCAGTCAGTTAAGCCACTGCCTTCTGCTCAGGTATTGATTCCAGGGTCCTGGGATCGAGTCCTGCATCCGGCTCCTTGCTCAGCAGGGAGCCTGCTTTTCTCTCCACCTCTGCCTGCTTGTGTGCTCTCCCTCTCTCTCTCTGATAAATAAATAAAATATATATTTTTAAAGATTTTATTTATTTATTTGACAGAGAGAGATCACAAGTAGGCAGAGAGGCAGGCAGAGAGAGGAGGAAGCAGGCTCCCCGTTGAGCAGAGAGCCCCATGTGGGGCTCAATCCCAGGACCCTGAGACCATGACCTGAGCCAAAGGCAGAGGCTTAACCCACTGAGCCACCCAGGTGCCCCAATAAATAAAATCTTTAAAAAAAAAATCCAGCTTTTGGTTTCATTCATCCCATCAATGATTTTATTGTTTTCTATTTTTTTAATGTATTTTATTTATTTGAGAGAGAGAGCAAGAGGGCACAGGCTGTGTATGTGTGTGGGGGGGTGGTGCAGAGGGAGAGGGAGAAGCAGGCTCCCAACTGTGCCTGATGACAGGGTATTCCATCCCAGGACCCTGAGATCATGACCCTAGCCAAAGGCAGATGCTTAACCCACTGAGCCACCCAGGTGCCCCTTACATCCAATTTTTTTTTTTTTTTTAAAGATTTTACTTATTTGACAGAGAGACAGTGAGAGAGGGAACACAAGCAGAGGCAGTGGGAGAGGGAGAAGCAGGCTTTCTAGTGAGCAGGGAGCCCAATGTGGGGCTCGATCCCAGGACCCTTGGATCATGACCCAAGCTGAAGGCAGAAGCTTAACCAACTGAGCCACCCAGACGCCCTTATTGTTTTCTATTTTACAGCTTTTAGCTTCTACCAATTTCTCCTTTCTAGTTCTTTTGGTGCTGTTTACTACCTTAATATGAATAATAAATTTCTTCAATGAAAAATAATTTTTTTCCATTGAAGACATTTAAACTGTAAGTTTTTCTCTGAGAACAGCTTTTGCTCTGTTACATGTTCAGATAGAATGTATGCTTTTTGTTGCTTTCTAGACCATTTATTTGTATTTGAACTTTCGTCTTTGATCCAAGAATGTACAGAATTGGGTCTCTCAATTTTTGTGCAGTTATAATGGTAATAACCACATTTTAATTATCTCTAATTATACAGGATTGTGATCATGGGATGTGGACCACAAAGTTGCTATTTGTTTAATAATTTCAGCTAATATTTAAGCATTAATAATTACACGATTAATATTTATCAGTTAATACATAATTAATATTTTGCCACACAATGGGTTTTTGCATATATTCCATAGATAAATGGCCAAAAAAAAATGTACATTCTCTATTTAAAGATTCTATAGTCTGGTGATCATTTACTAATTGCATTATACAATTTCTCTGTCTTTATTTTTGTCTATTATACATGTCTAGTTCCAAGAGAGGTGCATTAAAGTCTCTATAATTGTATTTTAATTTTTATCAAGTTCTCTTTGCAATTCTAACAGTTTCTGATTTAAGTGTTCAGTTTTCCTGGTAATTGAGGCACAGGGTTTATCACCTCTAGATCTTCCTGTGTTTTTTGTCATTACAGAATATTCCATTGAGTGCTTTAATGTTAAATTCCACCGTTTGACCAATTGACATTTCAAGTCCTGCCCTTTTTTGTGTTTGCTTATTTTCTCTTTGCCACCCCTTTATTTTCAGCCATCTTTATCATTTAACAATTTCTATAATAGCAGATAATTTTTTTTTTCCTAAACACACCTGTTCTACAATGGTAGAAAATGCAATCCGTTTGTATTTAGATAATGACGGATTACCTCGCTAGCGTTCCTTTGGTCCTACTTCGGTTATTATGCTTATGATTAACCCTGATGTTCTTTTCCTTTTCCTAGTTTTTGCTGATTTGTTTTCTACTTAATTTTTTCTACTTAATTTTTAGTGTTTCTCCCTAAAGTTTTGTTTTTCTCCAGATTGCAAATTTCCTATCCTCCATGAACATGTAGCCAGTCACACAACACACAAGGGGCTAACCAGATCATGTGTGTGCCTCACCTGGCATACTGCTGATGCCCCCATTCCCAGCTCTCTCCTTGGGCTTCTGGGATGGAGCTGAGCAGTCAGGATGAGGATGAAGATGAACTTCTTCATATCTCTGGTCCGCTCCTCTCAGAATTCCTAAAAGGATTTCTCAACTGAGCTCTCACTGGTCTTTCATTTCTAGGGGACTGCAGAGGTTATGCTCTTTGATCCTCAAACAAGATTAACAAGACATTGGAGAATGCTGATGCTTCGCCTGTGGATTTAGGTTATGGGCCTAGAAACAAATTCTCCTGTCTCCAGCCTTGCATCGAAAGGGACACCTTCTCATCTTCTCGGACCTTTGTGGAGCAGAAACCTCCCTAAAGGTAAAGCTGAAATAAGTGGGAGACAGGACATTGGAGGAGGGGGCCCAAGGTGGCCATGTTCTGAGGGCTCCACCTAATGCTCTGAGGAAGCAGTTACAGGAAGCTTCATCCCTATCTCCAGAGCTTAAAACCCATGGAACCCTGAGGTTCAGACCATGTCTGGACTGCTACCACCAAGCCTTGGCGCTTGCCCCCAATGAACTGTGTCTCAGTTCTTTTCTCTCAGTGATTTGCTAGAAGGCAGAAGTGTCATAGATGGTCTGTTTCTACACCTTTCATTTTGTGATCCTACAAAATTCTCTTCATTAAGCAAGACTTTGAACTTGAGGATCAAGGCTGGGCTTCCTCATACCCTTTCAGACTCCTACTCAAGGGTCATGGAATTGGTTCTGTGCTTTCTCCTGCAGGCTGTTGATAGCAGAGGCCAGCAACCTGGAGAGCCACTTAGCTCCTTCGACACTCTCTTGTCTCTTCATAAACATGTTCCACAGTGGAAGGGCTTCTTCTCCACTGGAGGTGCTGCGGCCAGCACTGAGAGGTAAGGGGACGCAGGTATGACTGGGGACACTTCCCCCCCCAGCCCTCCCCTGTAAGTGAAAGAACACCAGACAACTCTGTTCAAAACAGTTTATTGTATTTTATTTTATTTTTTTTTGTCAGACAAACACATTGATTTCTGGACCACAGTAGAGGATGGAAACCTTTCACAAACTTATTTATTTGAAAATACAAATATAAAATTATACTTTCCACATCTGTGATGTGAGAGACTGCCATCCACATAGTAATTTTTTACAACAGGGCTTTAAGAAAGCCACACACAAAGACCTGAAAGATGCTTGCGATATATAGATAGATAGATAGATACATATATATGTATATATATAAAAAAAATACTCACTACCAAAGTTGTCATCAGTTTCATACTAAAGTATAAAAGTAAGGGTGAGGTCAGCCACAGTGCTAGGGAAAGTTTTATTTAGATACATTTATGTCCACATGAAACGCTTAGACTTGCATCCTATTACATATGGAATTCCGCGTTTACAATACACCATGAACGGCAGATTGGCTAGCCCACGCCACTCGAGAGGACACTCACAGATTCCACACAGGATGGTGCAGTATGTACAGAATACAGTAGCTGAGAGCCTTCTAGGGAGGCTCTGGAACTTTTGGCTCTCAGACCCCCTCCCCCTCCCCCCTCGCGCCCCTGCCTCCCAGAAATGAAGTCCTGTCTGAGACAATACATTCTGATTGATAGCCAAGTATTTGAGTTAAGGTTGCTTCCCCAGAGGGGTGGGTTTTATTTATATATATATTTTTTGTTTGAGTTTACTTACTTTTTGGTTAAAAGAAAAAGAAAACAAACATATTACAGTATTAAAGTATTGCTTAACGTACAGCGTCTCCTTGTGTAGTGTCTGTGCCCAGGACCGGGCTGAGCTGATTCTGCTGCTTTTCTGCTTAGGGGAGGGCAGAGGAGCCCACCAGCATCTCTCTTCAATGTGCTTGCCAGCCTCCATCCCTCTGCCTCCCCCTGCCCCCCACTTTTATCTTCCTTGGAAGGTAGCCCGGCTTGTTGAAGCACACTGAAGAAAGAAAATTCTGCCCCGCACCCCTACCCCCCTGGCACAGTCTCCCTCTGTCTCTGCGTGCCACTCCCAACCGATAAAGAGAAGTATGAGTTAGTGTTTCTTTTGTAAACAATTTCATATGCAATATAATACAGAAAGCATGGCTGACCTTCAATAAAAAATGTAGTAAACTATATTGCTTTATTCTTGATTATGCTGCAGTGAGCGAACGGCAGGATGAAGCAGTGTGGTGTGGTGGTGGCTAAGTCCCTAGCCCTCGTTTGCACTAAAGATCAAAATAGGTCTTGTTTTTCTATTTGGAACGAAAAAACAATTTTTTTTTTTCAAAATCTCCCAAATGAAAAAGAACCCCCCCTTGTCAAAAACAAAACAAAAAAACAAAACACCCTAAAACAAAAACGAAACAAAACCCCCCAAAAAAACCACCTGAAAACAAAAACTGAACACCTTTCAGGTCATTAGAACCAACAATTACCCAATGATTTTTAGACTAGTCTAGCAAGATGTGTGTAACATTCACTGGCTGTGAATTGCTGTGCAGTGAAACAGGAAATGGACAGCAATAGAGCCATGCTACCTTAAAGTCCAAGCTACAGATTCAAATTAGGATGACGGTTATGAAGGAGAGAAACGTAAAAAGGCCTGTCGGGATTTCGTTTGAATTAAGCCAATGAGCGACTGGGATAGAACACGAGGCTGTTTGGTTTTCCCAATGGGTGTGAGGAAGGCCACAAACCAGGGCTGAGAAAGCTCCTGGGGAGGGGACCAAAGGCTTGGCCGTCCCCGTCAGCTCCAGGTCCAGGTAGAACCAGGAATGGGTCCGGGAGCTAATGCCACTCACTCCCCTCTGCTTGGGAGGAGAGGAGTTCGGGGGTCCCAGGCAGATGGATCTGGAAGCCAGAAAGTCACCCGGTGGCTATTTAGTGATTCCGGGGGGAAAAGCCATCAGCCAAGAGGGTTTCTCCCCCAGGGAAGGCGAAAAGGTGGTTCCCATGGTCGCCATTGAGCTTAACTGAAACAAAGACAAGGCTGAACATCAGTGCTAAAATAATTTACAAAAATCTTTCAAAATGGACTTCTAGATGAGTGGGGGGACTAACGTGAACCTTAACCTAGGTAGCCACATTAAAACATATCAGATTTCCACGAGATTTGTGCTATGGGCTACTGGGTCTCTTCAAAAGGTATTATAAACATCTAAAACATATTCACACAGATTATCAATTTCTTCTGAGCATTCTTAAAAAAATATTTTTTCTCTTAGTAAAATCATTTTAATATACCATGCCTCCCTCTTTTAAAAAATAAATTAAAAAAATCCAGTTTTGCATATCTAGCATTAGCATTTAAGGTAGTATGGCACACCCCTTCACAGTTTGGGGGGGGGGGTGGGAATCTACAAAACGCCGCGGAGTCTGCCGGCATTTGAACATCATGAGACCTTGGGTTAGTTGAAACCACATCAGATCAGCAAAAATAAAATAAAAAGTTGAAATTGAAAAAAAAAAATTGAAAGGAAAAACCTGCCCCAAAATTATTAGCAATTTTTTTTTTTCCATAAATAAGAGAAAGTTCTATCCTTACTGGTCCTAAATCTGAATAACTATGTCTAATTTTTTTAAACCTTAATTACGTTATACCTATCAATATGTACTAGAAGAAAGAGAAGAAAAAAAGTCACTATACTAGTACGAGGACAGCACGCTTACAAGATAGCCATTTTATACATTATTAACAGACAGTGATCAACAAAGAGTCTTCTATGAGGTGATGGGGGTGCAGAGAAAGGAAGGGTCCTACAGTACATCACCAACATGGACAAAAGAGTAATTAAATTCCCTAGTCTAGACACTGAATTTCTGGGAATTTATGGTCTTTTTTCTCTTTTTTAATAAAACTTTTCTATTTTGTTATTTTATCCCTCGAACACGTTTTGATATTTTAAAAGCGCCCAGCATTTTACTCAACTTGGTTGTTTGGAAATAAAAAAAGAAAAAAAACGAAACAATAAACCCCTCACCAAACAACCTAACATTTAATCGGAAAAACAGATTTTTTTTTTTTTAAATGTTGTTGCTGTTTAATTAGAATTGAAAAAGGCTTTTTTTCTTTCTTTCTGAGTTAGCATTTTGGAGCCTTTTGTTTGAAGATGCTTTTGCCCTACCACGTCTGTGAAGTCTACATTAGTCTACTTTGTTAGTAAAATTTATAAAAATAGGAGTGCAGCAGCTTTTTATAATAAATGTCGCATTCAGTGTCTCATACTGGCTGTGCCTTAAGTACCAAATTTATAAACGTAACAATTTAAAAAATATTAATAAAACATCAATATCACATTTTAAAAAAGAAAAAAATATATATCCACACTACAATATGTTTTAATGCCATCTACTGAGTTGTACTTCTAGAGTTGCTGTTGCCGACCTATTACCAATATTAAAAAAAAAGTTAAATTAAAAAATATCCTTCATCATAAGTATCTTTCCCCAACCGAGGACCATATATTATAACAGCCAAATGTTAAACATGTGCAAACAGGAAACTGTCAGTTTTTCCCACCAGTCACAGTGCAGCGATGTTTATACTTTTTTTATTTTTAAAATTCTGTTTACATCTACAATAAATTAAAAAAAAAAATTCTTCCATAGCCTCTCTGGTGATACTTGCAGCACTGAGGTATTAAAAAAAATATATAAACCAAAAAAGGTTGCTCTCCTAATTTGTAAATAGGAAGTGAATGGAGAAAAGGTTTCATTAATGCAGGCTTATCCGCCCCTGGCCCGAGGGCCCCCCTCCCCCGCTCCCCGGGGCCTGGGGGGGGCAGTGCGGGGCAGGGAAGCAAAGAGAGGCCAAGTGTCCTAGGGACCTTTGGAGGTGCTGAAATGGTTGGACAATAGAAAATGATCAAATATTTAAAAATTAAGACTGAAAAAGAATGTCCCCCCACCCCCTCCCCACCCAAGCCAAACAGGTGTGCTTTGAAACTTTAAATATGTTAAATATTAAAATTGTAGCTTTGTTTTTAAAAAACGTCTTGGGAAAAGCAGTTTTTCATATTTTAAATAAAAATCTAACTAGACGGTAACATTTGAAGCTGTGCACAGACGAGAGGTTAATATGCTGGTATGACACTAATACAGTTCTTAGGTCTATCACACAGACAGAAGGAGCTAAACAGTGTTCTAACTTTTCCCGGGGGTCGTCCGGGCAACAGGGGTGTCCTTCCTCCTGGGAACTGACTGGGTTATCATGCCTTCCCCTCCTCCCTCCACAGAGCATCGAACTGCCTGGGACCGACTCCCTCACAAAAATATTTTTTGATTCTCTCTTTCTTAATAGTTTCTATGTAGTTAATGGAATTGTATTTACAACGCTTTTTTTTTTTTTTAGAATTCACAATTTCAAAAAACCTTATAATATCACCTCTTTCAACAGAAAAAAAGCACTTATAGAAAAGGAGGACACTCAAAACATGGTCGTCCTTACCTTATTGCCGAAAATAGATATACTTAGGTTAACAAAGAGACGTCACAAAAAAGAACCGCTATAGAGTCTGTTAATTAGCCTACTACATCTCACTTCTTATACGACGCAAAGGAGAAAGTTGATGCCCACCTCCCGCTCCACAACTTTGCTTCTGTGGGTGTACGCGCTCCACCGGAAAAGCCATACAGTCTCAGAATTGGTACCAAAATATTGAGAGTAATATTACCATCTCAGCATCCTTTAAAAGTGAGAACAGAATCAAAACAAGCAAAAAAAAAAAAAAATCTTTTTAAGAAAAAAATAATACCTTAATATAACAATTATACTATGGTTAGCTTTTAACTAGATATTAAAGCTATATGACTACCGGACTAAGTCAAAATCACTACCAAATGTGATTCAAAGAGATTTAAAAGGAGAAGGGGCGGGGCGGGGGTGGGGGAGAGAAGAGGATGGGAAACCATCAAGAAAAAACAAAACAAAACAAAACCAAAAATCATGGGTTATATACACATTTAAAAGCTGTTGTCTTATATTACAGCAGATTCGTGAGATGATGAGATGTAGTCAACCCTCGATCCGAAGTGAGCCATCTCTGGTTGGGATGGGGAGTGAGGCTGGTGGGGGTCCAGGTCTGATGACATCACCTAAACAAAGGGCCACTCAGAAACTTCGCCCAGTCTTGCCTGGACATCCAGGTATGCTCTGCAGGGTGCGGAAGGTCACGGATGCCCAGAGGAGAACATAAAGTGGGAAGCGGGAGGAGAGAGAAGATGTGTCAGGCAGACGTACTATTTAGTCCAACTTTTTAACTAGTGCTTTCAGGGTAGAACTACAACAGGCTGCTCAACTCATGACTGGAAACGGCGGGGCTAACAGCTTCCTGGGATCACTGCTTGGAAAATCGGGCATCTTCGCCACGCCTGACACTGGGGAGCGGACAGCCCTGCCACTCATTTTTGCTGATTTGCTATTCCGCTGACTTGCTACAGCACTGTTGAATTCTTGGGCGTGGGCAGTGGCAGGAAATGTGGTCAGCAGATGTGGCCACACTGGGTGTTCGGCTCCATTGGTGAATTGCAAACTGACAAGGGATTTTGTTTTTTTTTTTTAAATTCTGGTTAAACTTCTGGTCTTCAAAGCCAAATGTTTAAAAAAGCTGCTTTATCAAATACCATCAATGACTGCCAATAACTGAAAATGCAAATTAAAAAAAATCTAAAAAAATTATATCTCATATCAAGGGCTTGAAGTCAGGAAAACATATGCAACAAATAACCAGCTTTGGTTACAGTAAACAAAGAGAGACCCGCGACTCACACAGACTTGAGTCTCCCTGAATCAAGCCTGGGCGCCTCCCTTGTGGAGGGCACTAAATGTCAGAGAAGGAAACCTCGGTTATGGACAAATTGCGTGTTTCGGTTTGTACATGTGATCCCATTTTGGGGGTGGGGTGCTACTATCAATCTCTCAAATGTGATATCCCTTCTGTGGGAACCGGGTCCTAGAGCTGGATGAGGAGGATGGGGTGGGTGCCTTGCCCTCCCCCGGCTCCTACAGCGGCTGTGGAAGGGAGGGTGGGCTGTGGTGGGAAGCCCTACCCCACCCTCATTTCCAGGGGAGGAAGAGCGCCAGGGCGGTGGGGCAGGGCAGCTTCGGGGTCTGACCTTGCGGGGACCTGCTGTGCCCGGTACCTGTTCCATCCCCTCCTCATCTGACTCCACAAAGGGCTCGAACCACCTCCAATCCCCAGAGTTCTTGGGGAGTTCAGTCCCCTTTGCTCAGAGGAACCTTACTTCCCCTGGGCCCCCAAACCCAGCTTAATTAGTAGTGAGTAGCTCTCCTTCAAACTGTTAGTGGCCTCTGGCGCTGGCCAGCAATGGCTGGGGTCAGTGCTCGAAGGGAAGTGGAGGTGAGGGGTGGGGAGAATCACACACGGGCTTTATTTGGTTAAGAGAGGCAGTTGCATTAGTTGAGCTGATTCCTTAGCAGCAACAGTAGAGAAATCCAAGAGAGATCTATGGAACTCAACTCAATCTGGTCCTCTCCACTGGGCCCACCCTCGAGAGTCCTGGCTGACTTGGGGCTTAGAGTGACCCCCCTCTGTGAGAGAGCTGTCCCATTAACTGCAAACCAAAGTGGCAAGTCCATCTTCAGCCTCGCTTCTCCTCTGTCCCAGCTCCCGGGGTGGGTGGGGGAGAGCACGCTCTGCCCCAGTGGGAACCCAGGCCCAGCCTCAGCTGTCACCCTCTCCCTTCCAGAGAGACAGACCCACGTTTCAAGCCCCCAGGCTAACGCGCGAACACAGTATGCACTCAGCTTTCACGAGAGAACCCCTCTACCTTCTTGGGGTTCTTCCCAAGAGCAACAGATACTTATTTTCCAATGAGACTGTGGCAAGAGGCTCCCTCACTGACTGCCCCAGCCTCCCCTTCTCCTCCACTCCGCCCCTTCCATATCCCCATCAAAGTGATTTAAAAAAAAAGTTTAATTAACTTGAGCTCAGTTTAAAAGGTTAGGAAACTGGCAGGGATCCAAATCCATGTTACGCAGGTGATGTCGTTAATTTAATTTGCTTTTCGTGCGGTAATCTGGATAATTACTCAGTAGTTACTGGCAAAAATGTTTTCTTTTCACTAAAAGATGGAGTCTGGCTGTATGACTGCATGAACCCCAGGAGCCAAAGCCAGAGAGCGTTGGGGGACCGAAAGGATCCAGGGACCTGAAAGGCCATCTTGCGGGACCCTGGAGGGGTTGGCCCCAGTCCCCGGCTTGGCCGAACCCTGGGGTTCTCCTACCTCTGTCCCCCTGGGACAGATCTAGCACGAGATCACCTTCCAGTTTCCTACACTCTTGATCGTAATTTCAAGACAGAGAGAGATGAGAGATGGGGAAGAAGATAAGGGATCAAAAGACTCAAATCAAGAAAAAAAAAACAAACAGGTAGGGGTCATGATTACAGCTGGAGAAAGGGATGAGAGAGTAAAAGACTGGATTTTTGGCCCCCACCCCACTTCTAAGGGGTCGGGGAGGAGGAGAGAGAGGCGCCAGCGCGATGAGGCCAGGGCCTGTGCATACTTGAACACCGGGGCGCACACAGGTGTGACGTGCCCGGCAGGGCGGGGACACAGGGCAGAGAAGGTAGTACCTCAGAGTGGGCTGGCAACAGAAGCACCTGCTCAATGGTATCCATTTGTAAAGGCCGTTGCAATCAAAGGTCCCTAAAATTGCACAATTGTTAAGGTCATCAGCACGCTATACACGGGAACAGATTGTCATATTCCGGGAAAGGAAATTATCTCTAGGACTAGACCGTGGTTGCCAGCATGAATATGTAATTCTGAGACACTGCGCCCCAAGGGGCCCCCACACCCTAACCCAAGCCCGTCTGCTTGCCCAGGGGGTAATTGAGAGCCAGGTGCACCGGTGGGGGGGTGGTGGCTGAGGGCAAAGGGAGGCCTCAGCCCAAAATGCTGGGCGCTGCTGCCCCTGACCCTGGAGGGCAAAGATCCCAGTGTCTCTGCCCACAGTCCCAACAGCTCCAGTTGGGGAGAGAGCAAGCCCAGCGCAGACAAAATGTGATGCCACGTGTGGTCATTTCAGAAAAGCGCCACGGCCCACAGGTCAAGAGACCCAGGTTTTCAAGAACAAATCGGGTCTGTGTTTCCAGGCGCTGTGAATGGAAGCGAGTCGTGCTCTGGGTGGTGACAGACAGTCTCCCAAACGGGGCAACTTGAAACGGAATACTGCTACCGCGGACTCGGTGCTGGAGTTCACCTGTGGGGATCTGACTCATCGGACTCCTGACTTCAGTGATACTGGTTTGGGAATGGAATAGAGCAAGGACCCAGATTGCACCGGCCAGGGGTGATGGCCACGTGTGTGTGTGTGTGTACATGCGTGTGTAAGACAGTACGTGAAAGAGCGCACACGCGCATGTTAGACTGTATGTGTGCATTCTTGCGTGTGTGTGTGTGTGTCTGTGTGTGCATGCGCGCGTGCACGCGCATGGCGTCCAGTGCTGGGGTGGGGAGTAGGCGGGGAGGCAGTGCCCCACGCTGTCTGTACTTGCTCTGTTCTCTCCAGCTCAGCCCCTGAGGCAGGGTTCACCTGGCCGGGACAGGACCTGGAACAGCAGACACTCCCATCTTAGCCCCCAAACCAAACCACCTACAAAATGCTGAGGTTGACTAGAATGGAGGGTGGCCGAATTTCGGTTTCCCAAATGGAAGGAACATGGAGCGAGTGGGCTCAGGCACATTCATGCTCACACACACCAGGAGGGGGAAGAACAATACAATCTGAAAACAGCATGCAAATCTGTTAAGCAAATTTCCATTGCCTGGATTAGTCAGATTATAGAACCACAGAGCATTACAAATATCAAATGCATCTGGCCTCCGCAGGGCTGCGGCTAAAGAACGCAAATGGGAACTTACTTGGAACCTGGAAACTGTAAGAAACATTAGCAGAGGAAACCGCCCGGGAGGAAGCGTGAACCCCACACCGGGTCCCGGGGCCAAGTGCTACCTCTGGACCTCAGGCCCGGGGACTCGACTGACCAAGGCTGCTATTCTGAGGTGGAGGTGGGAGGGTCCCCCAGCCCCTCAAGTCCCAGCCCACATGGGGGTCAAGCAGGGGGGCCCATCCTGAGGGCCTGTTACGTGCTAGCAGGTGACGTACCCTATTTCCATTAATTCTCACACCATCTTTTGAGGGAGGCATACTTAATTGTCGCTTTGCAGCCGGGGCAGTGAAGTTCCGATGGATTACATAAGGGGCTCAAGGTTGCACGCGCTGAAGGTGATGGAGTGGGGATCTGAACTTGACCTGCTCAGGCTCCTTCCACTCCATCATCACATGGCCGCACAAAGGTTGCTCAGGAAAAATCCAAACAGCGGAGCTTCAGCCCCAGGTGGCTGGCGGAAGTGGATGGGAGTGGCGCGGGACCCACTGTCCTCTCCTCAGCCCCCAACCCTGGGCTCTTCTGGCACACTCTCCCATGGGAGACAGGCGGGAAAGGAGATGGCGGGAGGGAAGGGGTGGGAGGTACTTACAGCTATGCCGTGGCCGAAGCCTGAGCCCGGTTGTGGGCTGGCTGCACTTATGTAATTCCCCACTCCGGAGTCCTGGCTGGCAGGGCCGTACAGATCGGCGACAGGTCCTGGGCTGTTGGCCCCCGGGAAGCCTCCGGGCCGCGCGGGGTTGGAGCCTGCCGGGGAAGCGGGCGCGCCAAAATTCGGTTGAGCACTGTAGCTATTCAGGACTGGTGTGCAGAGAATAGAGCTGGGTATGAGGCCAGAAGCCAGGCATGCACCGGTCATTACAAGCCAAACACTCGAGAAAAACAGCTGAGGCCCAACTTCTAACACTCAACCAAGGCCATGCGAAAACATCAGCAGGGACTCAAGAATACTCAGCCCAGGCTACTACTAAGAAGCTCGGAGCTCCAAAAATAGAGAGAATAAAAAAACAATCATTCAACACACTACAGCAACCAACCGGAGGTGCTTCACTGCCCACCAAATTATCACAAGAGAAATAGAGATATATATGGAAGAGAGAGAGGAAGAGAGAGAGAGAGATTGGTTTTCACATCTGAATTGGTGCTCATGCAGTCTTGTCTAGATCTGGGCACGTTGAGACAGCATTCACATCCCATGCAAACTACAAAGGAACTAGTTTTAGACTACACATTGTGTTAATATTGATATTAAAACGTGACAGGAAACAAAGCAATTTGTGTCCAGGAGGAAAAAAAAAAAATCTTTTGGGGAAGGGATTTTAAATTTTTTTTTTTTTTTTTTGGTTTCGCTTTTTCTTGTTTTTGGATCCATTAAATGACAAATTTGTTTAAAAAAAAAACGAAAAAACAAAAAAAGATCCCCATTCTCCAGCCGCCCCCCCCCAAAACCACTTCCCGCCTCCCCACTGGCTACGTCCTCCCCCCACCCCCATTTAGATCCCTGTATGAAAGTCGTCACTACTGAACGTGGTCGGAGGATGGGATATGTCATGGAAAATTTGGGCATCTTAACGTAACTGTAATGATGGTGGCGAGGGGTCCCCTTCTGGGGTGGAGAGCAGGGGATGGAGGGAGGGGGTGGGGTGGGGAAGGCGAAATCTGGAGGCTGGGGCCGAAGCTGGGTGAATGCCAATGGTTCTACAGGACACCCATGCACTCACCTCCTGCGGTAGAAGGAAAGGGGGGGTTTAAACTTTTTTTTCCTTTTGTTTAAAAAAAAAAAAAAAAGACAAAGAAGTGTGAATGCAGAGCATACCGACTGAACCAATTTACAGCTACAGCATATCTGACCGAAATGCCTTTCTGTTAGTCAGCCTCCTATGAACTCCAGGCTGAGATAAAGAGCTCGGAATGCACCTGTGCTCTAGAGAGGCGCCTTCCCAGCCGCAGATCCTGAGAGTGGTGGTGAGGAGAGGCAGCGGGAGGAGACACTGCCTGGGCGTAGCGCCGCCCCCGCCCCCCCAAATTCCATCATTCCTTCTTCAGTGAGGGCCACAGCGGCAACCAGGTTAATTTGGTCTCATCTTTCATTTCCCCTTAGGCGCTTAAACTTTTTCTTTCCCAAACTGGGGTTTTTTTTTTTTTTTTTTTTTAATTGCCGAAGTAGGTTCTCATTGATTGTGAAAGCTGAAGGTGAGTCTGGGGCCAGCCCCTTCGGGACTATAGCTAACCCACGCAGAAGAACGAGACAATCTGGACACTACATATTTCCATGACTTTGGCTCCAAGGGGCTGCTTCTCACTACAGTCTTCTCCCTCTGCTTCCCATGGCATTTCACTCTCTGACCTGTGACCAGGTGCTTTCAACATCTGCAGCCTCGCTCTTGGCCACGGCCTGGCCCCGGGGCCTGTGCTTGCAGCCCTTGGACTGCAGACCTCTGGCAGGCCTCGAAGAACCAGATGTGCATTGATTTTTACCGGCGTGCGCCCGGGGTGGGAAGAGACTGACCACGCGCCCACGCCAGGCTGGCAGGAGACGGAGACGGAAAGGAGATCAAACCAAGCGGCATCTGGCCCTTGACTGAGCAGAGAAAAGGGAAGCTGATAGCTCCAGGTGCCCTTGGGGCAGGAGGCTCGAAGGTGAGGTCCCTTGGAAGCTGGAGCTGAGAAATGAGTCAACTGGCAACGGAAGAAACAGCTTCAAGAGAAAAAAAAAAAAACAAAAAAACCCCCAAAAAACCGACAGAGGCTTAGAGCAAGTGAAAGGCTGGTCTGCGAATGCACGAGCAGACAAAGGGGGCAGGAATTTTGAATACAGGAGATTAAATTTGCAGATAACATTTGGCCTTTCTCACTCATGGAGGCAAATACCAAGCTGAGATATTCAAAGGCAGAATTATCTTGGTCTAACGTGGTTTTTTTTTTTTTGTTTTTTTTTGTTTTTTTTTTTTTGTTTTGGGCTAGGGAAAATGGAACGAGCTCAGACAGTGGACTCCTGGTCTACCCAGGCAGCTGACCCCCACTATGCACAGTAACTAGCCAATTCTGTTTCAGGGTAAAGAGAAGCTAGAGAAGGGACCCCACAGTGGAAGATGGGAAGATTTTTTTGGCTTCTTGTTCCTCTGGCCAGATGGAAGATGCAAGAAGATGGTAGGCAGGCCCACCCACCTCGGGGCTGGGGAGAAGGGGGGTTTGATCTTGGCTCCTTTCAGCAGGGAAAGCCAACCAGAGACCGATCCAGCCAGAAGCAGCAGCCTGGGAGACAGGACGTAGCAGGCCCATAGAAGGATGCTGGCCAGAAACAGTCCCCTCTGTGTGCTTAGGAGCTAAGAGGGCCAGTGGGATCTGCCCATCCCAGCTACCTCTCCCAGTCCTTGTGCGCCCAGGAGGTCTGAAGGGATTTCACAGTAAGCAGCCCCTCTTAGCCTACAACACCCCTCCCTGCTCAGTCACCTGTCAGCAAATGACCCTGAGAAGAAGGCACCCGATGAGAAGACAGCTTGGAAACCCCAAGTCCCATATTGCTACACACTCTCTCCTCATAGGGCCTGATCCCTGCTCAAAGTCACCTTGTGGCTCTCCCCCAGCCAGGGGCGCAAGATCGGGCCTTGGGTCCCCGCCAGAGGGCGCAGCTGGCAGACAGCAAGCGGCTGGCTCCGTGCGTGCGGTGGGGCGGGGGCGGGGGGGGGTGTCAGGCCTCAGTACTCTGCAGCCGCCAACTCCCTCCTCATCTCTCTGTGGGGAGAAGACCCAGGCTCCAGAAAGCAGGTTCAAGTCCCTAGACAGCCCCTCCAGACACCCATGCACAGCAAGCAAACAGCCCTGACTGCTTAGCAAAGAGGGGGGAGTGCCACTTGGCATGCAAACTTGTCAGCAGCTGTTCCTTCTGTCTGGTGGGGGGAGGGCATTAGGGACAAGGTTGTCCTCTTCTTTTGGGAAGTTCGTACTGAACACCGGCTGGCTACACCGGAAGGGGAGTCATTTGAGGACCCTTTCTCTCCCTCTGAGGGGCATGACCGGAGCGAGATGCACGAGAAAGCAGCCCCGGAGCTGCAATGCTTGGGGAAGGATCTTGGTGGAGGGTTCCTTTTCCCCAGGCACTGAGCCTCCTTTGGAAGGGCTGGAAACAGTCCCCCAGACCAGGATGGGGCAGGAAGAGAGGACAGGACAGCACCCTCAGCGGACAAGAGTACCTTGGGTACTGCTCAGCTGGGTGTGTGTGCGTGGGTGTGTGTGCGTGTGTGTGCGCGCGCATGTGTGCGGAGAGGGAGAGGGTCTCGGTATATGTTGCTGAATAAACAGTGCTGAGATTTACGAATCGGGACACCCCGACTCCCGTGTCAGGAGAGGACACCGTCTTGCGAACACCCTGGCATTTCTTCGCAGAAGCTATGAGCACTAAGTGGGCAATTTGTGGGCTCGCTGTGGGGAGCAGGCCCACATGCCTGCCAGCCGCTCTGGGCAGCACCCCCACCAGTGGTTTAATTCTGGGCAAGTTCCTCCTCCCTCGCCCCCAGCTGCCAGTCCCCAGTGTCCCCTACACTTTCCGGGTCCAGGCAGCTGGTATGCTCAGGGAGGCAGCTGTGGTGCAGAGAAAGGGAGCACTGGACTTGGAGTCAGAAGACCTGAGTGGGACCCCAGCCTTGACCTTCCAGCTGTGGGCCTCGGGCTAAGCCCCTTGGCTGGCCGGGGTCCTCATCTATACCACATGAGCGTGGTCTGCCTTTGCCTGCCTCTCGGTGGGCTCCGTGAGGATGGGAGAAAGCACTTTGTAACTTATTTTAACTTTTAAAATAGTTCTGTAGGCAGAGCCCAGTAAGACAGGTGCCATAGGCAGATTTAGGAAAATGTGATACAGGAAAACACAATTCATACAAATCAGGAAGTGGCTTGCTTACAAAAGGGCCCAATTCACCGGCCCAGTGCACTGAGTCATGCTGTACCCGGATGAAGGACTCTGAGACACGAAGGACTCGGAGACACGGGGGACAGGAAAGCAAGGGCGGGGAATCTCACCGAGGCCAGCAAGAGGAAATGCATTTGACTTAGAGTGGGAGGCATTCTGAGTTGGATTAAAGGAGGAATTTCTGCCTAGCAAGGGGATGAAAGACCTTGATGGCCGAGCCAGGAAATCCCAGGGAATCTTACCCCTGAGACCCTAACAAAGGCCCATACCTACAGGAGCTCGATCCAAAGCTCATGGGTACCTCAGGGTGTTAAAAAAAACCCAGGGAGGAGTCTGCCTTCCCACTGGCACACGGTCTGCCTGTGGCTCTGCCCAACTGTGGCCAGAAGGTGCTGGGCTGAGAGCGGAATTGGTCCCTGGGGGGTGGGGAAGAACAGCCTTGAAAGTACAAAAGTGCCGATGTCCGCAGGGTCCCTGGACCTGCCCCAGAAAGCTAGAGCCCGAGAAAGAGAGGTGGGGGGGGGGGGGGAGGGAGGGGGGGGGGGGGGGGGGGAGGGGGAGAGAGGGAGAGAGAGAGAGAGTGTGTGTGTGTGTGTGTGTGTGTATGTAGGTATGTATGTATGGGGATAGACAACTCTGGGAGTGTCTTGCCCCAAGACCTGAAAACTGGATGATTACTGATTCAGAGGAAGGAACTGTTTACAAAATCCTTTCTAGTTGAGCTCAGCCCACGTATCCGGGACAAGCCGGGGCTCCGCCAAGTCTCAGCTATTAGACCGTGGTCTTGGTTTGGTGGGTCTCACATGTCACCAAAGGGCAGGGCCAGCCTTCAAGACAACTGCAGTCATCTACTTTGTGAATGATACGCCGCTGCCAGGTTTCATCTGGGACGGGAAAACCTGATGGCCCCTAGCACATGTCCGGGGTGTGGGCTGCTGAAGACATGGCACCGGGAACGGTGGGCCCGTCCTCGCCCAGTCCAGCTGACGGTACTGTGCTGCCGAAACAGAGCTCATGACACAGGGCACTTTAGGGCCAACGAGAAGGGAGTCTGGGCTGTCTGTTGTCAGGGCTCCCATTCCCAACCCCCAGCTCCCGGCAGATAGGAGGGCCGGGAACAGAAGTCCCTGTGATATTCTTTGAAGGCAGGCCTGTGTTCATTCATCACACTGGATTTTACGGGTTTTTTTTGTTTTAAAGAATGTAAAGAAACTGAAAAGGGATTGAGTAGAGGGGCTATGTTGACAGGCTGATGCCAGAGGAAAAAAAGAGGTCAAGGTCATCACCCCTCCAACTCTTCCCTCTACCTCCACCTTGTCCCTATCATGCTTCTATCTGCCTTCATTAAAAACTCCACAGCAGGGGCAACCGTGGTGGCTCGGTGGGTTAAACGTCTGACTCTTGATTTCAGCTCAGGTCAGGATCTCAGGGTTGTGAGAGCCAGCTCTGTGTCCAGCTCCGTGCTCAGTGGGGAGTCTGCTTCTCTCCTTCTTTCCCTCTCCCTCTGCCCCCACACCCCGACTCATGCATGCTCTCACTCTAAAAACAAATAAATCTTAAAAAAAAAAAAACAACAAGACTCTCCGACAACACTGGGTGCCCAGTGATGCTGGGTCCGTAATGCCAACTGGCTATCAACAGTGCAGACTTTCACGGGTCCCTCTTCACAGCCAGCCACTTGCTCCTTGCTCATGGGCTCTGAAGAATGGCAGCTGGGCAGCCAAGGCCTTCCTGGGAACAGAGTTGAGGACCCCGCTCTGATTCTCTGTGCCCTCTGAAAGTAGGGCCCACTATAAATCAATGCAGATGGTCAAATGCGAAAGGTCAGCACGGAAAGATAACCCTGTTCCTGCTCACGGAAGGAGAAATCCTCAGCTGTGAATTATTACAGCATGTCTCCAGCAGAGCAAGGAGGAATTACATGCCTGCAGTCTGCCTGGCCACTAGGTTCCAGGGATCCTGGCTCTAACCTTCCTTCTAGAGCTTAGCGTGAAGGTGGGAGACCTAGAGAGGACCAGCAATTACATCCAACCTGGGAAAACGGTATGACAGAGTAAATTAAGAGTCAAATCAGCTCAGGGACCCAGATGCAGGGACAATCAATTTAATATTATATAGATAGATAGATATCTATGTATATATATCTGCTGAAATTCAGGCCATTCCAGAAGAGTGAGGGAAGGAACACTTCAAACCTAGGAGAGGATTAAGAGAGTAATGCAATGACATTTCCTTTTCCCTGTCTCCATACACAAACCGAATGTATTACAGAGGTACGAACTCAGTCCGACAGCAACAAGTCTGGACAAATCCAGGGATGCCGGGCTCATCTTAAATACTGCACAGGACATGTGGACAGTGTCTGCTCGTGCACGGGGCTGACGGGAAAGTCAGTGTCACAAACACTCCGGATGTCATTTACAGCGGTGCTACGGTCTTGTAAGATTGCAGTTTCTGCTTATTCTCTCAAAACCTAACCCGCTTCGCACCGCTGTGCGGCTGGTGCTGACGTCTGCAGGTTGCCGAGGGCCTATCTTAAATAGGGAACGCACGGGCTGCAGAACCAAGGACTTGGGACTAACGATTACGTGGAATGATGGTCGAAGCTTCTGGTCAAATCACGCCCCTCTGCAGAGCCAACTTCACTACTGGCTGCTCAGCAGCCCTCCCATCACGTGTTAGAGGGGAACTTGGGAGATGTGTGCTACCACGCAGATCAGTGTGAGGCGAAAGCCCCAAACACCCAGAATGAACGTGCCTGAGGAAAGCTTTGTGGCTAGGACGATATTATGTGGAGATACCATCTCAATGGAAAATAAATAGCTTGTTCTCTATCTTGATGCTCTTTTGTTATCAGCCCTGATTTGGGTCTGTGGATGTGTCTCCTCCTCACAGAGGACCAGGCTGGGGTTGGTGGGGAAGGGGGGCAATGAGGATGGGGTGAGTGGTTAGCTGCCACCAGCTTATGGGGTAAATTCTGGAGATGGATTAGCCCTGAGTGGGCCTCCGGCTGGTGGCCAAAGAAACCGGGCTTTGTTGTGAGGGGAAAGAAGGAACTTTCTGGAGTCACTGTCAGGTTCCCATTTCTCCCAGACCCCAAGGGTACTGAGGGACAGCCCTCGTTTGCATGTGTCTGAGGGAGGGGGGGCGCCCGGGAAAGGAAGGGCCATGATGTGAGGCACTGGGGCTTGTCTGGCACAGGCTGAGCCAAATGGAACTGTCTGTGGGGCTCTAACAGCCTCACCAGCTCAAGGGACCTCAGCAGGCTGCCCGGCTCCGGCAGCGTCTCTTAGTTTAACCCCGAGAACGCCCCTTGCTTCGTTTTGATCTGGGGACTGCCTGTGTCCCTAAGGCCCATCCAGTTCTATCTTGTCAAAAAAGAAACAGGTCTGGCTTTTCCCCCTGGGAATCCAGCCACCCCCTGTGCTGCTGGGCTGTGTGCGCTTACTCGCTCTTTCCCAGCTTGCCTGCCCTCAGCCACAGGCCTCGGGTCCGAGCCTGCATCTTGTGAGTGACCCCCCCAACTGCAGCCTCGCTGTGCACTCCCCGCACTACGTCCTGTCAAAAGAAAGCATCATGAAGTCCAAGGCCAGCACTGCGTACCTGTAGTGTTCGCAGTCATGAGGAAAAAGCGCTGAAAGAATCTGGTAATCCCCTGTCCCAGTCGGGGAAGGTGGAGCGGGGGAAGCCTCCTACTACTGTGGGCAGAATAGGGTCTGGAGGTGAGAGGCATGAAGTTCTAGAAGCTGTGGCTTCTAAAGGTGCCAGGCCGGCAAGGGAACTAATATGGACTGAGCACCTACTGTGTGGGTGTTCAATGCCATCTTTTTTCACGATCCTGACAACCTGGGCGATGGGTCCTATCACCGTGGGTTACAGATGAGGAAACTGAGGGCTATAGCAGGGAGGGAACGGGTCTCAGGAGTGTCTCTGACCAGACGGAACCCAGCGCTCGCTTGGACATTAAGGCAACTCCCAGCTGCTCTCCAAACAGAATCCCGCTGCTCGGCTGTCCTTCCCTGCATCATAGTCTGACAGAACACCTTAGGTTTATCTCGATCTTTCTTTGCTTCAGACAGGTCACAAGGACAAGACACCAAACCTCCCCTGCTGGAGTGCCAGCTCCCGAAGACATGGGCTCTGTTGCCCTTTCCACCCTGGAAGCTCCCTGGTGGTGGCGTCTCCCCCATAAGGCTGGGACTCCTGGGGTTGGGCTACGCTGGCCACAGGAGATAAGGGACAGCGTCTCTCCCGAAGGACTAGACCGCCCTCCTCTGTGCCACATCCCAGAACAAGCCTGGGTGGAACAAAGCAGGCAGGCAGGATGGCTGCGGTCAGGGTGGGGAGGAGAGGGCGCTGCCAGACAGAAAGGAAGCCCTCCCGTACGTGCGCCCACAGAGGGACTCCTCTAGAATGTGTGCCCAGAGGCCTGGTCTCAGGCCCGAAAGAGCACTGTGTTCTGTTGAGGGCCGTCCTGTGGGGAGCTGGACTGCCCTAGGACCATCAGTATTTACTGCCCCATCCCGCTGCATGGAAACTCACTGCTCTGGGCTTCACAACCAGGGGGGACGGGTTGGGGGGGGCCCAAGGGGCAGCCCCTCGAGGACCTGGACGAAAGGCTTTCTACTCAAGCAGCCTGTCTTTAATGATTATAAAGGCACAGGAGTTTAATCCATTTTTGATGTAAGCACTAATAGCTCTGTGTCCTTGAAGTTCAAAGCGGGCGCATACATGTCACTAATTAGCCAAGCACAGAGCCATTCAGCTCCCTCTCATGTTTCTAATTAGGTCTTTAATAACAAACAAACTCCGACCTTACCAAGAGGCCCCCATTCATCAGACAGTCGAGGAGGGCGACTGCTTCCATGTTTACGGCTGCTTCGGGCCGTTGGTTCTACATGAACATGCTCTTAATCTCAGCCGGGACAGGCCTGTCCTCGAATCCATCTGTGAGGACAAAGACCCCTTCAGCCTGCCCTGGAGGGATGGACTTCCTGGCCCTGCTGGGAGGACCCGTTGCGGGCAGGACAGCCAGCTGCGGGCTGAGAACCCAGGCCAGCTCTCCTGGTCACCAGAGGAGGTGGGGGTGAGCTAGCTGGCTGGGCTCTATGTACACGCTGCGAGGTAGGGACACTGGTGACAAAGTCACAGAGCTGGTGCAAGGCTCTACATCTGGCAGGAAGCCGATGGTACCTGAGTCCACGGTTACATGATGGACTTGACCAAGGGAGCTGTCACTACTACTGGGGCCTGGGGCTCACCCGGGTGGTAGATTCTGAGCTGATGGGTCTGTAGTGCGGCCTGGATACCAGGAATTTAAAAAACTCTCCAAGGAGTGAGCTGTTGGTGACTCCAACAAGCAGCAAAGCTCCCGAACCACCGTGTTGGCCCCGGTCTCTCAGATCTGCTCACCGGCAGTAACTATCAACAGGTCCGCCTTTATTAATAAATACCACCCAGACAGCCAAACCCTAAATGTTTAATCGGCCACACCCGAGGATGGAAATTTGACCCCAGTTTCTTTCAGTGATACCCTAGCTTCTGGAAACATTTCTGTCCCTCTCACTGCCTCCATGCATGGAAAAAAAAAAATGCAGCACTGACTGGTTTTGAACACATTCTCATCACTTGGAAGCCCCTGGCGTTCTCTCCAGTCACTCTTCTTAGCTCTTAAGGCACTTTCACTATCACCTGCTGACCCCCCCCATGACAAGGGATCGAGAGCTGTGGAAACAGCATCCACCTCGAGCTACAGAGCTGAAAGGTCCTTAAGCACCCTCCAGTCTGAAGCTCTGAAATCACCCAGCCTGCTGAGTGTTGGAACCAGACCGGAATTGAGTCTTTCTGATTCCCCACTCCTTCATGCACTCATCCTCTTTAAAAAAAATTGTTTAGGGCGCCTGGGTGGCTCAGTGGGTTGAGCCTCTGCCTTTGGCTCAGGTCATGATCTCAGGGTCCTGGGATCGAGTCCCTCATCGGGCTCTCTGCTCGGCAGGGACCCTGCTTCCTCCTCTCTCTCTCTCTGCCTGCCTCTCTGCCTACTTGTGATCTCTGTCAAATAAATAAATAAAATCTTTAAAAAAAATTGTTTATCATCTTTTCTTATCTGATTAATCCCCAAGGCAACCTTGCCCCCTAGGAAGGTGAGAGAGATAGAAGGGAAGCCTCAGAGCTGTTTCTGTCCCAAGGTCAGAACACTGACAGCTGTTGGGGCCAGTCCCCGAACCCAGTGTAACCCTCCAGCGAGTCATATCCAAGCCAGGTCGTTGGGAAGACGCTGAGATCTCAGGGGCTGCCTCCGTGGAAGGTTTCGGAACTGAAGACTACTGGGTCCAGAACAGTCTGGACCCAGAAAAGTCAAACAGTGATCTTCCCACATCGGTCCAGGTCTTCCGGTTTGGCTGCCGTGCTGTGACCTTTCCTGGAGGCTGGGTCGACACCGCCAGACCCTTCCACCTGGGTCGGTGCCTAACTGAAGCCTGACTCCAGGGCCTCCTGGGTCCCACGTGTCTGTAAGACTCTGCCTCTCTTTCCCCCAAGGCCTGAAAAGCCAACCGTCTGGCAGGTTACAGTCAGAAACGACTTCCAGAAAGAGAGAAGAAAGTGGGGCTGCGCAGCCTTTGCCTCCCACAGTGCTCTGCCACAGGCGCACAGGTCTGCACTGATTGCTTACCACAGACCTGGACAGATCGTTTTATTAATATTAATAAGTAACCAGGAACAAAGGGCCCCTTTATTTTTAGCTTTCTCTAATTGCGTAGTAATTACTCATCTACAAAACAAATGAGCCCCTGCTCGCGGTTGCCATAGTACCGGGAGCCCAGCCTCCCTGAAGGACGATTGGCCAAGGGTCCCGCTGCTCCCGCCTCCTGCCCCGCCCCTCCGCGGCCATTGGTCCAAAGCAAAGCCCCAGCAACTGGACGGCCAATCCGCTCCCAGCCCCGGGGCTAGGCTGGGCTTCCCAGCGACCTTCCAGATTCAGTCCTCATGGCTCACAGGAAGGGATGTTGACTCATCCCTAAGGGGAAAGGGAGCGGGTCTGTCTTGCCCAGAGAGGCCCTCCCTTGCTCCATCTTCTAGTTTCTTTTGGGCAGTGGCTAACGTCCTCCAGTCCTGTATTAGCTAAAGGCTCCTTTCAACTAATAATAACCTTCAGGCTGGCTCCTTTACCCGACCACGCCTCCTCTGGGGCTCCTTTGTCTGCCTGTGGTCTGAAAAGGATTCAGGGACTGAAAGCCAGATCAAAAATGTCAGCCAAAGCCAGACAGCACCATGACCTTAAGTTTGCAACAGCAGAAGCAGGTGCAAAATGTGCATATAATGCTTCCTGAGGCCTCTTGTAAATGGTTTTGGCTTCTCTCTTCCCCAGAGGATAGGAGAATTAAGTCGATGGGCTGCTATGGTTTGCCCTTGAGTGTGTGTTAAAAATGCAGACCTCTGCTCACAAATCGGAAGGGCTGGCACCACAGAGCTTCCACTGACATGGCTGAGAGCACAGATGCAATGAGACAGACCCAGGTTCTGGTCTTGTCTCTACTACCTCTGACAAGCTATCCAAGCCACAGTTTTAAGATTTTAAAAAATGGGAATGGGAATGATAGTACACTCTTCATAGGATTAGGAGAATTAGATGGGGTAAGGCAGGTGGGCTGAGCACAGCACTTGGCTCACTCATAATGCAGAAGTTATTACAAACATATTACTTGTATCATCATCATGTATTAAAATTGGCTGGGAAGTGTCTCTAGCATTCTATCAACCACTTGCAAGCTATCTTTCCCTTCTGGGACCTTGCAGGTGGGTGTGAATGTTGAGATAATGGCTGGAACCCTCCTATTCATGCCACAGACTGGATTTCACTGTGGCTCCCCCATCCTGACAGATCTAATTCCAAAAGCCAATCACAGCTTTTCAAAAGCATTATTTGCCCACCTCCTGTTCTGCAGGATTCCAAGCTGGCAAGGGGAGACCTTTTTATTAATATTTATAATAAGCATCCAGGAACAAAGGGCCCCTTTATTTTCTGCTTTCTCCGATTGCAAAATAATTAGTCATCTACACTAAGAATGAGGCTTACTTTGCCTCCTGGAGTTTGGATGGTTTATATTGTTGGAGAAGGCGGGCACCACTCGGAGATATATGCAAAACATGTTCCATAGAGTCAGAATCCCGCCTTTCATCCAGAAGACCTCACCAGTCACGAAGGAGACCGAGGACAGGGTGTTGTGTTGAGGAGGGACACCTGGGTAGGGTTAATCAGGTGTGGCTTCCTGGCAGTCTGAAACAATTTGAATGAGGGAGCAAAGACAAGGACAGAGGGAGGTAGACTGGCAGTGGCTGCCATGAGGGCCCAGGAGTGGGGACCAACAGCCCCAGGTAGGGAATGAATAACAATTTGTTGGCAAAAGGGAAGGAGAGTCACAGAAAACTAAGGTGGAGCCCTGTGAGGGAATGCCCTCTCGTGTCAGCCCTGCTCCTTGTTCCAGGTCATGAAGCCAACCCCAGCCCCAGGACTTAGGGAGGGGTCCAGCTCTGTTCTGTGGGACCGTTGCCAGGCTGATCTTCCTTAGCTAGTTTCGTCCTTACCAAGCTCCACTGCCATGAGGCATATGGATCTTTCCCACCAACATGACCATAGGGATCAGGTTTTCAAGGTCCCTGAGAATCCAGCCTGCCTTGACCTCATCAAGCCTCTACCCCCACTGCCAACCAGACAGACTCCCACTGTTGCCCCAGCACGGATGCTCATCCCCTGCCAACCTTTCACCCAAGTCCTCTCGCCTGCAATGCCCTCTCATCTCCCACCGCAAATCCCACAGGGCCCAGCTGTGTCCAGCCTCCCGTCTGAGCCTCCCTGGCTGCTGCGTGCTCTCTGATCAGTGGCCGTGCATTCTCACTGAAGACCGGCTCTTCTATCAGTTGTGTGCTGTGTCCTCCCCCCAAAGACTGGGAGCTTGTGGAAGGCAAGGACTGCGCCCTGAAATTCTGTGTCCCACCCCCGACCCCAGCACGATGCTGAGCCCAGAGTTCATCAGCTAATGGGTAAGAGCGAAAGGCATGAAGCCACTTTTCCTAGGCAGTGACAGGCAAACATTTATGGCACGTCTACTCTGCATACTCTGTCACTTGTCCTCCTGCTTTCAGTCCCACCTCCCTAGTCCACCCTGCTGTCAAGACTTGGCTAACATACAAATCTGAGGTCACTTCCCAGGTTCAGGCCTCTCTCAGGCTCCCAGCTGCCTGCGTGAAAGCAGCAGCTTCACCTGCAGCCGCCCCCCACCCTGGGCCCCCTATCCGCCCCCAGTGCATTTTACTCTCCCGCTGCTGCGAACCGTTTGCAGGGCCTCAGAGTCACTCCTCTGTTTTGGGTTCTGGGGGCTTTGCACATGCCTTTCCCTCTGGTTCTTGGGGAACTCCTATTTGTCCTTTAAAAGTGGAAAGAGTCACTCCCCTGTGAAACGTTCCCTGACTTCCCAGACGAAGCCAACTACATCCTCCTCTGTGCCTTTCTGTGACTGGACGTTTGCCATCATACCAGAAGTACCCGTTAGCCTCCACACTAGGCTGGGAGACGCTTGAGCGCAGGGACTGTGCTCTGGATTCATCTAGGAGATTCCAGGGCTGTGGTGGGCTTCGTGCTTGCCCACCCAGCAGCATTCTCCCTTCCCCTCTTTTATCTGCACCCAGACTGTCCTTTGGAAATCCATCCTTCTCCTGCTAGTCGGCTCAGAGAGGGCTGGATCCCTCCCTCAGTGACTGGTTCTCACAAACCAGGCCTTAGCCAAGCAGCACAAAGCTCGGGACTTCTGCTAAAATTGAGGACCATCTGATGACCCCCTCTTCCTCTAGGCAGGTTGGCATGAAGCAGGAGACTGTTGTGACCATTTTGCTACTGTAGGAAAGCCAACATCAAGACAATATGGAAGCAAAGAGGAGTACAAAGCCAAGGGAACCGCAGAGAAAGAGCCCAGTAGTCTGACACACGAAGCCGGTTCTTCCACGGAGCTCCCGGGATGTTGGCCAGTAAGTCCCCCATGACATTCAACCATGCTGAGTTGGGTTTTCTGATCCAGCCCAAAGCACCCTGACTCAAGCCTAGCACAGTGCCTGCCACAAGTACTAATTAACTACTGTTGTTATCCACTTACTACCTATCTGCTGAACTAAATTCCGTGGTAGATGCGCCCTGCACCCAGTTCTGAAATCTACATCTGAGAGACAGACCTGTGAGATCTATGGGCCTGAGTCCTTGGCTGACACAGGGTGGGCCCCCAGGCTCCTGGGCTCTTCCAGCACACCCCACATGTTGGGGGCATCTGGGTAGCAGGTGACCTTTTCACGAACAAACACGGTTTCTCTGCAGGGCTATTAAAGGAGGCCAGAGACCTGGGTTCAAGGTCAGGGTTCTTCATCCTTGACCAAAGCCTTGCTCCCCGCATAACCAGCTGGGTGACTCTGGGTAAGTCATGCAACCATTCTGCAGATCTGCTTTCTCTTCAAAACCAAACACACAACACCAGGCCAAAAACCTCTGCCTTCCTGCCTGTCTCCTGGGCTAGCTGGGGTCAGAGACGTGGTCAGCTGACCTCTGCAGAAACGTAAGGAGTCACGACACACCGAGACCCGTGCTCCTTTGATGACTCTCACCACCATGTGGGTTCACCAGCTTTTGGGGCTCCCTGCACCCTCAAGTGGCCCGACCCAGCCCAGGGTGCCAGGAGGGGCTCCCTTTGCTCTTACGGGGTGTCCAAGGACAGCACCACACTTTCCACCTTCCTCTAGATGGCAGGGCCTGGGATCCTGAGCCAGCGGGAGAGGGCTAAGCTCAGCGGGAGGTGGTGTCTCCTCCGAAAAGAATTCCATGGATTTAAAAGACCCTTAACATCCCCCCACTCCACTCACTTTAGGATTAACTTCTACTGAGGTTTGGGCTTCAAGGCCAGTCACTAATTGCACTAGAGCTGATTTATCAAGTGCACGGTGTTTCTATTACAAAATTATTGATCCCAGCCGATGTATTTTATCCTCAACAGGGTTGGTCCAAAAGCCCTTGGAAAATGAACGAAGCAGAGGTCAGCCATGGGCAGCTCCACACATTATTATAAATTCACTGGATCTACTGAAATCCAAGGCAGGTCTCTTGGTGGCAAAAGACTTGGCCCTCCCAGAAACGAAGATTTTAGTGACAAACTGAGAAACGAGCTGCCCATCCCCAGGACACGAGGCAGTGGACTGAGAGGTAAGCCTGGCTGGCTGCGGGGATCTGCCCTCCCTCTGGGCTGCCATGCTGGCTCTGTGCCGCAGCCACAGATGGGGGCTCTTTCCCAGCGAGATGCGTCCCCATGACCCTACCCCCAGTTGGGCCATCCTGGGGCCGCCATCCCCCGAGAATGCTTGCTGCTAGCACAAAGAAGAGACGACTGCCCTACAGCTCCGCTTCCTGCACATCGGAGCCTGCTGATGGAGAAGCAGAAAAGCCAGCTTCAGAAAGGGAGGCAGCACATGGATCCATTTTCCTTTTTACGTGAAGCTGGCAGTGTGAGAAGCAATGCGTCATGGGAAATAGGGATTCTCAGCAGGAGGGATCTGGATTCTCAGACCACTGGAGGCAAACACGTTTGCCTTTATATTCCTTGGCACCTGGCACAGAGCAGACCTTCAACGCCTGCTTGTTGAAAGCAATATCCAGGAACCCTAAACCGTATGCCACAAAGGATGCTAGTAATTTCCGGATCCCTCCGGCAGCTGGAGGAGTGTGTGCGGGACGCTGTTGTTCATGTCCCTTGGACCCCAGCACACGTAAGGTGGAAGGTGTCATGGGGAACATGGAAAACACCCAGGAGGGGAGGGGTGGGATGGGCAGGCCTGCTTCATGCGCACCTGCATCTACTCTCCTTTACGGTTCAAGTTCAACTGTTTCCTTTCCCTCATGAGTTGAATTTTACTTTTGTTCGTTGTACCTACTGGAACCGAAATGGTTAGGATGTTTAGTCACAGCGTAGCAAAGCCATTCTCCGAGCAGAGCCAGACCCCGGATGTAGGCCAATAAGGGGGATTTTCGCTCTCTCTGCCTTCTGTCCCACCATGCTTCCTGCTCAGCAGCCTGAGTCAGTAGGCAGCTTTGGCAGCCCTGGAAGCCTACTGCTTCCAGACATTTCCCTCTGCCTCCCCCCCCCCCCCCCCCCCCCCCGCCCCTGCAGGACGGCTCTTCCCAGATTTCCCTTCCTGGGCTTTGGGGGCCTCCTTCTGTCCAGTGGCTGACTGGCCCGCTCACTTGCCATCCTTGCTCATGCTGACGCAGCCACTGACCTCTCGCCACCATTCCATTGTCACCTCACACTCTTCTGGGAACGCCACGGACGCTGTGACGTCCTGGGCTTCAGTCTCCCACAACAGATAACTTATCCCCTGAAGGCTCGTGTCCTCCTGGTGTCCTCCTGTGGCTTTAGGTCAGAGCCACCAATTAGCCTGACTGAAGAGCAGGTCCCAGGCAGCAACTACTATTTCACAGCCCACCAATTTGTGAAGATTGGGGCCATGTCCAAAAGCTCGGAGAGACCTCTGGTACTCTGGTATGGCTTGTCCCCACAAATGCAGGGGAGACGGTGTGTCCAGGGACACGGACTGCCCATGCCCCTGAGCCGAGGGCAGAGCTGCTGGACTGGAGAATCTTCCTGGCGAGGTGGAGGGAAACTGCAGCCTTCTCTCTGAATGTCACGGGTTCCTCTTCCCTCTCGTTCCCCCCCCCCCCCCCCACGGAGCTGTGCTGATAACCTCCACACTAGAAAGGCTGTCACTCTGACGCCACTTGCCCCCCTCCCACCCCCACCCGTTCCTTGGAGGGCACACATAAAGGCTTCTCCTTCATCTTCACCAACCATAAGAACAGATGCTAACCTTCGCCAGGACCCAACGCATTCCCTGTCTGCAGACCCAGGATTGTAAGATCAGAATCCCATTCCCTACCACGTCTCACTTCCTCTCCGCCTTGGGGACCAGACCATGCAGACAGGACCGCCACATGGACCTGTTCCCCTCAACAGGCTGGACGTGAGCTGGCAAAGGACCCAAGGCATTGAGGGCCTGGACGAGCCTTGCCGGTGGGCCTTGACAAAGAAGAGAAGACCTGCTCTGGTCAAGAACCCTACGAGGAAGATGAGAACAAGGATGAACGGTCAGACTCCTTCCGATCCCAGTTCTGTTCACAGACACGGTCGCCAGCGAGCTCAGTGAGGAAGGCTAGAGCTGGGGGTGGTGGCCCAGTGCTGGACTGGGGGAGCAGGGAGCGTGAGGGGAGGTGGTGGTGGCTGATGGCGAGAACATGGATCCAAGCCCTTTGGCAACATTGAAAATATGGAGCCCCCTGTCTTCCTGGTCCCCCGCGCTGTCCTGCCGGCAGCTGTGCTGGGCCGGGCTGTCAGAGACCCTGTAATATCAACTCAACAATGCATGTTCTAGGGCTACGGCTAATACCAGGACATCTACTACAGTGCATGCATTTAGTTCAGTCCCACAGAGACATACACTCTAAGAACAGGCAGGGGAGGTGTGAAATGTTTTACTGGACAACAGGTGTTTTGGAGTCGTGACTAATAAAAAAAAAAATCAAAAACGAAAGTGTACAAAAAAAAGACATTTCTCGAGAGTTGGATATGAGTTTGTTTCTTGAACTGTTTTCATCTGAACAAGCAAAAACATGCAAACCAGCTGGTACTAACAGGAAGCTGGACACTGAGAGAGGATTAATAGGTGTGGACAAACCTTCCCGCTGAGCGTGCTCAGAAGAGTGTTTGAGAGGAGGTGTGCAGATCCTAGTGTAAGAGAGGCGGGAAAGTATGCCTCAGAGACACTCTCTCACCGCAGCCCCAACCAAGCAAGAGAAAAGACAACAGAAACATGACTCTCGCACTCACCACCACCGTCAGGAGCTCATGTTACTAGACTGGAATAAAGCTGGCAAGTATAAAGTACAGTAAGGGGTCCTGGCTGGGGCCGGAGACGGGCTGGGGGGGCGGGCAGGGGGCTCAGAAGCTCTTCGACTGATACACAGACCCACCCCGTGATGTCACCCGGAAATAAAACAGCCTGAGCATCCAAACCACTCCCCTCACCTGTGTGTGTGTGTGTGTGTGTGTGTGTGTGTGTGTGTGTGTGTGTGTCGGGGGGTCGATGACTGAACTGGACTTAGGTTTGGGTAGGACGGGATGAGGCCATCAGAACTGAATGAGTACGATCAAAATAAACAAACAAACTCTCGACTGAGCACAAGAAAAGATGACGTTTCAGACTACCGGTGAAGGTAAAAGAAAAGTGACCACTGATAGTGAAGTCATCTAGGAGTCGGCAGGGACCTCACCTGGCGGGGGGTCTCCTGAGCCCTGCTCACCTCAGGTCCTGCGTGAATTAGGAAAAGGCAGGCAGGCTGGCCTCGAGGAGTCGGCTGAGGTGGGTGCAGAGCTCAAGGCCCCCCTGGACCTCCTACCCTGACACCATAGCCCTGACAGATACGAGTTGCCAACCTGAGCGAAATCCGAGTTGCTCCCCACCCCCACCACGGCCCTCAGCAGGTGCTTCTACCTCAGGAAGCTCCCCTGGTACATCAAAATATGGAAGCAGAAAAACAAAACAAAACAAAACAAAACTGTGGAGCTGGACAAAAACGAAAGGCCCTCCTTTCACAGGATGCCTGATCCCTAGACCAAGCCTGACAGGCAGCCCCTGGGGAGTGGAGGCCACGCTTCCTGCGGTTTGGAGTCCCCTGCTAGGTTCGGGGGAGTACCAAACTCAAGGTCGGTACTCCACAGACTCCCTGTACCAGCTTCTTCCTATAAGACGAAGTGCCTGGGCTTGTGATACCCTCCAACAGCCGAAGCTGGCTGCTTGGGGGGCGGAAGGAACACCCCTGTCCCCCGGGAAGGAGCTGGCACGGGAGGAGGGTGCGCAGGGTTGCAGGAGCAGGGGAAGGGAGAACCGGGCAGTCAGCCTTCAGCGATCACCTGCTGGCCCGGGCTGATGCACAAACGCAAACCAGTCTGTGCCGTCCCTCTCACGCGTTTGCCAAAATGCCACGGAGGGGCCACCACAACAGGTAAATAACTGGCCGTCTCACCAGGCTCGGAGTCCAGATTATGTTCTAGAGGGAGGGAGGGGACAGTCCTTACAGGCCAAAATGCGCTAAAAGAAAGACAGGCAGAGATCTTCTTTCCCCAACCTTGTAACCCTGCTCCAGGTCCAAAACCTGGGATGGGGGTGAGGGGCTGAGCTACCCTGTCTATACAGAGGCAGGTGTCTTCCAGCCCACGCGATGTTCTGACCTTGGCAGGCATAGTCTATTTGTCGCCCTGCGGCTCACCCCAAGCCCCTGACCCCCAGGCAGTACTGCCGGGTGCCTGTGGCCTCCTGGCCAAGCCTGCACCCTTGGGGCCAGGCACCTCGGAGTTGAGGATTTACTCCTTGCACTAACCTAGTCTGGTGTGGGGCAGGTGGTCTGGGAGCACGCTCCTGAATAGAATTCACTAACAGTGCAGCGATGAGCATGGCTGACCTCGAATGGCCCCTGGGAGACTTGGCTCCGGATGGAAATGGCTACAAATAAAACACCACTGATCCTGGAAAAAAAAGTGTGGTTGGAGATGGCTCTGGAGTTTGGGGTTAGGAATTGGGGAGGGATGGGTGGGACTCCCGCCTGGCTCTGGAGGGTCCGTGAGAGGGTGGGGGTGGCGGAGGGGGGCACAGGCCACAGGGAGACCGCTCTCAGACTTGCGAAGAACCCCATGCTGCCCTTTAAACTTGCCATGAAGTCAAGGAGAATGGGGGTGGGGAGAGAGGCAGGGTTAATTTCGGGTTAAAGTTTAGTTTCATAATCCAAGTTATAATAAGAAAGAAACTGAACGGAGAAAACAACCAACACTCAAAAATCTCGAGTTTTCTTTTTGTCGTCCCCCCCACCAGGCACAGGTAGGACAGAGGCTTGTTTGTAACGATACCAAAAAGCACTCAAGTTAAAAAAACCAAACAGAACAGGGAGACACCAGGCAGCGGCGCGCCTGCCCCCAGGGCAGGGGCACCAGGGGACACTGGCCAGAGGGCAGGTGGGGGCTGCTGGAGGCTGAGCGGGTGCCCAGCTCTCTGGCTAATTGGCCTTCAGCAGCCCCCAGCGAGCTCCTGGCCCCTCCAAACAAATCCCCAGTGGGTGATTCCAGGGAGTGGCTCCTTTGTAGCTCAAGGCAGCGCCAGTTTGCATGGAACGGATTTTTACTGATGTTTCTAAAGGGCCTCACTGTGCCAGTCTCTTACCACTGAGGGTTTGGGTTTTGGCATTTGCCCTCCGGGCTTTGAATGCCCCATTTCCTGGTACCCCACCAGTGCCTCCCTTCCCCCACCCTCCTCAGAGCCCTGTCCCTAACTGCTCCCTGGGGTGCTCTGCTGCCCTGTCCCAGGGACATGGTGGGGAGAGTCTTGGAGGAGCAGGGGCCCCTCCGCGGCTGGGGCGCAGATTCCAGGCGGCCTCCCGGGGAGCCCAGCACACAACGGCAGCCCAGCTTGCTTAGCCAAGGCGGGGAGCATCTGGGGGGGGAGGGACAGAGGCTGCTCTGGGGCCCGCGTTGTGGACATACGAGCTCCAGCCAGACCCACAGGGCTGCTGGGAAAACGCTCCCACCTCACTTGAGGGGCGCTAGACCTCCTAAGAGGCTGGGTTTAGAGACCAAAAGGACCAGGGCAGTTTTGTGGGAGAGGAAAAACCCCAGTTCCCTTGGCAGGTGGAGTCCAGGACCTCTCCAGTCTCTGCTCTGAGGAGAGCCTGGGAGGCAACAAGGGCTTCAAGAAATCACTCCCTTTCACAGAGGTCGGGACTGGCCCTACTTCTGGCCTCCGGGCACCAGGGTCTGAGCTGAATCAGCAAGGCCACCTGCCAGGTGCAGCAGGGCCCTGGAGGCCAGGAGCCTCCCTTGCACAACCCGGATCTTCTCTGGCTAGGTCAGAGGCCCAAGGAAGGGAGCCTCATGAAGCAGTGAAAGCCAACGAGGGAAATGCTGCGGGTGCCTGAAGCCGGCTGTTGGGTGAGGGGGTCGTCCAAAGTCAAAACCAAGGTCACTGCTCTGTTTTCGAGGAGAGAGTAAGACTCTACCTTTGGTTTGCAGTCCTGCGACTGATCCGCACTGGGAGCTGCCCCGGGGTGGCAGGGCCTCGCCCGTGCCCCCCTGTCCCCACCCTCTGGGCTGTGGTGACAGGAGTGGACAGACGCAGCCACACAGATCCAACAGGGCCTTTACCTTCCCCCGCACACTGGGGCATGCCTGGGAGCGCCTGCCCCGCACACCTCCCTACCTGATCCTCTTGCAGCCGCCACCGCCGCTGCCGCCACTGGTCCGTAAGCCGCTGCTGGGAAGCCTGGCGGGGAGAGAGGAGCTGGAGTGAGGGTCGGACCCTGGAAGGGCCCCCCCCCCCCCCCCGGCACGGCCCAGGCTCACAGGCCTCGCACCACCCCCTCCTCCAAAGGCTAGGAGCCAGAAGGGATCTCCTCGGGGCAGCCTTTAGGAGGGACCCAGGTCAGCAGCTCTCATGCTTCTGGAAGGCATAGCCCCTTTAGGTGTGTTTGATTCCTACACAAAAGTCACCACAGAAACTACTTCTAGAAGGCACACCGAAATAATCTAAGAGGATGAGGAGGATCCTCTCTTGGGAGCAGGGCAGGGTCCCTGCTGTCCTTGCCATGACTGAGGGGGTCCCCCAGGGTGTGTCCATGGCAGCGCCAAGTATGGCCCAGGAACCGCCCCCCCCCCCGCCCCCGGCCCCAACCAGGTGGCCCTGAGCCTCTGGGCAGCACAGGCACCTGGGCCAGGAGGTGGCTGAACTCCAGCTGCTCTCCTGAGGCTCTGCTGGTCCGGACTCTGGAAAGCCTGTACTAGCATCGTCTCAGCCCCATGCCGGAGGGTGAGGTGTGCTGGGAGGCCCCACTGACTGCCTGAGTACACGGGAAGGCAGCTGGGGGAGGGAGTGGGTAGCCACAGGGACCAATGTGAGGTGAGCCCTGTGGCTTTGTCTCTCCATTTTAACCTCCTGAGGCACATGATGGGGATTTCAATCTGCCTCTTGTCTGAGCTCCACATCCTGACCAAGTTAGCAGTGAAGGGTGTCCTAGGGGTCTCCATCAAGTGTCTGCCTAGCTAAGAACACCTGGAGCAGCAAGGCTGTCCCAGAAATGGGACTGAAGGTTGGAAGGGAAAAAGTGACCCAGCGTGGCTACAGAATGTCCAGGGGAAGGAAGAGGTGGGCGAGTCCTCTCCCCTGGGCTTCTCTTGGCCACTAGCATCACGTATGCACAGTCACACGTGGGGACGCACACAGACACACGCACACACGGAACAATCGCCATCTGCCATCCAGGCAGACTTTTCGAGGCCTGATTTCAAGCCCCACTTCCAAAGGCTGTGGTTTTAAACGATGGGCCAGAAGCCAGCAGCAAACCACGGGCAACCAGACAGCTGCTCACTTGGCTTCAGCCTTTGGGCCTTCCAAATACGGACCTGCTACAGGACACAGTGGGGGAGTACATGCACCATGGGGGGCAGGGAGCGGGGTGGGAGTAGGGAAAAAAAGATAGAGAGCCATCCCCCAAACACAGCAGAAACTAGAAATAGAAGCCCACTAAACTCTAAGACTATTATCCTAGCTACACAGAACTACTGGGGAGGAAAAAAAGTTCAAAAGGGAATGAGCTACTCTAAAAAGGTCAGGCTAAGCTACTTAAAATGTCAATGAAAAAAGACATACTTGCATTTAAATATGGTAATAGGGCTGTTGAAGGGGGAAAAAGAAAGATCCAGGTGAAATAAGGGTACAAGGTCATCCCTGGCTGCTGGAATCGGTCTCCCAGCTCCCATGAAGACCCCACACGTGCCAGGAGGCCACTCCCTCCCCCACGGGGGCTACCAGGGCCCCCTGCCACCTGAGACCCACGAAGGCATTCCCCCACCAAGTCCTTTCCCCCTTTCTTCCAAGCAGGGTCTAGGTTTCTGGAAATGTGGGTGATAGAAGAAAGTGCTGAAGGAAAATAAGGAAGAATTGGAGTTATTTCTCCCTGTCCCAACCTCTGCACACTAGGCACCCCCCTCCCCCGCTGCAGGCACAGGCAGCAGAGCTCAGGGGACCCCGAAAGGAGAAGGAAGTGGGCTGGGAGAGAAGGAAGGTCAACTTATTCTTTTGCACTCCTCGCCGGTTTCCTTGGAAGCCTGAAAAGATGTCCACGGAGGGGAAGGGAGTGGGGGGCAGAACCAGAGGGAGGCAAGTTTAGTCAATAAAAAAGACATTTAACAAAAGGGCTATTTTCTGGAGTCAAGCGCATTTTTGACCAGAAAAAAAAAAAAAAAAAAAAAAAAAAAAAGAGTCTGAGAGGAAAGAGGAAGAAAAAAAAACTTATCCAAGAAAGGAAATCCATTATCCTTAATCTCAGATAAAGGTTTCTGCTGGAGACTGAGCATCAGACACCGCTAAGGGCTAGAATTTCATCTCAACCATCAAACAGGGCTGAGCAGACTGACAGGTGTGAGAAGAGTGCCAGGGAGGAGAGCGCGGTCTCCACACCAGAGACACCGGAGAGCGGAGCCTGCAGCCCTCGCAGTGACTGCATCTGAGACGTGCCAGGGCGAGGGCCCCAGCCCAGCCTCTGTGGGACTCTGTCACGGATCACTTCCCCAGCTCCCTTCCATTCCCCCTCCCGTCCTCCGAGGCAGCTCTGCTGCACTGGTCACCCCACACGTATTCTTCAGATGACCTAGTGGATAAGCCCAATGCTATTATCAGGGGGGCCCCACGGACTCTCCTTGGTGGCTGGGCTTGCTGGGGATGGGCAGACCCAGATCCAAGAACGGTGGGGTGCGTGTGTGTGTGTGCACACGTGTGCATGTGTTGGGGTGACACAAGGGGCTATCAGAAGCCAAAGCAGCATCATGGCCCGGGGCCTCAAGCTGTCCTGATGGAGAACAGCCTGTCTCTAGGACAGTGGGAGGCACCTGAGGACCAGGAGGCCCCAGCCCAGGGACTGTGGTAGAGATGAGCCCCCTGGACTAGACCCGGACCTGGAAGAGCTGCGGGTGCAGGGAGGAGAAGCCTTCCAGACTTGCCTCATGGTCCTGTTTTCAGCTTTTCTCCCCAGGCCCTGAGAAGCCAGGGGTCATCTATGGTGGCCTAGCTGTCTGGGAAACCTCTCATTTTACTTCTGAAGGGAGAGGCGGTCTGGGCTACTGAGGAGAGCCCTGTTCCGGCCAGGGGTACCCAGGAGAAGACCTTGGGGGAATTAGGCAGAAGGGCTGACAGGGCTCAGGCAGCAGAACCCCTGGCCCCGGAGTGCCCGTGGCTGCCCCAGCACCCTGCTCACTGCCCAGAATAGATGACCATCTCCTCTCTGCTGCTGGGAATGTGGGCAGAGGCTTCCTGCTTAGTATAGCCTGCCTGGCCAATGGGAAGGGAGCAACCAGGCCTCCTGTGAGGCAGGTGAGCACGAATCTTGGGTTCAAATCCTGGCTCAGCCATTTACTAGCTGTGTGACTTTGGGTCAGTTGCTTAACCTTTCTGTGCCTTCATGTCCCCATCTGTAAAGGAGGTGATGATATGAGTGCAAGATTAATATACACAAAATGCTCAGATGAACTCCTGCCAGGGGGTAAGCTTCAATGAATGTCAGGTGTCATTTTGGGGAGGCCTGTCCAGCCATCAGCCCCACCTTTAAGACAGGACTCCCCTGCACAGAGGGCTGTTCCACTCTCCCCATGATGGGCCATGGGGCCAGACAGTCATAAGCACACGGGGGAGGCTGGAATGCTTTACCCATAACAGTGGCCTGTCATCCTTCACACTGTCCCAGCCTCCTAATGTCATTCTAGCAGAGCTAAAGTTCCCTAGCTCAAGACTAGCATATGCGTTCCATTCAGCTCTTACAGTGACTGGGCCAAGGGGGCTGGCGGGACCTTCCTGCTCTAACACTTCTCCTTCCTCAGCAGTAAATCAGGCACCAAAGAACCAGATGTTTTGCTGACAGAAACTCAGAGTCTGGGGGCATAGATTGCCCGCCCAGGAGCCTGGGTGTTAGGAATGAGGCCTGCCCCTCCCGTTCGAGCCCCCTGAATGCACAGATAGGGTACCTGGGAACAAAAGAATGATGCTAAGGCTTAACTCCAAGTACACACAGGTGCCATGCCTTATTTAATGGAGGTCAAATCCGAAGACCCAGTCTCGCTAGTCTGAAGGTCCTCTAGCCCTCAGATGGGAGAAGAGAAGGGTCACCCTGCTTGGAGTCAGAGCCCAGCCTCCATCCCCTGCTGCCCTGGCCTCACTGCGTAACCTGGGCACGGCGCTTCCGTTCTCTGGGCCCTGAGTAACCAGCTCATGCGGCTGGAGAACCACTATTGTCCCCTCACCTCTGAGCCTGCATGAACCCATCTTCCTGATGCCAAGGTCTCTGGCCCTGGAAAGCGGTGCCTCTGGGCTTCGTAACTCATCTAAGTATAAGCTGTCACCATCCCATTGACCGTGAATGAGACACTTTCCTGGACTTCTCCAAGCTGGGAGAAACTGGACGGCAAATTAGAAGTTAATGGCACTTTAGATTTTTTTTGAGAATTCTAGGGCACCACACCTCCTTTGGATGCTTCCTGGGAAGCACTGGTTCCTGCCTCCCTGAAGCAGGTGTTTTGATGTGCAAATCTTCTCTTGCTTGCTGACAAATTCTTCTAGGGCAGGGCCTGAGCCCCATGTCCCACTTAAGGCCTAGTGCAGAGTCTGCCCCAAAGAAGGTTCTGGTGGAGCACCAGCTGCTGAGGGTCAGGACGACCCGGGGAGGGTGCCTGAGAGCCGGCGCAGGAAGTCACTGCACGTGGAGTTGCCTCTCCTCCGGCAACCCTCCAGCCCCAGGGGGACAAGCTCAAATGCACCGGAGCATAATGAATCAGACCTGGGGGGTGGGGTGCTGCTCCCTGGCCCCCGGGGAGCCTTGACAAATCCTGAGACCTGGCTCCACACAGAATCAGACTTAGCTGCTCTGGGCTGCAGCCCACATGCACAGTGGGACCTTTCCCTGCTTTCTGGGTGATCCCAGGGCACGGCCAAGGGCTCACACCTTTGGTGTAAAGGCTTTCAAAAATTTTAAGACGTTCAATGGCACCGCACATCTGCCCAAGTCCGTCATCCTGCTTCCTTGTGGAAAGGAAGGCCCTCCCGGCGATTCAGCAGTGACTCTCCTCAGGACCATGTCTCTTTTGAGACCCACGGCGGGGCCTCCGCGGAGAGCAGCGGGGCTCCAGCCTGGCCGGGGGAGCTTTCACAACACACTAAGAATCAGGGGAGGCCCCCATCGCTAGCTTTTAAAGGCCTTCCAGATGCTTCTGACGCACTGTGGAGGCAGAGACCCCTGACTTAGGGAAGGCTTAGCTGGCAGTCCACACTGAAACGGTGCTCCTTTCCGGAGGGCTGCAGGGTGTCAGCTTGGGCACCTCTTTCCCTATATCCTCCTCCCGGCACGGCATGAAAAGATGCCCTCCTGGGAGCGGGCTGCCAGGGAGACGGCTCCGGCACGGTCACTACTTATTTCTGTGACCTTGGAGAAGTCCACGGGCTTCTGTGCCTCTCGCAGAAAGAGGATATGAGAGAATCCGGAGCTTTCTGGGGGCTCCTCCAACAAGCTGGGACTTTGAGGGAGTCTTTATAATGGTCTCTTGTAATGTGTGTTCCCATCCTGAAGGGTCCATTAGGAAGGCAATTTTTCCTCTGCTGTGTTTGCTCAGAGCACTCTCTGTCCCCTTCCCCAGCATGTCCTGCATCTCCCTCTACCAACACTTTCTTCAGATGATTCCAACATTCTTGGCTAAACCCACTGTTGCTCACTGAATCCAAACACTCCAAAAGAAGCCACCCAGAGAAGGAATGGTCACCTAGAACGTAGGAAACACGCCGTGGAAAAGTTTAGAAAACGCTCCCATCTGTCAAACACCCCTGGCCCAGGGCCCTGCCCACCTCCTGGGCAGACCTGCCTGGTGTGCCCCGGGCTGGTTCTTTGAAAGGAAATCCATAGCTTTGTGCAGAGAGAGCAGCGGCTACTGGGGGTGTGAGTGGAAAGGGGATGGATGGTGCATTTTTGGAGTAGGAGGACCTAGGGGGTCTAGAGAGGGCCTGAAGAGGTGGGATAACTGATTACCAACGGGGCCCATGGCTGTGATCAAGCTGTAAAATTCTGCTCTGAAGAAAGCTAATAGGTGTCCATTAGGAAAAAAAGGAAAAAACAAAACAAAACCCGAGTTCCTGGCATTCAAAATAGGAATCTGATTTCCACCCACCATTTTAGGAGCAAGACTGACATTCCCTAAGGACACCAAGGGATCCCCTCTCCACTGCCTTCCCCACCCCCAGGAGAGGGCTAGGGCTCTTGCTGGGGCTGAGGTGCTGGAGAGAGTGTGGGGTAGAAGGTGGAGGGACCAACGAGAAAGCCAGGCCTCCCTGCCTGGGCACAGGCAGGGGAAGGGTAGGCAGCTCAGGCCTGGTCCTGGGTCCTCCCAGTTGCCCAAAGGAAGCGAGAGGCTCCGGGTGTTGCCTGAGAGAGTGAGAGAAAGTGAGAGAGCCCTAAGGGTGTTGGCACCTAGAGCAGAGGGATGGCACAACACTCCTCCCAAACAACTTTTAATGCAGTCGCTGTTTAGCTTCATCTTCTCTGCAGATGTCGTAACGGGGATAAAGGGAAGGTACACTACACATCAAACCTTCGAGAGGTTTTACAGTCTGGTTGTCAGAGAGCCTTGGTTTGGATGAAAGGGTTTGTGGAAGCATGACCAAGTCAGGGAGCATCCTTTGGAAATGACAAGAAACTTCTCAGGAGAGACGAGCCCAGCCCCTGGGTGCCCACCAGCAGTGAAAGCTGTGTGTCTTCCTGATCAGAGGGTGCTCAGGGAGCACAACACACCGCCTACCATCACTGTGCCCCTGAGTGCCAGCAGTGGGGCGAGGCCTGCCCCTCACCCCCACATGGGGCTTTGTGGCTTCCCATCTTCCTGCTCCCGGATAACGAAACTCAGGAACGGGTCCTGGTCTCCACCCAGGCCTGGCTCCCAGCTCAGAGCGTGGGGCTGAGGGCTTCAGGAGGAGAGCTGAGAACACCCTTCAAGGCCTGCTGGCTCAGGTGCTGGGGGTCTTCCAGGAGAAAGGAAGCTGAGTGCTCTAAGGGGGGCTCTGGCCCAGCATCCTCCTCCCTGGGCCTTCCCAGCCCCTCACTGGTAGAGCTGGGGGTGCAGCCCCTCTCTTTGACCCAGAACTTCTGCAGGGAAGCTACGTTCGAGCCTTCCCCACTTCCAGACCCCTTTTTTCTTCATAAGTATTTACTGAGCACTTACTACACTCCAGGCTCTGTTCTAAGCATGGTGGTCAGAGAGAGCAATGACTGAGATTCCCATGTTTTCTGCCCTCATGGAGCCCACAGTTGCTAGTCTCTGAAAAGAAAGGGGGGCTCTGTCTGTGAGGCCACACTGTACACAAACCAGCTCCCTGGGAAGGAGAGGAAACTGGCCAGCAAGAAGTGGGGCCTTGGACCCAGCGGAGCTACGGCTCACTCTGCCAGGGAGAAGGGAGGGCTCCACCACGGACCCGCCGAGTTTGGAACCAGGCCTGTGTCTGCTCTAGGGTCTCCTAGCTGAGCTCCAGCCCCGATGTGGCTGCACCAAATCCTGCTCCAGAAGGGGGCCAGCACCAGGAGCAGCTGACGTAGGACATGTGCTCTGGCTCTGGCTGCTGGCCCCCCAAGGGCACTCCGTTCCACATCACGCTCTCTCTCCAGCAAGACCTCAAGAGCGAGGATGGCCGCAGGGAGCTGGTTCCCAAACCACTCCCCGCTGCTCTGGGCCAGCACTATCTGCCCGACTCCCTGAGACCGAGGACCAAGACCTTCAAGAGAAGGCACTCCACATTGTCATTTCAAGGGACACAGCAGCAACTATTCTGGGAGCTTCTCCTTCCATGAAAGCGTGTCCTCCCCGCCCCCGCTCATGAGCACTGCGGTCTCTGCTTGTGAGATGCTCAGCCACCTGCCCCCAGCGGGTGTCACGACAAACCACTGGCCTGACTATTGCCCCTTCTAGGGCTTTTTGTTTGCATGGCTCTTCACACTTTCCTGGCTCCCCAAATTTGGGGAGCCTCATTCTATACAGGACTCTGCAATGGCTCTGTCCCAGCACAGTTCCAAAGAGCACCTCTGTGGCACCCACCTCTATGGACCAGGACAGGGAACACTGAAGCCTGGAGCACCCCGAGACTTCTTGCTGAAACACCCCAGGCCCCCATCCTGGCCCCATCACTAACTCCGTGAGTAAATGAACATTTGTGACCTCAACTTCCCTGGCGTAAAATGTAGCCCCTCCCACCAAAAACACACATACTTTTTGTCTCCTGACATAGGTGCTTCTGGTGCTGAATGGCAGACCACTGCTGTACTGGGGCATCACTGGGATTGGTGGACCGTGGAATGGCCAAAGAGTCTTGGGGGGGCAGCCTGGGGTGGTAAGGGAGATGCCCTGGGGACACAGGACCGCTGTTATTTACCAAGCGGCACAGACACATCTCACAGTTTTTACAGCACGGCATACTGCGCCAGCCCGAGTTGGAAGGGCAAATGCTGGAACCTTCTCTACACCTGTCTCCTCACCTGTACAACAGAAGAACATGGCTTTGACAATCAGAAACCTGTTACCGCACGCCAGAGAATAAGAGCAGCTGCCATGGTGGCACTTTCCAAGGCCAAGGACCCAGAAAGTCCTCTCCAGCTGGGCCCATCCTAGAGAGGCTGGGGTCCCCTTCGTAAGCCGGCCCCACAGCTCTGCGAGGAAGATGTCGCTAATTCCATTTAACAGAGGAAGGACTCCAGGGCCAGTGTGGTTCAAGGGAACCGTACAGACAGCGATTACAGCACGGTGGTAAAATGCCATCTCTCGCACTCGCTGGGACCCAGGACAAGAGACGGAACTTCCATCCCCAGCTCCTTCTGCTCCCCTGAAAATGTGGCTAACAGCACCTCCTAGCCGGGCAGCTGTGACACTCAGCGACATGATGGTACGGGGTGCTCAGCGCAGTTATGTGGCACAGGCAAGCCATCAGTGAGTGCAGTAAGAACTTTTATTTCTATTTTTATTATTATTGCCCAAGGTAATAACAGTAGTGGAGCTGAGAACTCCCTCTGGAGACTTCCTATTCTAAAATCCTATTAATTTACATGACATTTCACATCCAAAGGGCTTTCGTAGATAACATTTATAATTTGCTTGTGAGTGATAAGGGTAGGTTTTATCTTAAGTGCAACAGCTAACTTTGTGGGGTAACATGACCGGGGGAGGCTGGGGGCTCGCGGGGGCTCAGGGAGGGACGCGTCCCTGTGACAGCGGGACCACGGGTGTGGATGTGGATCCCGGGGCTCTGGCGCTCTCGGCTCCTCACAGCTCCTCTGGGGAGGCCCTGGCTAGCGGAGCCTCTCTGGGTCCTTCCATCTCAGTGGAACCCTGCTCTCTTCCCTGCCCCCCAACAAATGCCCTGAAAGGGCAACAGCATGTCTCTGTGGTTCGGCACCAAGTCCAGCCTAGAGGGCAGGCCAGTGACAGGTCAGGCGCTTGGTAACTATGCACTGGGTGCGGAAAGGATGGGTAGGTGGACGAGGGGAGCAGGTGGGAGCAAGGGGGCGGGGAAGAAGGGGAAGAAGGTGCCCTTCCTGCTCCCAGCCTTACCCGAATCCTAGCTTGTTCAAGGCTGGTACCAGAGCCCTGATGAAGAGTCTGGAGAGATCCAAGAGACACGGACCACTGAGATGGCTGTGGCACTGGCCTCGACACTCCCCCGAAATCCTAGGGGTGCCCCAGGGCCAGCTGAACACCCACCCACTCAGGCTCAGAGCAGGGCAGCGGCACCTTTATGGGGTGCGGCCCCCGCAAGGGAGTGCTTTTGGGCAAGGCTCTCCCTTAAAGACACCAGTCCTAGCAGCCAGCGTCTAGGGCACGCCAGGCTGGCTCAGTGGTATCTGCGAAAGCCTTGACCAGGAAGAGCCTCCTAAGGCACAGCAGAGATGCACAGCATCTCTGGCCCACAGATTCACTCCCTGGGTCTGGAAGCAAGTGACACTGGCTTCTCCATGACAAAGTCTATTCTCCAGCTGTCCTGGCCCAGGTAATGGCACAGAATCTGCCCGGGGTGGGAGGGAGGGTTACAATGGACAGAGGCAGGAATGCAAGGGAGGAAGACGTAGGATGCTTTCATGCCTTTAACCTGCTAGTCTCTGGATTCGGAATACCCTTGCCTCATCAGCTGCTGGTGAAACTCTGTTTACGACTCAAAACCAAGGTCAGGCGCCACCCCTTCCTGAGAGCCTCCCAAGCAAAGTCCCTCCTCCCTCCCCCGCGCTCACTCGGCACACCAGTCACGCCACACCAGTCACACTGCATAGGAACACATCTGGCCACGTGTGGGATGTCCTCCAGGCACCGACCTCCTTGCTTGCTCACTCGGCATTCCTGTGCCTGGAGAGGACCCGGCCTGGGCCAGGCCCCGAAGACCCTCTCCAGCACGCTGCAGAAAACGTGCCCGTGCCCCCACCCTCAAAACGAAAGGTGCAGGGATGAGAGGGAGCGACCCCACGGGTCAGGATCTCGTAGGGGCAGGGGATCCGAGCTGGGCTGCACTCTGGGGCAACGTCTCTGGGCGGGACCCTCCTTCCTCTTTTCAGCCTGGGGAGGAGGAGGGCATGAGAGCCGCACCTCTGCCTTCTGGTCTGTCCTGGGCTGTCGTGGAAGGCATGACTGCCCATCCCTCAAGCCGGCCACTGCCACCTGCCTGTAATTCCAGATGCGATATTTTGTGGTTATTTTGTGTTTTAAGTGGCCGGCTTTCATGTGCTTTTGCTGATGGAAATGAAACCTGAAGGGCTTGAAGCAAGGTGATTACATTCGAGCTGGCAGGCTGAGCGGGACTCTGTAAGCTGGGGTACGGGTACCCTGGAAGGTGGGAGCAGAGCAAGGGGGGCAGTGCAGGGGGACATGGGATCGGTGGGCGTGGCGCTCAGCCCCCAGGATGAGGAGGGATGAAGCCAGGCCCGCAGCCTCCCTCATGCTGTCCCCGCCCTGTCTCTACAGGGTCTCCTTCTCCTCGGTCACGACCCCCGCCCCTGGCCCCAGCCAGCCTTTCCCCAAGCACTGGATCATGCCTGATCCCAGTGCCCCTCCGAGCAACCTGTGAGGAAAGGGAGTAGGGCAACGGTCAACAGCCCCACTGGACAGCTGTGGACACGGAGCCCGGAGGAGGCCCTACTCTCCCTGTAGGCTGAGAGCAAGCACTGGGTCTCTGGACTTGGCCCTGGGAGAGTACCGGGCTGCGCTCCGGGCTTTGGCGTGGGGAGCTGAGCGCTCCCTTTGGTTACATTTCCCTTTATTTATGCACAAGAGCTTTAAGAGGCACGGAAAGCTGATCGAAAGTGAAACCTGCAATTCACGTCAATTCAGATCGCTCCGAATCATTTCCGCAAACATTTATTAAGTGCCTATTAGGCCCTGCGCTCTGCTTTTATTTGGGAATAGCGTCGTCAGCTCCTGGTTCTCCACGTTAAGAGAAGGCACAACGGCGAGGCCCATGCATGCCCGCCTGGCCCAGGCACAGCCCCCCCCCCCGGCCGCCACCCCCACGGCCCCTCGACGGCCCACAGCCAGGATTTGGGGCTGGGGTGGTGGTGCCTCCCCTGTCTTCTTCCAGAGCAGCAGACCAGTTTCACTGACTGAGCTTGCCTTCCACATTCAGAGGAGAAGCCCGAGGGCACACAGGGCCAGGGGGCCGGGAGGGGGGTGGCCGTAGGAGGAGCAAGCTTGTGATTTAAAATGGGCCCCTGGATCGAGCCTGTGAAGAGCATAATCTCTGCAGACCAGCGTGAGGGCTGCAGAGCTGTGCGGATCAGGGTTGGCGAGGAACAGATGTGCAGGGGCGGCGGCGGGGGTGGGGGGGTCTGCTGCGTCATGAAGAGCCTTCTTCACAAGGGAGTGTTCGTTTACAGAACTGAAACACCTCGCTGCGGGCACCCAGGGCACAGGGGCCTGAGGTCCCAACTGCGTACCTGGGAAACCAACCACCTCATCTTAGTAGTTCAAGATCAGCCGAGTTGGGGGGACAGTGGGGTCAGGAAGAAGGGGTAGATGGAAGGGCTCCGGAGCTGTTCCCCGCCGGGGTCCGGGGGACCCATCCAGGCAGGATCCTAGGCCTGTGGGGTGGCAGCCAACGGCATTTCCAGACACTTCACAAGACGACATAAACCGGACCAAACCGACAAGTTTGGGTGTGAGCAGGTTCAGGAGCAGCCCATCCCCCATAGCCAAGGCTGCTCCTCCCCCACCCCGATATCCAGGTTACTGCAAACTCCTTCCCCTCCCGAGAAGGAGAACTGGGGCTCTCCACGCTCTGCTTTCCACATTCAAGCCACCACCATCAGGACAAGACGGACCATGAAGCCTCTGTCTTTGCTCGGACCGGCCAGGCCTGACTGGAGCCTACCTTGCCGCAGCCCCTACTGAGGCCTTTCCACCAGAGGGCACCGGGTGTCCCTGAGCTCCTGCACCTCTCCTCAGACCACCCCGCCTCCCTCATGTGAAACAGAACGGCCATCTCCTAGAGTGACCGAAAATCCCCCGGCACCCAAGAACCATCATTAGACAAATAAGGAAAGCAAAATCCGTGGCGAGTGGGCCTGAGTCCCAGATCCAGCAATCCCGCAGGCATTGCTAATCAGGCACACAGCCCGGCTTTCTGCTGAGTGAGGACTTGGCCTCAAAATCGCTCTGAAGCCAGTTCTCTAGGCAGCCAGTAGCCAGCCGTCAACAGCCGCATCTGAGGCAGAACCTGTTTTCCACTGCTGTAGAGGTACAAGCACAAACTGGAACTCCCAGGACCAGAGGCCCAGGGTGTTCCCAGCCAGAAGGTGGCTTGCCTGGCTGCTCCCCTATGAACTGTCCTAGGAGGGAGGGGGGAGCACTGAGCTATGCCGCACCAACCTGGCTGGTCCCCAGCAGAGCTGAAGGACCCTCACAGGGCCACCATTCAGCCTGAGGCAGGGAGAGGAATGGAGTCAAGAGACAGTGTGAGGTGGAGGGGAGCGGTGAGTAGAGAAAGTAAAGGTGTAGGAAGAAGGGAACAGAGGTGACCCCGTGGTTTCTCCACTGGCCCCCACCTCTACGATTCACTTTGGCTATCGAATCACCTTACTCCTCTACTTAAAATCCCCTAAGGACTTTCCACTTGCTTTCAGGATCAAATCTGAATTCCTGCATCAGACTCACAAGCCCACCATGACTCAGCCCTGCCGCCCTCTTTAGCCTTGTCCCCCTGCATGCCCCCACCCCGAACTGCTCCTGCCAGCTGCCCATACTCTGAAATCTGCATAATCCATGGGATCTGTGCTGCTTCCCCTCTCAGCTTTGTGCCAGATTGCTAAGTATTCTATATTATTCTACTTTTATTATTTTTAATTTAAAATTTTATTAATATTTAATTTAATGTTTTTATTTACTATTATTTATTATTTTATTTATTATTATTATCCCATATAAACTCCACTTTTCTTCCTTAGTTTTTAGCTGGCAGGTGGTTACCGAAACAAAGACATTTCTGAGGCTCCCTTGCAGCTAAAGCTAGTCATGTGACTAAAGTCTGATCAATGGGATCTAAGCAAAGTGCCACACTTAACTTCTGAGAAGTAGTATTAAAGGGAAGAAATGTGCTCTTGTGGGATGAGTATGTGATGGCTGGAGCTCGGGCAGCCTTCTTCGACTATGAGGTAGTCTTATGTTGAAGAGAACAGAACACGAAGATAAAAGAAACCCAGACCTCTAATACTGTGAAACCAAATCCAGGCTTCTTTTACATGAAAGAGAGAAACAAATTCTTATTCTGTTTAGGCCATCACTACTTTGCATTTTCTTACATTTGTGTGTTCTTTCTTTTTCTGCCTGGGATATATTTCTTTTCCTTCTTTACATTGCTGATTTTATTTGACTTTGCAAGACCCAGTTCTGATGTCGCCTTCTCTGAGGGGCCATTCCTGACAGCACCCTAGCTTGGACAAGCAGCCACTGTTGTCCCCTCGTAGCAAAGAGCAATTCCCTCTTTCTAGCTAAGCACCTGCCTCATGATGGTCTGATGACTAGACAAAGAGCATCTTGAAGGAGGGTGTCTCATTCCTGTCCAGATCAAGTGCCTGACAATGAGTAAATGGCTAGGGATGGAGGAGCAGGGGTGGGGCATAAGGGTCGGAACAAAGTCCCAGCAGTTCTCTGGCTTCACTTGGGGGATTCTATAGCACTACTTTCACTGATAAGCAGATCCACCAAAAGGCAGCTCCGCTGAGGCTGACGAGGAAGAGACAACCACTCTGCAGAGTGGAATAACACAATTTCTAAAACTCCTAGTATTTATCACAGTATTTACCAATTTACACAGCATATACCCAAGACACGTATCCGTTACCCTACTTAATTCTAACAACCTACCCAGGCACTATTACTATTCCCAGGGCTGAAAGGGCTACATCGCTTGCTCCGGGTCACATGGTTCTGCATGGCCAAGTGGGGGACCTGGCAATCAGGTCCTCCCAGCTTCACATCCAGAAACACTGGGGCCTCCCCCAACCTGCACCGTTCAGGGGAGTCAGCAAGGCAAAGCACAGGCAAACCGCACATTGGCCAGCATGCACAAATACTCGCATGAGCTCACACACACCTGATGCACAGACGTGAGGGGCTCCAGCTGTTCCAGGGGCATCTTCCCCAGAGGGCAAGAGTGATGGCAGACAAGGGGCACCAGGGCGGGCCGTGCAGCTGCTATGCACAGCTGCTGTGCCCCTCCACTCAGGGACAGGACCAGCCCGAGCAAGTGCAGGGGACGCGGGGCAGCGGGGAGGGCTGGGGACAGGCGGCAGCCAGCGGAAGTCCACATGCTTTCAGAAACTGGGCTAGGCTGTTACTGTAGTGCGTTCACCTCCCCGGGAGCGAGAACAGGACACCGTCAGGCTAAGAGACGGCAGCACACAGCATGTCCGTGGTAAACAATTTATTTTTCTACCTCAGTCACTTACAGGGGGAAAAAAATAAAATGTCATTAGGGAGCAGCACAGATGAACTATTTACAGAGATGAAGAAAATTCACAATGGCAAAAACGCGGGTGAGGCGAGCATACTGGGGCAAGTTCACCAAAGCAAAGCAATTCAGAGTAAAACAAAATAAAGCAGGGGTGGGAGCAGCGAGCCACAAAGAATCATTAAAAACAAAAACAAAAACAAAACAACAACAACAACAACAACACCAGCACTCATGAGAAAGCCTGCAGGAAAATAACAGGAAACTAACCAATGATTACATCAAGCATCTTTCATGAGATGAGCAAAGCCGCCCAGGTTGGGTCTCAAGGACAGTGACATCCAAACAGAGGGATGTGCTCCCATCAGATGCACCAGGTGGAAGCATGCGGGTCACTTCTCACAAACTAGGAGCGGGAACAACAGGGTGGCTCTTGAGGGCGCTGCTGAGCTGTACTGCGGGAATCCCAGCAAGTGGGGCTACTTCACATGGGGGAAGCGGAGGGGGTCAGGACCATGGGAGACACAAGCCCTTCTCCGAGTGACTGGATCATCGGGGGGTGCCCACCTGCCCAGGACCGGCTCTGTGTGCTCTGTCCCCTCCTACCCTGAAGGCGCCAAGAGGCCCTGATACCAGCAGGAACTGCAAGGCCAGTGTGGATGGGGTGCTGCGGAAGGAGGGGCCCGGTGTGGATCTGTGGCCACAGGGCCTGAGATGTCCCTTCTCAAAGACACGTGCACGTATCATTATCGTTCACAGCCACGGAGTGCCTGGCCCCCAGACACAAAGACAACCAGATCGTGATGGTTTTTCAGATAGAGCTTTTCTTCCAGATTACGTCTTTCACGTAATGTGTTTACAGAACGGGGGGTGGTGGTGGTGGTGGTGGTGGTGGTGGTGGTGTGTGTGTGTGTGTGTGTGTGTTTTCACTGTTGGTACTGTCCACCACAGGACACAGGTGCTCTAAGTCACAGATCCCCAATGCCTGTGGGCCACCAGCACTAAAAGCTCAGCCCATGAAATGCCCCAAGAAGCCTAGTTGGTCGCTATTTAAAATAATTTGATGCCTGTTTCCTGGCTTCTCCTGAGGAGGCGCCGCTACGAAGTTTGTGAGAAGTTGCCCTTGGGCCCCGTTACATTCTAGGTAGGGAAGGGAGGGTGCTGGGAGGAGGGGGGTGTTCACAGTATGTACAAGAAGCAAAATGGGAAGGGACTGCAGAAGAAAAAAAAAAATTTTTTTTTTCTTTTCACTGAGTGAAGCAAGGAGGACTTGAGTCTTTTCCAAGAATTAAAAATGAGAAAAAGAACATTCGTTCAAACAGGCAGCTAGGACAGTCTCAGTGGACACTGACAGCCGGGGTGGCCCCAGCCGGGGCTGTGTCCTCTCTCGAGGAATGGTAGCAAACCCCAATGTGTTAGGCCTCTCTTAAGAGCTAGTTGATAAAAATTATGTCTTGTGAAATCGGCAAATAGTCTGCAAAGTGAAATAAGAACAGAAATTAACAAATTAAACTGAAATGAGTCCGGGAGGTGGGGGGAGGGAAGAGAGAGGAAACAGCAGGGGCCACTGATGAGAATCATGATTATTTGAGCCCCAGTACTAATCCTGCGGGGTGGAGGTCAGGGCGAGGGTGTACACGCTGGACATCTAGGCCTGGGAAGAAGGAGCCGCTTCCACAGTCGTGGCTCATCCCTCAGTCTTTCTAGAAAAGAGCTACTCCTCCCTCGAACTACTACCCATAGTGTTGAGCCCTCTGTATCGCAGCATCTCACTTAATCGCATCCAATCCTAATGTGGGCTCTGCTGGCCAGCGAGCAGCCCAGGAGGGCAGGTCAAACGCAGGGCCCTTTGTCCTGATGGGGGACACTGGGGACATGGTCTGTGAGTGAACACCCACAGGATGAAGGACCTAAGCAGCTCTCGGGGGCCTGGGCATCCTGTCACTCCTCCTGGCTCACACTCATGCTGCCCCACTAGGATGGGACCACGGAGAGGCTGGGGGGGTGGTGTGGCGTCCACATACACTGTGAGAGACTGGAGGTGGGACGTGGGTGAGGGTACGTGGTGAGGACACGGAAGAGAAAGATCACAAAGCAGAAAGCTCAGGGCAGTTTGCTGGTGACAGCTGCGCTGATGTCACCGGCTCACAGGACCTCAGGGTGCGGGAGAAGTCAATGGAGTCAAGCGGACAGGGTGAGCAGGGGGCAGATTTGAGCCATCCTCCTCCGGGCCATCCCACTGCACCCCAACCTCCTCCTCACCAGACCGTCTAAGACACTCCTTATTGGCACGGGACAGGAGAAGGATGTTAGAATGTTCCAAAACTCCTGACTCAGAGACCCCGTGCTGGGCTGGAGGCTCCAGGCAGAGTCAAGTTTCATTTTTGAGGGGAGCCACCGCGTCATGAGCTCTGGAGTGGAACACCATCGGGGACTACCGAGGCTGCTTGGGGACAGTGGACAGAATGGCAGCCGGGTCCAGCCTCTGGGCCACCCCCCTCCCGGCCTGGATGGAGGGGCAGACTCCACATGCCGCCCCTCCCTAACAGCACGTGGCCTCACTCTTGTGACCACTGACAGCCTCTTTGTGGCCATCAGTGAGGACACCCAAGAGACCTCCAGGGTAAGAAGTGGAAGGATGGAGAATGGAGAATCTGATGGCCGGGGGAGGAGAGAACAGCTACGTTCCATGGGTCAGGGAGCCCCTGTCGAGACATTTTAATGTCCCATTCCTGCCCTAAGCAAATCCAGCCGACTACATTAAGCCGCAGGAGCTAGGGACCATGACACACAGGCCCTGGACATGGTCGTTCCTAGCCCGCACCAGCTCCCTCATACCCTTGCCCTGGTCCTAAAGCCTTGGCTTATGGTGACGGTCTGGGCACAGCTGGGAGGCTCTATCTCATCCTACCCAGCCTTGGTTGGTCACTCTTGCATCTCTGTCTTGCATATATGTCTGCTGAGGACAGATCCAAGGACACAGATCCCTGAGACACAGCTTAGCATGGGATCCACTTTGTCACCCCCCAAATTATTCCACATCAGGATCCCCCAGCTCTCCCTGCCTGGGACTAGTACTGCACCAAGGGGGAAATGGCAACCTGACTGTGAAGGGAGGCAAGCTCCGCCAGGTGTGCAGAGTGGCAAGACACTCTCAGCGAGCCAGGATGGGAGCCTCTATGTCTTCCTGAACCCTGGTGAGGAAGCCCGGGGAGGGAAGGAGATGAAAGGCTTTCTTGAAACTGCCACCAGTTTCCGGAAGGTGGGCAAGAAATGACTAGGGATGATATGCCAGGTCTGCCTGGGAGGGACAGTGTGTATGCATGTGTATAGGAGTGTGGACCACGCACACCTCCCCCAACCTCTTTCTTTGTGCTCCAGAATGGTGCCATCCAACAGAACTTTCACAGAAAATGTTCTACAGGCTGTGCTAACAGCAGCCACTAGCCACGTATGGCCACTGGGTAAGTGAAGCGTGGCTGGTATGACAGAGAAACGGGAATTTCCGCTTTACTTCATTTTAACTTAAATCTAAATTAGAGTAGCTCTGTGTGGTTAGCGGGATCCTACCGGACAGACGGACGCCAGAGAGAGAAAGCAATGTGGCAACTAAGAGCCAGACCACCTGGGTCTAAATCGTAGACCTGCTTCTTGCTGCTAATGAGCCTGGGAACAGGGTCCCCATCTGTAGATGGGAAAATCTAATGGAGGAGCAGACTTCTCTGTTCGTAGTGAGAGGCCCGCAGCTTCCCCAAAGCAGCCAGCTGCTGTAGAGGCCGCCATCGCGCCCCCCACCCCCCGCCCTCGTGGAGATGCTGGCCCCAGGGGACAGGCTCATGGGGAAGTCTCCCCCACTCGCACTGCTCCAGCCAGAACTGCTGCTGCCGTATCCGCCTCCCCTCCCTCTCCCCTCCAAGTAGGAAAGGTACACACACCCCAGGGGCTGTCCTGCCCAAACCCCTTGTTTCCAGAACAAGTTGTTTCCAGAAGACAGTGATGAGCCCCAGAGATGGCAGGGGACCGGCTGCAGCCACGGGCAAGGGCCTGGGGCTTCCATCGCCGATGGATGATCTGTCCCGGACAGGGCGAGGCCCTGAATGCCCCCAACGCTTCCTGACCTCCTCTACAACATCCTCCTCCACCCCAACACTCCGGCAGAGATGTGCAAATGCTGGGGTAGATCATCATGTGCTCCCCTCAGTCCTCCTCCCTGGCTTCAGGACACAGGCCTCTAAGGGCCATGCCTATGCTCCCCGGGCCTCCAAGGCCTCTGGGTCTGGCTACACGGGAGTTGTGGCCGCCTGGGCATGTGAACGGGCACTATCATAGGCTCTGCCTCGAGCGTCTGACGCCTGCACGCGGGGGAGGGTGAATCTACATCCCCCACCCAGGACAGTTAACCCAAACCCCAACAGCACACCACAGCTACACACAGAAGGGCTCAAAGCCAAGGCCACCAGGCAGAGCTGGAGGAGGGGAAGGAAGGAAGGAGGGAGGGGGAGATGAGAGAGACAGAGGGTAAGAGTCTAGTCCAGCGAGAGAACTGGTAACAGGCTCCAGACCAAGAAGGGTGGGCAGAGGGAGGGCTCCTGACTCAGCTCCTTCCCTCCAGGCCACCCCCAGAAAGCTGCTATTCTCAAATACCCAGCACGGAGGCAGTATTCTGACTCATCAGACACTGAGCCGCACTTGTCCCCAGAGTTCAGTGCACTTGAACTTCAGCACCTACAGGTTATTCCCTGGATGGACACGTGTACGAGATGTGTTCTCTTTAGGGGTCCTCCTGCCTCCCCTCCCATCTCCCGTGCTTCCAAAGCCCCAGGAGACACAGACACTCACCTGGGAACTGATAGCCATAGCTAGGAGCAAATCCAGGGTAGCCGCGGCCGTAGGTCGCCACAAAGTTGGGGTAGCCTTGAACACAGAGAGAAAGATCACAGGGGCATTAGTACAGCTGCCTCAGGCCTGGGGTGAAATCCCAGGGAGGGCAGAAATGAGGACAAGCCTGGGTCATTTTACTGCACAAAACGATTTGCCTCCCATGAGGGTCTTTACCCAGGCCTCGGGGCCCCTCTCTACTGTGGCTGGGGGCACTGCTGTCAGCGTGCTGGTAATTAACCTGTATTTGGGCAGAGAGACCTCCCAAACCCACGCACCTTCTGGAACCTGCAGAGTAAATGCCACACATTAGTACCAAACAGAGGGCCTGCGCCTGGCTCTGACATTTGGAGAGCTAACCCTGAGTGTACTTTACCGTAAAGCTATTGACAGTAGGAGATTAAAGTCCTTGTAATGCCTCTTCCCAAGGCAGCAGAGAGTGGGGCCAGCACCAGACAAAGCGGGAGCACTCGGGGGTCAGAGTTTCGGGGCTGACCCGGTGCTTCTAGAAAACCACTGGGCTCAATGAGCCATGGCCCAGGGAAGGCATGGCCCCAGGGGCCTGTGTCCAAGCACAGATACTCAAGAGTGCCCACACTGTCCCCAGGTTCCACCCACCCCCCAGCCACCCCCAGAAACCATGAGGGACTATTTTGTTAAAGTGTGCTCCAGGGGGGCACCTGGATGGCTCAGTGGGTTAAAGCCTCTGCCTTCGGCTTGGGTCATAATCTCAGGGTCCTGGGATTGAGCCCCACATCGGGCTCTCTGCTCAGCGGGGAGCCTGCTTCACCCTCTCTCTCTGCCTGCCTCTCTGCCTACTTGTGATCTGTCTCTCTGCGTCAAATAAATAAATAAAAAATCTTGAAAAAAAAAAAAAAAATGTGCTCCAGGAAACACGGCCCAAACCCAGAAGCTTCACACCACATGTTGTAACTAACGGGTGCATCATGGCGAGCATGTTTTCCACATGATCTCAGCAGATAACTGGGGGTTGGGGGGGGGCACGATCCCTGCACTACAGACTGCCTGTGGAAAGAGCTGCTGGGTTGGGTGTGAGGACACTGCTGGCATGTTCTGCGGCCGGTGCGGCCCTCTGTAAGCTAGTATGAAAGCCCCAGCAAGCTCTCAACCCTCCACTGTGCTCACTCAGGCTGTTTCACCATTTATGTCCCTGCCTCTTGGCTCAGGCGACAGAGAAGGCTGGTGTGTAGCCCTCTTGGACCGATTCCGCCAGTCATAAGAGACCCACGGTCCCCCTCTGCTCCCATCCCAGCAGGCTCATGCTGCCTCCATCCGCTCGATGTGTGGGAATCCCAGTCCATTCCTGCTTCTCACACACCCCCATGGCTGATCTCCCGCCACCACCACCACCACCAACCACCCAACCACCCCCAACAGCCTGACTTTGGCTTGGACTTTGACTTTTGTTTTTTGGCTGCTCAGTACCTAAACCCCTTTTCTGAGTTTGGGTCTCAGAGAGAGGCCTGCCTCTCATCGTGGAAGCAGAAGAGGGCCCCTTCCTGCTCTCTCTAAGCCAGGCAGCTGGGAAGCAAGTTGTGAACCTGGGTTTGGCCCAAGGAAGTCTTCCTTGGATCCATTTCTGAAGAGAGTGGGGCAGAGGAGGACACAGTGATTCGGAATTTATTCTGGTGCCTTTGGCGTGAGCCCAGCACCCAGTGGCGGCAACAGCGGATGCCCCGACCCCGACCAGGTCATTCCTGGGTTGTCCCTGGGTCCCGGCTGTGGCTGACCACCCAGTTACTGCCTATTCTCCAGCCTTCCTGGCAATTCTGTGAGCTGACGAGCCTCTGCCAATCCTCTCCTTTTCGGCTTACAGAGGCCAGAGTTTCCGGGGCCTGCCATCAAGAGGCTGGTAGAAAGTAGCTTTGATGTGGTGGGGGCGGGGTAGTTCTGTAAGAGTCTTCCTGCCCTTCAGCCACGAGGGCAGCAGTGACAGCTCTCCACCTGTGTCTCTGCAGCTCGAGATAACCACTGACACACCCCCAGATACGGGCGTGGGGGTCTCATCATCCGCGTCCTGAGTGCACAGGGGGTACGTCACAAGCACCTTCTGATGTGCGGTGAGGGCTAAAGGAACAGGACCATCCCTGCAGTTCCGACCTGGGTATTCTCCAGCTCTGTGCGTTCGAGCTGGCAGGTCTTCCTGTTCACGGAGCCTTTATGCCTCGGAGGCCCAGAGATGGGACCCACCTTTCCTCACTTGCCCATGCGCGTTGGTGTCTTGGCCTCCACTTGACCAGTGGGTCTGTCATTGGACCCAGAAGAAAGAATTGCTCTTGTGGGCATCAGGAGACTTGGGGTCCAGGTTTGCCTCTGGCCCAAGGTCCTCTGACACCTTGAGTCTTGCCATCTGTACAAAGCTCTACGGGTCCCTTGCAGCATTCTCGACTGGGGCCCCCTCGTGCTTCCCTTCCCTTCCCGTTTAGCCAGAGCCTTTCCGAACGTGCAGTCACGACTCACTGGCCGACTGACCCGTTTCCACCTCAAAAAGGCCCTGCGCCTACTCCCTCTCAGGGCACCCATCTCGTGGGGCCTGGTGTCTCCCTGGCAGAGGGTCACCCAGACAAGTGGGATGACCACACGGCTTTGCCCTGACCAACGAGGAGCAGGCTATCCAAGTGTGACGCTCGGCTCTGGCCCCCGGTCGGGGAACAAAGGGACAGAGGGATGGAGAGGAAGCGGGAGCTCAAGAGGCCTTACAGGGACACACGCACACTGGCTTCTTCCCTGGTATTTATTTCATGGCTGGCCAGCTCAGTTCTCCTCTGAATTAATCACCTGCTCTCAAATCAGATCTTTCATGACTAGATTTCTTAAACCATTATTTCAACAATATCGATAAACGGATTATATGCAAACAGCCAAATCACCACTGCCTAGGGCCTTTCCTGGTGAAAAATGACTCCTTTGCTTGTAACTTCAGCACTAGGGGTCTGAAATGTTTTAATCTGATAGCAGACGTGTAGGCCCACATGTCACCTTCAAGCCTATCTCTGGGCAGGTAGGCAGGTGGGGCGGAGTGGGGTAGGACGCCCAGCCTCCCTGACGATTGGGGCCCCCAGGACCATTTCCTAGCTGCCTTCTTCCTGGCACATGTGACAGTCTTCGACAAGAAGGGAGGCAAGCACGGTTGAGTTCACCCCGATTTGGGGGCCTCACCCCAATCTTCCTAGACATGTCAATATGGTCTCCAGCACAACCCAGACGAGAATTTGGCTTCTGCCAGAGCGGGGGATCTGATCTCCAGCCCCCATCACGCACATCCTCCGGGTCAGGCAGATGAAATCATAAATTTATAATACAACATTATTTCAATTTTCCTCTTCATGTATTGCTGTGCAGCTCAGCTCTGCTCCAACGGCTCCCAGCCCCAGCCACATGGGGAAATTGGCCGCCGCATGTCAATAGCACATTACGGCAGACCTACGTGGAGGCTCCATCAAGCCCTATAACAGCGGGATGACCCAGCCACTGCTTCCATTAGCAGCTGGGCCCCTCCCACACCGGCCACTGACCAATTTATGGGCTCCAGTACTCTGGAAGCCTGATCAATCTCACAGTAATTATCTCTTGTCACTGAAGGAAAAACTAAGCTTGCTCCTGGATGGCCACCGTTCTTGCACACAGGCTTTCCACTGGGGGGGAAAAAAAAGAAAAAAAAGAAAAAAAAAAAAGAAAAACCGAGAAATTAACAATGATTCGAATTTGCCAGGCAGATCATTTCAGGGCCCCCTTTTGGGGAGGCTAGCTGCGTTCTCGGAATTGTGGTTCTCGATCTTTCTCCAACTCTGGAAGATGCTGTTGGCTCTAACGCTGGAAGATGTTTGCATTCTAGATGGGCACATGACTCATCCTCGCCCGGGCTCGGTGACTCAGCTACTTAGTCATGGAAAACTGCTCCCACCAGGCCCCCGACTTGAAAGGACAGGAGATGAGGGTTGTTTATCCAGGGGCCGGCCGGAGTGTGACATACACGCCACGTGGCACGCAGAGCACTGCCTGGGGCGCCATGCTTGGTTCCACGCGGGATGAATCCAGATGCAACACCTGGTGCCCAGAGCCCTTCCCAGGCCGACATGCAAAGGCCAAAGTCTACCCAGACGCTCAGACCCCAAAAGCCATCCCGATGCATAAATGCATCTTGAGGCCTACGCTGCCCAGTTTAAATTTAAGTCTAAACTATGATGAAAAACCCCAGCTCTTCAGTGGTACGAACCATATCTTAAATGCTCAGTAGCCACATTGGCTAGTGGCTACCATCTTGCGCAGTGCAGACAGAGGCCCCTCCACCAACCACAGAAAGTTCTGGGGGCACTGTGTTATTCTAGAAGGAAACCGAAGAACTGAATTTCGAGCTTCCTCTGTCCACCAGGAAACAGCTGAACAAATGGAGACCTCCTTGGGAATGACCTCAACAGACATTTTGGGGAAAGACAAATCCCAGTGGAAATTATGAATAAATCTAGACACGCAGCTCTACGTTCCAGCCAGTTTCCTTTTGACCTGTTAGTGCGTGCCAGCAGATGATAGCTCATCTTTTCTAGATGCTGGTTTAAAAAAAAAAAAAAAAAATTGCTTTCATTTCCGAGGGGCTTAGTGTCGGGGAACACTGTGTCGAGACTTCACGGGGACTTCTCAGTAGGAGCACTGTCAAGGAGGCCTCAAGCTTTCTTCAGCTGAGTCTATATAGTCCCACCATTTCTGGGCCTGGAGGGTGAAGCTATCCTTCAAAGCCCCAGCAATGAGGTACTCCTCTCCCAGCGGTTATCAACCACGTTCAGTAGTGTGTGCCCAGCGAGGTCAAGACAGTTAGAGGCAGTAGGCTTATGTGGCTGAGGGCAGAGTAGGCCAAAGGGAATAAAATGTACCAACAATAATCATGTTTGCTTTTATTAAGTCCACTTCCATGAAGAAAAACTGGAGAGTCTAGGGCACTGGGCTGGGTCGCCATGGGCACCTCTTGGCCACCATGAGACAGCAGAACCAAGTCGGAAGGACCGCCGAAAGATCTTTCCAAGGGTCTTCGTTGATTTTCATTCTGTCCAGCTCGAAGGCAGGGAGAACTGGTCTGAGGAGGACCCTTCCTCTTCTCTCCCACATTCTTTTCAAGGAATTCCCATTGGGCTGATTATTCTATGACTCTCTCAAAGGTTGTAGAAGCTAAAACCAAAACCGCTGTAGGTTTCCTCCCAAGGACAGATGCAGCCATACCAAGAGACAGCAAACAAACATGATTGGGTCCCTCTCCGCTTGTCAGTGTGGAGAAAATCTTAAGGGATAGTTAAAAGCAAGTTTCACAGTTTCCAAGTCCTTTACAGAGCAGCGTATCTGCCATCTCGGTAGAACGTCGGCTCCCTGAGATCAGGGACCTCACAGTCTGCTGCAGCCTCAGCACCAAGGACAGTGCCTGGCCCTCAGTAGGTGCTCAGGAAACACCTGTTGAGGGCATGGACGGAGCAGCTTTAATGGTGTATAGTCTCACTTCTAAACACCTGTCCAAGTGTTAGACACTTTTCTGCCCTTCTGACAACAAACATTTATAGCATGAGAACTATTTCATTCATGAACTTTTAACAAATGTTTTTCTGCCTGGGCGGAGTTCATCAAACTCGGCTTTGATGAAACTGTGGCTGATGTGGCTGATGACGATCGTGGTGATGATATGGACAGGCGATGGGTGATGGTGGCGATTCCAGGATGGATACGGATCACGGAGCGGGTGAACCAGGTGACTTATGGGGATGTGTCAGGCCATCCCACCCTAGCGAAGGAGAAGCACGTGGACCACGTGGGTTTGCCTACTATCAGCTGGGGTCAGAGCCCATCCTGGAGACTCTGAGCCCAGCACTCCTCACACACACCCTTCAGCCAGGCCACTGGGCTTTTGGGGCTCCCCATTCAGGAGCCTCACCTTCCAAGGCTAGTCCTGTCTGGATCACCCTGAGCTTGCTCATCCTTCTTAACACGGTGAACATGTCACCTCCTCAGGGAGGTATTCCTGATTCCTCAGCCTAATTTCCACTCTTCATGATGTGCTCTTAAAGCACCCCCTGACTCTATCACGACTAACTAACTGTAGAATTAGCCATTAACTGTTGTCATGCTCACTAGACCACAAGCTTCAGAGGGCAGGGACCACATCCACCTTGTCAAGCACAGTCTCCCAGCGCCAGCACGGGGCTGGGGTGGAGGCATGCACCAGGCGCTCAAAGCCGACTGCCGGTGAGCACCTCCTGTATTCAACACAGCCTCCCTGCCTTGGCTCCCGTTATGAAACCACTGGGTGCCCTCTGGCCAGGGATCTGAGCTGAGGGTTCTGGAGAGATGCGGGCCCCCAGCCCCGGACTGCAGCTGGGGGCAAACAGAACCACTGCACCCTTGCTCTCTGGTCAGTGGCATGAAAGGCTTCCCTGCACATCTCTGCTTCCCCCTGAAGGAAACAGGTCATTCTTCCCAGCAGCCGAGGGCAGCAAGTCAGACTCAGTAAGGCAAAGGGCACTTCCTGAAGATCTGATCCGAAAAAGTTTCCCGTCTTATGTCCTAGGGCCTTTATACTCACTGTTGAAAATTCAAGGCTCCAAAAACCAGTAGGAGGCAACTCTTTAAGAGTTGATTTTAAAATTTAAAACTATTACTGTATTTGGACCTTCTTTTGGTATACAATGTAGGGTAAGGCCACACAAAAATTACTTTTTAAGCAAGAGGTAGACAAGTGTCTCACAGTCAATTAGGAGCTAATGCCCATGATTTTTATCTATTTATTTAGTTTTATTAGAGAGAGTGTGAGCAGGGGTGGGGGGAGCGGGCAGAGGAATAGGGAGAGAGAGAGAATCTTCATAGCAGGCTCTGCGCTCTGTACAGGGCCTGATGTGGGGCTCGATCTCACGACCCTGAGATGGTGACCTGAGCCGAAATTAAGAGCTGGACACTTAACTGACTGTGCCCCTCAGGCGCCCCCTCCAACTGATTTTTAGAAGTAACTTCTTTACAATGATTACACTCTTACATTTAGTTTCAGATCTCTCCCTTTCCCTCTCAACGGGGCAATCCTATATACCACACTGTTTCACTACTGTAGCTTTGTGCCGTGTTCTATTTGGTCCAACTAGTCTTTTCTCATTTTTCTTTTGAAAACATTTTCTTATCTATTCTCATGTGTCTCTGCTTTCAGATCAGCCTTAGAATCATTTGGCCAATCCTGGAAGAAGTAAACAGGAATTTCCCACGAAACTCAATTAAGCCGAAAACATGAATTCAAGAGGAAGTAATATTTCTGCCACTTTTAGGATTCTCCTGGCATCTCTTTCTGTCTCTCAAAGTTCCTCCAACTAACTTTACGGGCCCTTGTTATTTGCTGAGACAAAATAGATACAATGCTTTCTATGAATGTGTAACACCAAGAAAAGTTTCATACATTTCAAATGGAGCCGGGAATGATTTAAAGAGCTGTGAATCTTTACATAAAGAGCTGATCAAACAATATAGAAGGGGGACTCATAGCCAAACAGAATGAAAATCCATTAAAACCAGACAGGTCATGGGCCTGAATGGAATTTTACCATTAACTACCATTTATCCCATTTAATTAGTATTTTCCCGACACACAATAACTCGCACTAAAATGCCGCTCTCTTGCCTTGAAATTTCTAATTATTGTTGCGACCCACACCATTACGCCTCTTCTCTGCTTTCTTCATTTTTCATGCCATTTCAGTGGCAAGATTTTCAATTATCTACGCAGGACGGACAGAGATACCTTTAAGGAAGGGGCATAATATGCAACTTAATTTCTCTAAAAGCCAGGAGAGATCATTTTTCGTCAGAACAAACACACTTTGTCTTTCATCTTTTTTTTTTTTTTTTTTTTTAGCAAATAAAGAGTAAAACAGGCCATTTAAAACATCCATTTAAATGCAAATTCTGATATCCCAAGAGAAAAATGTTAATCATTTAAATAGACAGGATTATAGCCCACCCTCATCACTTCTCCTCTTCCAAGTTTTAGAAAATGTAGCTTCGGCCCACAGGAAGCCAGCCAGGAGTCCTTGGGTCTTTGGGAACACCCTGTCAGTAGAGAGGCGTGAGGCAGGGGGCTGCCTTTTTCTCCTTTTGAAGAAGGGAGTGGAAAGGAGAGAAAATAATATCATGTACCCCCATGTGCCAGGCATGGGACAAGACGATTATCTATCAATCGACCTATCTCTGTAATGGTCACAACTACCTTGCAAAGGGGTTTATCATCTGAGATGCAGAAAGGCAGTTTGCCCAACTGGTACGTGACCTAGTTGGGTGCCCAGGCCTCCGGAGCCCCCAGCGCATGGTGGCTCTGAGGTGTCCCCAGGGACCCCTGCCCAAGACTCACCTAGCATTCCCATGCCAAGCATGAACGCATCCATGGTGTAAGGCAGTCCCCGGGCCCGGCCTCTTGTCCCCGGTGGGAACATGACTTCCTTAGGCTGAGCTTTCTTACATTCTACCTGTTCAACAGAAAGGCGAACAAATGAGATGCAAATGAATGCCACGTAAATGTCAAAGGCAGAACGGATCTGGTTACCCGCGAAGGTATTTTTAGCCTCGCTCCTTATTCACTGTAAAAACAGCCAAGCCAAGCAAATGGCCTGCAAAACAAATATTTAAGAAAACACGCCACTTGTTGCAAATCCTGCTTTGGAAAAACCAACAAGGATGAAATTGGGTTTTGAGGGGTGACAAGGACGTGGGCTGGAGACACGCGTGCTTGGGTCGGGAGCTCAGCCTGGAGCGTGTGCAGAAGGCCCGGGAGGTGAAAAGGCACATGGGGCCGCTGCGTGGGTCTGTGAAGAAAACCAACAGCAGTAGTAATACCCCCTCCTGCTCGTTTGGCCCCTTACAGGTTTACAAATGCCTGTGGGCCCGGACTCTTCCTATCGGGCCACCTGATTAAGTTTCATATTAAACAGGCCGGTTACTTTTAGCTCCATTTCACAGATGACGAAACTGAACATCTGAAGGCTTGTGTCCTGTGCTGTAAGCCACAGCCCAGCAGGGACAGGCCTGGAAGCCGGAGTTTTCTCAAATTGCTAGGTCGCCGACGCCCCCAGCTCCCTCAAAGCCGCCCTGGCACGCTCCGGAGAGAAGAAGGAACGTTCCACACCACTTCTGTCCATCTGGATTAGTGGCTTCTCATTCTGCAGCCACATCTTCAAGTGGTTGCTAATCTTTCCTGATTCCCTCCTGCCTCCTGAATTTCTTAATCCCATTCCACTCACACAACCCAAAAGTCACTTACTTCCCAGCCTTAATGGTATACAATACAAACTCCAAGAAGGAAATGAAACTGTTGCTCTCAGAAGGGCCTACGTCATTCTCAGGAGCGTGTCTCAGCCCCCTGCTCGGTGCTTACTTGCTTTTAGTTTACAGATAAACCTAACACACGCTGTTAGCTGGTAACCCACCCCATCGCTGATGGCAATGGGACCCAGCGGGGCAGGGCAGGGTGCTTACGGTGGCAAAAAGCGTTAGTGTGACAGTCAGATAGTGAGGGAGGAAGGGCAAGAATGAGGTCCCCATATTTAAAAGGGGCCATATGGTATAGGAGCCAAAACTCCACGTAGCCCAACAGCTGCCGAAGGTCTCACTACCACACAGAAGATTACAACTGTTCCCAGGGTGTCTGAGAAAGGAAGAAGTTCAATTGTTACCTCATACTTTGTTTGAAAGGGACCTACATGGGACTCTCCATTTTGGAGATGTACATACCTCTCAGATCTTCTAATGCCAAATACTGCAACTAAAAAAAATGTTAGGGGCACCTGGGTGACTCAGTTAAGCAGCCGACTTTTGATCTCGGCTCAGGTCTTGATCTCAGGGCTGTGAGTTCAAGCCCCATGCTGGGGCTTAGTGCTTAAGGCTTGAGGGAAGCTTTAATTACCTAAAATATTAACTTCTCTTCCTTCAGAGACACCAGATAACAAGTATTACTCACTCTTGCTCTTTAAATAACCACACATACTTTAAAAACATGGAAAATATGGCTCAACATTTATGCCTGATAAGCTTGGCACGAAGTTTTTATAGGTTAAAAAGGAAGAGATGAGCACCCTGAAAGAAAATGGGTGAGAGACATGAACAAGCAATTCACAAACAACTAATAATGACATTTACACCTTTCATATCACACGTCACCTATGACATCCCCAAACGAGACATACTGCCACCTATCAGACTGGCCACGACGACAGGATTCCTGATGTCAGAATCTCTGTGAGTATGGGGAAAGGGGAGGGGTGGGACTTCACATACATTTTTTGGGAGGGTGACCTGACAAATGTTCCAAAGCCATCCAAACATACATCGTTTGACCTAATAATGCTACTTGCAGGAGTTTATCCTGCACGGACATACAGATAAGGCTCTTGTGGTGAGAAGCAATTGATTATTATTATTATTATTTTTTAAAGGAAATACCCTAAGCATCCAAGAATAGGGAGTTAGTTAGCCAGGTTTGGTTCACCCAAGCTTACTGGAAGCTGCTGTGAAGCTTCAGAAAAGCAAGTTGAAAATAAGATGCAATGATGCTGGGAAACCCTCGGTCCTGGGCAAACGAGGGTGGTCGAACACCCTAAAGGTAAAGGGGAGAAAAGTAAACTACTGTGACTCTGTGGAAAATAAGCACGTGTATATGCATATCAAACAGGGGAAACATACTGAAAAGACATACCGAAGTCGCTTTAGAGTAACTCTGTTCTTTCATTTCCATGGTGCACTTTGTTACTGGTACTTATTTGCCAGGTTTTCTGCTCTAAGTATTACTGTTGCAAACAGTAGTAGGGAAAGGTTATGAGAAAGAAATAAATTCATCAGAATTAGATCTTTCAGATCTCTCTCATAAGCCGGCGGGGGGCGGGGGGCAGTTTGCTCCTAGACACCACCCCGGGACTCAGAAGCAGGCAGAGGAAGCTCATTGGCGAGAGCCTGCCGGGGCCGGGGAGGATGGGCGTGCTCTGCAGAAGCAGACAGATCAGTACCCGACGCCAGCACCGGGGGCTACAATAATACTGCTAACCAGCTCACTTCCTAATGGCCCTATCGGTGACAATCTATTGTATTGTCTTAGGAAAACCTGCCGCCTGTTCCTAGGCAACCTGATCAACGCAAATTTCAGGTTTATACAGTTTTCATTTAGGGAACATAAAGGTTAACTGACTGTAATGGGAGTATTTTAAACAAACCCACCTACTCTTCCTCTCACTGAACAGGGCTGGCAGCTCCGTTTAATTCTGTTCTGTCTTCGCTTGTGCTGTTTTGGGCAGCATCCACTGTGCGGGTCCTGTCAGCTGCCCGCTATGTCAACTGTGAGTGCTCCCCGAGGCCAGGGGCTGTGGCACGTGCACTCTTGGGGTGGGGGGGGATCCCCATGTTCTGGGCACTTGAGTGACAGGGAAAGGTAGCCACCGCACCAGGGAGCCTTGGCCTGGTCTGCACTGAAGGCTTCCCGAAAGATCTCTCAGGTCCAAGAGGCCTGCCCAGCCAGCCCCCAGCTCCTCTGAAAACATACAAAACGGGGGAAGAGAAGAGCCATTCTCTGCTCCTATCCTGAGTCCTTGCAAGGGGTCAGGGGCCTGCTGAGCATGAAAACCACTTCCCCCCTCCCCACCCCCACCAGAAGCCCCGCCTCCTCCATCAGCCTGTGAGCTCTCAGGGCAGGGATCAAGTCTATGTCCCGGGTTCCTTGCGACAACCTGTACAGAGCATGGACTGATGCCCGTGCTCACTAGGGTCAAGCAGACCCAGGCTTCCTGATCCAGCAACGCTGAGGGACTCCATGTGCCTGGCAAGTGCTAGGCCATGGGGGATGCAGATAGTAAGAAGTAAGAAGGCCAGCCTCCACCTCGAGAGCTTTCATTCTGTTGAAAAGAACAGGTTCTGACCGTCTTGTTCCCCTACCATGAAGGCAAGTACTCATGTCAATCTGGCCCCTGTCATTTCTGGGCTTGCCAGCCTCTGGAGCCTCTTGAGTTAGACCCCATTTGGGTCACCCCCCGCATCCCCACTATCGTCCCACCAGGCCCCCAGGCAAGCTAGAGAACGGAGCATGAACACCCCTAGTTAGAGTCAGAACCCAAAGGAGGAGAACCAGCCCAAGCTTGCCCAGCTCCAGTCACACATTCAATGCACGTGACCACACACAACGTCCCACGTATCTCCCACTGTGTAGCAGGCTACTTCCAAAGGTCGTGGCCTCAAGCAACAATGGCTCATTCCTTCTCGTGCTTCTGGGAGCTGCCTGGGCCCAGTGGGGCTCCTGCTTGCGGTTGCTCCTAGAGTTGTAGTTCGATGGTGCCCGGGGCTGGAGCTGGAGCCAGACAAAGGCTGGACTCAGCTGGAGGTTCGAGTGCCTTTTTCTCACACAGAGTGGGCAGCCAAGGCTGGTCAGCTGGGACCATCCACCGGGAAGCGCCTGCTCTTGGCTTCTCCGGGGCACTCCTTCCTCTCACACCATGCTGGCTGAATCCTGACAGGGACTGTCCCAGCCTGAGAATTCCACAAGACCAAGGCACAGGCTGCAAGGCTTATTCTCCAGGCTTGAGAGTTAGGCTGCCGTTTCCATCACGTTCTGCTGGTTACACTGGGTCAGCCTAGATTTGGTGTTGGAGGCGAAGATCGCTGGGACCGGCTTCGGAGAGCAGCGACCACATGAGATGGGTGAAGAGCGGCGAGCCGACAGGACAGTGGGAGGCCCTCCTCCTCCCCGCGGCGTCTGGCTGGCCGGGTTCTCAGGCTAGCAGGCACTGAGTTCTGTTTCCACCATGGGGCACCAGGCGGGCAGGGAGCTCCCTTTGGGGGCAGCCCTGGAGAGGCTTTCCTGGCTTCCCATGGTCAACAGAAGCAGTGGGCCTCTGTGTGGCCAGTCCTCCTGTTCCAGCTGTTTCACCTCTGCCCCCACAGAACCCCGTTCTGTAGGCTCCCCACCACCTACACCCGAAGTGCTTTCTCAGCCCAGGGTGGTGGCAGATTCTGAAGAAGGGATAGCTTCAAGTCTTGGTCCCTGAATCTTCTCAACAGCTCAGAACTACCCCCCCACCCCCAACAGCCGCTCCTCACCATGGCTATGGCTTCTAGTGATGACTGGAAAAGGCAATGTGGTTGGTGGGCCAAGAGATTTTGTAGGAATTTCCATTTGGATTTGTGCTTGTAAGAGGTCTCAGATCGACTGACCAGGCACTGACCAACCACTCACGTTAGGAAGACGAGCTCTCCGTTCCAAGTTTCACGGCTGGCAAAGCCACGAAGCAACCCCACACCAGGGGCCGAATTCCAAGGATGTATCCCGCCTCCAAAGGTAGGTGGGATTTTTAATCTCCTAACATGCTGCTTTGCTTGGCAGCCTGGCCCTGCAGAAGAGGGGACGGCTCCCTTGCTGTCTGCACAGACACAGCATAGGAAGAATGATCAACCGAACCCTCTTTCCCAACAGGACAGTCCAGGCGGCAGCGTGTTCCTCCAGACGATGACTCCGAGGCCTGCCGTGGGCTGGCGCGTGTGGTTTCCGACCCTCTGCAGGCGGCTCGTCTGCCCATCAGGGTCGAAAGCAATTCAGCAATGAGCTCCGTTTCTAACTCTTCATGTAGAAACGATTCTGCGTTTGCGCGAGAGTTGCAAGGATAGGAAAAAGCACAATTCTGTATGTCTACATCTGTATCTGTATCTGTATCTGTGGACACGTTTTCCTGAACCTTCTGATAGCAAGGTGCATACACAGTGGTACATGTTTCCTAAACACATTTTTCTTACACGCAGATAGGATGCTTTTATCTAACATACCTTCCACAGCCTTGTGTCAGTGGACCCCATGATGTCCTTGAGAGGTAGAAATCCATCTTCCAGAACAGGAAGCTGAGGCCCAGGGATGTCAGACACCACACTGGCTGCTGGAGGCCCAGGCCATGTGTGCTACGGCTGTGTTTGAAGCCGGGTCTGCCTGATACCCCCATGACCCAAGCCAGGGGAGCCCGTCCCATGCCCCATCCTCTCCTTGGGTGGGGCGGGGGAGGGCTCAGCATTGGCCTTTGGAGAAGGCTCAGGGCATTCTGTGGGGACAGCTTCCCTGCAGCTGCTCTGAGTGGCTGCCCTCACCCAATTGGCCTGCGGGCCTTGCTGAGGCAAGCTCCCTGCCAGGCACCTTTTGGAAGAGACTGGAAGTTTGAGGACCAGGTCAAAGTCTGGGAAGTGAAAAAGGTTTTTGTTTTTCCCTGGTTTCTACATAACAGCCCCAGTCAGTACATGGCCCCGGGGCCAGGAGGGAAACCAGCCTGGCCTCGGTCTGGGGAAACCCAAGCCCAGTGCCCGTGGCCTTGATTACCACCCAGGACAAGGCAACTCTGTGTGGCCTGGAGGCCAGTGTTTGCAGCTTCACTTCTCACCTCAAACTGGTCACATTAGACACAATTTACTCCTCCAGGGGGAGACGGACTCTTCTCAAAGAATAAAATTCACTGCTGTTCAGAGAGACCAGCCGGTCTGACGAGCTGGCGGACGGGAGGGGAACAAAGGGCAGGTCTTTTGGGCAGGTGGGTGCTTGGCGGATGCGTGTGTGGGGGGTGACTGGGAGTGTCCACGTGGGCACCGTCCTTTTGTACAGCTTCCTGAAAGACAGAGGCCTGACCTAGTCTTGCCTCAAGATCAGCTTCTCCTCTGAATCAAGTTGCAGCTCCCCCAACCCCCGAGTCAAGTTCCAGCAGATTCCAGGCCAACACTGCTCCTCTGAAGCCCCAAGCTGTCCATCTCCTCTGGCTGACAGGCCCCAAGCACTTCCCAGGGAGCCGCCACTACTGTGTAAAGATCTGGAGTCCTGCCTGGAGCCCTGCAGCTATCCAGCTCTCTCTGGTCAAACAGGAAGACTTAGCGGCAGCCCAGAAACCACACCCAGCTGCTTCCCCATGGCTATGCCGGTCTCCCTCCTGCCTGCTGTTCTCTCTTGCCCCCTTGTCGTAAGCCTTTCTGGAGACACTATGGGGACAGGACCTTTTCTGAGGCCTGCTCAGATTCAGAGGGGACCTGCTCTCAAGGAACCCACAGAGCATGGAAGACAAACACAAAGTAGACGACTTGGGGGCAGAACAGAGTCTCCACTGTCCTGCCCTGTGCACCATACCAGGAGTTAGCCTCAAGGGCATGACGGCAGTGGAACATGCTAGAGAGCGTGCAGGCCACTACAAAATGAAGACGAGAGGCCCTTTATTCAGCCATTACTAGGAGTTCCAAGATGGCAGCAGCAGAGCACGAACCCAGCGAGGGCTCTTCTGAACACAGGCGTCCCATCCAGGAAGCTGGCTTGCTTCAGCCAGCCACTGAATGAGCCGCAGAAGGAGGATGATGGAACAGCAAGGTGCGGGTGACAAGCACAGAAAGAGCCCAGTGAGGAGAGGCGGGGAGGGAAGGCAGGACCACGGTCCTCCTCAGCAAGGAGCTCACGCTGGAGACAGACCCGCCAGGCATCTCCCTCTGGGTAACCTGCAGAGAGTCAGGGTGCCTCATCTGGGTTCTGACGTCCAGTCCAGGGTTCCCACTGTGTCCAGTTGCTGTGCTTGTCCATGGCCCGAGGCAGGATGGAGTCGTGACCAGCAGGTGTGTGTGGCTGGGGGAGGGCCAAGCCAGAGACACTGTCGTGGGAGGGGCAGCAGTCACACCCAGAAGTCCCGCTCGTGCTGGGACGAGCTGGTCTGTGACTCCAGCAGCAGAGGGGGCCTCAGCACCCTGCCATACCTCCCCTAGCCAGCACCAGCCTCCAGCCTCTACGGACTCAGGGAGGCCTCTCAGCTGGACACTGTGGGCCCTAGAAGGTGAGCAGAAGGGAGTTCTATGCTCCGTCCCTTCGCCTCTCCCTTCCCCGACATCTCCATCAGGCACCGTCCCTGTAGACGGGACCAGCCTGTGGCCAAGCACCAGAGGACCCACTCATACGGGGTAACTTGTCTTGCCCTACTGCAAAACGGTCTTCACAGACACGCAGCCTCCCGCGGAGTCTCTGGAAGCTACTGGGTAAAGCAAATGGAAACACCAGCTTAAGACGGGCAAGGGCCGCCAGCAGAAACATCCACCTTCCAAGGACGCTCGCTTGCTACGAACGGCCCAGACCCCTTTGTGAGAAGCACTGAAAGTCCCATAGGACAGGGGATCTGGGCTCCATCTCCCCGCTCAGCGGGATTACTGTAGGGAGGAAGGAACAAACTATGGAGCCGCCTCCTACGCCAGGCATGGCCACGGCATCCTCACGGGTACGTGTGGGTGTACACGTACATGATCTCACACACAGTTGTGTACATAGTGACACATACACATCACATGTAGGATGCACGGTGCCTGGCCCACGGAGGTCCTCGGAGAATGCCCACCGCTCTCCATATTCTCATCAATCAACTCATTTCCTCGGAGTTGGCCTAATTAGCCCTGGAGTTACAGCAGAAGAGGAAACAGATCTGCCCAAGGTCACGCAGCCAGGGAATGACAAGCTGCGATTCAGTCCTAGGTCTCCGGCTTCAAATGCCCTGTCCCCACCTCTGGGCCACTGGCCATGCAGGTGTGGCCCTCACAGCCCTTCCCCACTATCCTCTATCCAGTTCACGTGCTACCCCTTCCACAAGGCCATCCTCAGTCCTAGTTCCAGAACTAATTTCATCTGCTAATTCCCCTATTAAAATGAGCAATGACAAAGTGAAGGAGGTTATAAATGAACACTATTAGCATCCCCTTGTTAGCAGGCAGGGGCTGGGCATGGACACAGAGATGAATTCAGCAGGATAAGGCTCTCCCTTGGAGGGGCTCAGCATCTGGGCAAGGAGTGCAGAGGGGCTGGTCCCCAACACCCTCCAAGGCACGCACCCTCATGACTATGGCCTCCCACTCCACCTGGATCTCAGGACAGGGGCATGTCCTCTCCGCCAGCTCCTCGCCCTACTTCTCTGCTCTACTTGTCCCCCCTGAGCGGGAACCTGACACATGGCTTCTCTGTGCCTCAGTGTTCTCATCTGTAAAACAGAGCAACAGCTGTGCCGACCGTCCCCAAGGCTGCAGCGGGCTAAGAAATTGAACCAGCTAATCCTGTGAGTGCTTGTGCTGGATAAAGTTGGTTGGGTCACGCTTTCATCTTCGCCGGGGAGTCTAGGGGAGCGTCCCTGAAGGTGACAAGCTGGTTTGCATCTGTGCTTCTGACCCAAAGCCCGGGGAGCAGAGAGGAAGAAAGGGGCTGCCACCGCCCCCAGCCCGGTAGACTCTTGGTATGCTTCCTACCGCCACCACCGCCGCCACACACACCCCACCCCCGCCCGGGGAGGTTCCCCCATCTTTCTGCTTTCATCAGCAAGGTGTGCAAAAGGAGCTTCGCGGGCTGCACTATTTGGGGAAAAAGCTGATGGTGGCAGCAGCAGCTGCTCTTTTTAATTCTGGGAACCTGCAAGGGCATTTCAAAGTGAAAAGAGACCTCTGCCTTCAGCAGGTGCCTAAATGCAGCCGCAGGGCTGGGTGCTTACCCCAGCCCAGGGTGGGCTTTGCCAGAGACCCTGCACCAAGCCCAACAGAATTTCTCTATTTAAAAGAAAGGGAGAGAGAGAGAGAGAGAAAGAAATTAGAAGAAAAAAAAAAAAAAAAAAAAAAGGTGCAGCCGATCATTAGCCTGCACCTGCCTGGGAAGTCGGGCAGAGCATCTGGGTGAACTCAAAGGACGAACAGGCCCCAGAGAAGGGGTGCGGGTTCTTCTAGGGGTCTCCATGCCCCCTGCAGACCCACCACCCTATGGGCAGGGCATAGGGAACCCCACGCGTGGGAAAGTCCGGGGGGGGGGGGGGCAGGCACGGAGACAAGGAAGAGGGGCCACGCCCTCCCCAGGCCCCCTGCAGTGACCTTCCCAGAGGATGGATGAAGGGCGAAGGAGCCAGAAGCCAAGCAACCTCCCTGCCAGACAAATTACTTCTGCCTAAAGAGCACCACTCACCACCCAACAGCCCAGCCTCCCCATGCCTCCACTCTCGGCACACGCGCCCCTCCACCCGCAGGAACAGAGCCCGTCCGCAAACACGTGTGTGCCTGATGCAGGGGTGGGGGGGGCAGGACCTCCCTCTTGCTCATAAACACGAGGTTCATTTATTAAGTGCCTCTCTGGCATTTCCTTTTTTGCCTTCATCCTGCTTGTTTAATATTGCATTTGACATTCTCATGTTATAAATGGTAACAGAAGCAGAATGGATGGCTAAAATTAGCTTACGAGAAAGGAGGGTGCTGCAAATAGGGTAGTGAACACAGAAGCCTAGTTAAATCCACCCACGTCACCCGGCCCCCGCCCCCCACTCGCAGGCTGGTTCCCAATCAGCTCTTAGCCGTCAGGGTTCAGGCTGCGGAGGAGTGGCCCGAGGCAGGGGAGCGTGCCTACTCCCGGGGCATCCCTGCCAGAGGCAGTGCCCCAGGCCACCCCTAGCTTGGGCCTCGGTGGACCCCATGGGCTGAAACCCACAGCCTGAGAGACCAACCCAGGACTCGCCTGCTCTCTCATCCTCCTGCCCCCGCCAACCCCAGAAGCCCCTATTCTGGGCGCCAGTCCCCCAGATGTGCCCTGGGATGAAGGTAGCAAGCCTGAGTGCTTGGCAGGCTTTGCTTTTTTGAAGTGGGGTTTTCGGAACCTCCCCGCTGCAGGATTCAGCCAAAGGGCTGAGCTGGCCAGGACACGAGCCCACCTGCTCTCCTTGGGCCTGCCTCCCGGCCAGGGCATGGCAAATACCCACCTCACACCTTCCTACCTGCCTGGGTCTGCAACCCCTGCATTTCGCTGACTTGTCCAGGACCCCCTTCCCTTAGGATTATTACATATTTGTGCAGTAAAAGGATCCAAAGAATAATGAAAGTGATGATGACTAGAACAGTAACAGTAAAAAGGCCCGTTGCTTTGATAGACCATGCTAACCTAGTCCCAGCTCCCAGCAGTCTCTGAGAGACATGCCATCCTTACCTGTCTGAGGGGGAGCCACGCACAGGTGACAGGTAACCTGTACAAGCTCACAGAGTCTAGCAATGAGTAGCCAGCCGTCCTGGGGTGCATTTGGGAGTGAGGGATTTCTGACACGCTCTTCTGGGAAGGCCTCTCGGGTGGACAGCACTGTGTTCTGCCCCTTCCTTTGCTCCCTACCCGCTCAGTGCTTGGGGTCCGTTAAGAATGAAGGCAATGCTTTCTGCATCCTACTACCCCAAACCCCAGCATCCGTTTGGGGCACTGCTGACCCTCTCTGCCTCAGGCTAGTAACCAGCTAAGTCCATAGTGGCCACAGGGGAGCTCTTGCCTAAGAGCCTTTCCTTAGGCCCCTTGAAATAAACAGACCGCACCTGCTCTGGGCCACGGCAGTACAGGCCAGGAGCTGAAGCTGTGGCCCCCAAGGCAAATCCTGCAGATGCTTTGTTTTTATAAATAGAGTTTTCCGTGAACACAGTCATGTCCGCCCACAGACCTATCATAGGGGCTACGTTCTGCTCTATGATGGCAGCGCTGAGTCGTTGTGACAGAGACCTGGGGCCCTGAAAGCCTAAAATATTTACCACCTGGCTCTTTACGAAGCTTCTGCGCACTTGGTTTAGGCCAAATGGAAGAAACTTGCGGGAACCAATGGGGTTTTCAGGAGGGTGATTCCTTCAAGGCTACCAGATTACAGACCCTGCACCAGAGCAGCCCAAGAGCTCCCAGGGCTAGGAACCGAACCAGGGCCTTCAGTAAGCTGCAAAGGACAGTGGTCTCCATCCTTCCTATCTTAGAGGAGGAAACAGGCGCAGATGGGTGGGATATTCACCTGGGCTCAGGACAACCAGTGACGGTTATGGGATTCAGGCTCAGGTCCACGTGTTCTAAAGCCCTGAGAGCTTCTAAGTGACCAGGAGGTCTTGTTTTAGGGACAAGGGCATGAACATGTCACTTGGAGGACCCAGCTCCTCACCCCAGTGGATGTGCCTCAAACATGTGAGACCCTTGTCCGAGGCGGAGAGCATGCCAGCACCAGGGGTGTGTGGGAGGGGATGGTCCCTGGCATGGATGGCTTCCTACGGCGGGGATGCAAGGGTGGGGGGGGGGCTGGTGTCATGCACACAAAGGGAGTGTGGTGCTAAGAGCAGGAGACCAGCCTAGGGATCCCATGCCAGGCTGGCTCATCCAGCTCCAGGCTCCTGGGGCCTCAGCTCTCACTCCAGGTCCTTTCCTTGCGACACCTTATGATTTATGACCGACCCACAGCTCCCACACCATCTCGTTAGCAGCGATCCTTGCCTGGGGCTTCTCAGACTTTAAACATCACTAGGGACTTGTCAAAATGCAGATTCTGATTCCCTAGCTCTGGGGCTGGGGCCCGAGAGTCTGCGTTCCTAACGAGCCTGCAAAATGCCCAGCGAATTTCAAAAATCAGATCACCTCAATGGAACAAGGAAAAGGACGATTTAAAGGAATCCTATAGAAATCCTTGTACAAAGCAAATAAAAACTCTATCTTCATCGGTCAAACCAACCCAGGATTTTCAATTAATGAGGTTGTGCCTAAGTCGGCCGCAGGGTTTAGTGGGAAGAACACTGGGTTAGAGCCAGAACACCACAGCTTCAAATCCCAGCTTTGCCACTTAGAACCATGGACTGTGGAAGTCCGTTCATGGCTCTGAGCTTGGGAGCCTGTTCTATAAAACGGGACGAGGACCGCGTGCACGTAAAGCCCCATCACGGTGCCCGGGAAAGGCCCACATCCTGTTGTTGAATCAGGGGTCAGAAGAGGTGCCCTTGTTCAGGCAGCCCTTAGATCATACCCCACATTCTCCACCAGCAAGGCTCTCCCCGCTCCATCTGCGGTGGGCATGGAGCTGGGCCTCGGAGGGAGCCAGGGGAGCAGGTCAGTGTCACTGCCCGCCTCCCTCCCTGGGGGCTGCGAGCTTGTGGAAGGCTGTGCTGGCCGGAGGCTCATCCCTGCCATGGGGTGTGGGGGGGGGCTGCTTTGATCAGGGGCTCGTAGCAGGAGGCTCATGGAGCGGTTGGGACAGGAGCCCTCTCGGAGCATCATCGGGTGGCCCTACAGGGGCATTTGTGTGTGTTTCCTGACAAGGAGCACAGCTGCATCTCACTCTGCCCCGCACAACAATGGGGAAGGGGCCGAGTCCAAGTCTCCTGGCTTGGGCCCCCGAGCTCAGGGGGTGGACAGCTGCCCCCCATACATGTGGCTCACATGCCTCTGGGGCAGTGCGGGGAGATGCCTGAAATCTGTCATGGCCCATGGGGACACCTTAAACCCAAGCCTGACCCTTCACACCAGCCAGGAATCTGGCTCCCAGTGAGCCCATCTCCTCTGCCCTTAGAAGACCGTGGGAGAACCAGGGGCCACGACACGGCTGACTGGGAGGACGCAGTAAGCGGCCCTGGAAGCCCACCACCCAACGAGATGACCATTCGGCCATTAGAGTCCCTTTCCTCCAGCAGGCGGTGCTGGCTTAGGGGGGACCAACACGAGCTCTGCACAAGAGCTCTCTGGGCTTCAACTTGGGGGCTGCCTCTGAGTGTCTGGCCCCGGGGCAGACTGCTTAACTTCTCTCTTTGCCTCACTTGCTTATCAGTAAAATGCGGGATAATGATCAGTACCTCCTACATCGGTGTGTCTGTGACAGAAGAAAGAGAATCAGTACCTCCTACATCGGTGTGTCTGTGACAGAAGAAAGAGAAGCATAAAGCGAGCTCTCAGCAGAGTCTACAGTTGGCACTAAAAAATATGAGTTATTGATGGGATCTCTTGGAGGGGAGTGCAATGGGGGTCTCTTGTGGTCCACACAACCCCCACTTCCCCGCCGCCACCATGACCACGGACATGACCTCAAGGGAGGGTCTGTATGGGAATGGGGGCTGGGCTGCTGTGATCCCAGCTTCCCGAGGGCAGTGACCCTGACGCAGAAGGCCTTGTGTCTGCTGTGGGCTCTCTCCGACGCGGGGGAAGAGCCCTCTTTTTTTTTTTTTTTTTTTTTTTTTAATGCCCAAGAGATTCACCAACCAAATCAGATGGGAAATGGCTTTGGGAATTATGATGCGCCCTCGCCCGTCGTCATGTGGTCCCTCATGTAATCCTTTATTCATTCCACAATTATTTATCCAGGGCCCACAGAGCGCCAGCCGTAGGAGTACTGGATTAAGATGGAGAAGATTTGGATTCAAGTCTTATCTTCGTGACTCATCAGTGGCAAGACCTTTCTTATCTGTGAATTGGAGAAAACGGTTGCTCCAGGCACATTCCGTGGGCGGAGCGCGGTAATCTGTCCCTGCAGAATTTGTGAGATTGCGAGCGCTTCCAGGAGACCAGTCCTCACAGCTTCGCCAGCAGTCCAGTTTACAAAACACTCCTACGGACCTTCTAACAACCATCCGGGTTTCTGCTTGGCAGTCTCTGCGTTCTCAGAGTCTTTCCAATCCTTCATTTGAATTCTGTCCGTAGCGCAGTTTAAATCCATTTCCTTTTCTGTGGGCCTCAGAAGTAGAAACCGGTATCCCAGGATCCTCAGCCAATTCAGGCTTCTTCAGAGGAGGACGGCGCGCTGGAGGGGTCCTTTCTGTGACGACGATATGGCCGATGGCAAGAGCTCGAAGTTATCAAGCTCATAGTTACTGAGGTGCTCAGCCTTTGCTGCTGGTACCTCCCCGAGGCCCAGCGACCCCACCAGGCGGTCCCCACGGGCCCCGTGATCCTGGAGCTCGGCGACACCTGGTGCCCTTCCAATGGCTTCTTCCAGGACCTGGAATTTCCCCTTTAGAGCTGGTGACTGGTGGGTCTGGGCTGGGGCACGTGCAGGGACTCCTCCAAAGCCCGTGTGATCCTCACCGCCCCTCACCCACCCCTTCCTCTAGTCTACTTCCATTTTTGCTGTGCCCTTAAAGAACAAGTACCAGTCCCGGATTCAAAAGAAACCAGAAACCCTGCCACTATGAACACAGCCGCATGCACCCCAGTCAGCCTCCAGCTGGGTGGAAAAGAAGGTGACAACTGGGAAATGACTGGGGACCACAGCCACAAACCGCTCTCTGGCTTCCAGCCAGCCCGTCCATGGGTTATTATCCTTCTGGGGCTGAAATTCTACCTTCTGATGATCCCCTATGTCATCTGGGGATTCACCCTCAAAACAACGGTCTTTGCCGATCTGGCAACCAGAAAGCTCAAGACATAGGTCCCTTTACTGCCTGGGGAACCCGGGAGGGGGGCAGATCCCCTGGGCCTCAGTTTCCCCACTGGACCACCGAGGAAAATAAAGCTCTTTCTCACTTGTGCTTGAGGCTGGTCTCCAAGCCAGTCTGTAGTGAAGGGCCTCATGTATGCATTGGAGGCAGCACACAGCACCGTCTCTGGCCGGTCGACATAGGGCCTTCCTGATGAACCGTTAAGTCCTGGCAGGACAGGAATGGTGTCTGCCAGTGCCCTCAGATGCCTCTTTCACTCTCCGCTGCCCAGGCAGCCCTCCGTGGAGCCCATCAGCAGCATGCCTGGCTAGGAGAAACAAGGCCTCTGGGCACTGTGCTTTACATTTCCTTTTAAGCCCCCTGTCTCTCTAGTTTGTAAAAATAGCAAGCAGCATCTACCAAAAGAGAAACGTACTAACTGGAAGGCACTGAGTTGGGGGCAGGCGACCGGGTGGGGAGAGGGGGCGGTGGGCAGTGCAGAGAATGCGGAGGAAGGGGTCCTGTGTTATGCCTACATGCTTATCTCCCTGGTACCATTTTAATGCCTGAGCTGACACGTCCAACTTACAGTATGCAAAGAAACAGCATTTTCACTTCAGATGCATATGATGGCTAGGAACAATATGAACAATATTATTTTAGTGCCCTGGGGAAAAATTAGCAAATCAAATATTGAATCAGGCCTGTAGCACGACATGCAAGGCAGACTGCTTTGATCTTATCCCCACTAAAAGCTCTATTATTGAATTTAAAGTCAGTGAACACATATTGGACCAATATACAATGCACATCTGAACACACGTTTCGGAAGCCAGGAATGCTCTGACTAAAGGGAGAAAATACCAAAGTTACAGCTACAATTGAAACACAAATTTGCCCTGCCTCTTCTCATGGGGCTGGAGGCTCTGCTGGCTAACCAAAATATTTTGGCCCCAAAGGGCCTGCTGATGACTCCAGGAACACCTGCTGAGCTCCCACATCTCTGGAGCCAAGAAGGAAGGGGTTTCTTGCCCACAGATTCAATTTGAAGGAGTTAGAGACCTCCCCCAAACCAATGTGCACGCTGGCGCCCTCTGGTGGCCACTTCTCTGGGAGGCCTACCTGTTTAGGGGGCCTTCCCAGGAAAAGTAGCTTTTAAGATCCAGAGGAATGGAAGAGGGTGCTCCTGAAGGTAAAACCAGCGAGTTGATGGGAAGGGGAGGATGTTATCTACCCAGCAGGGCCCAAACGCACAACGAACTTGGGTGGTAAACTTCCTTCCCAAGAGATAACCCTCAAAAAGCCAAACCAAACAGCAAACTCGTATCCTAAGCTGCCCGTCAGCAAATTATAACACAAAGGCCAACTGTGGTTCCCCTGCTGGCTTCTATGTACAGCCCAAGGGCCAAGAAGGGTTTCTATACTTTCAAATGGTAAAAATATAAACAGATACATAAATATTCGGCGGCATAATGACACGAGATCAGCGTCTGTGTCCATCTGCACAGCTTTATGGACGCACTGCGGTATCCGTGCGGGACTGTCCGCGCACGCTTCCGCCACGGCTTTGGGATGCTGTGACCATAAGCTGCATGGCCGGAAAAGCTGGGGATATTTACCACTTGGCCCTGCCCCGAGAGTCTGTCAACTCTTGCCGTTCACAGGACTGAACCCTTAGAGTCTCGTCCCCATGCCCACCCTGCCCAGCTTCTCATGTGAGGATGCGGGCTTTGGAAGTCTGCAAGACAAAGCCAGGCACACTGAGGGGAGGGAAGGCATCGCAGTGCGAGCCCTACAAACTTACCATTTTATTATTGATTTCATGGAAATGAATCTCACAGACTTTCTCCACAACATCTTCATTCTCAAACGTGACAAAGCCAAACCCTACAGGAAAAAGGAAAACAAAACAAAAACAAAAACAAAACAGAGGGGGTGGTGAGTTCGGTTCCAGCCAGCCACATGTTTGTCTTTGATGTCCTGCAGCAGGGACAAGGCTGAGGTGGGGGGCCGGATCCCTGGGAAGGGCCTCCAGATTGGGGAAATGATTTCTAATTTGTACCGGGCACCCTTCTGACAGCGAGGAAAAGTTAACGATTTCACCCACACGCAGCGGGCACCGTGTGGCTTACATCTGCCCTGAAGCAAACAAGAAATTTACTTGTCTGTTATTTACAAGGGCCAGAGCCCTGCGGCTCTCCACGCTGAGGCGGGCGGGCGGACGACCCCGTGCTCCAGCGGGGATCACCATGGGGCCACACGTGCCCTTTCCGCGCTGGAATGGCCAGCCCTGGGGTCGGCCTCCAGACGGAGGTGGTTATTTGTCCTTTTCTTCCTGAATTACTTCCTCTAATACCTCATCAGGACATCCTGAGGCCTGGAAGAAACTATTAAAAGTTTCAGGCCTCTGTTCTACACAGGCTTCCTTTTTCTACCGCTGCTTCCAAAGCGCAGCGGATCTGGGCAGTTTAAGACTGTTTGATGCCTGCTGTCAGCCCGTCAGCCATCCACTGTATTTACTCGGCTGGAGACCGGCTTTGCTAGACAAGCTGTACTGAAGAATTCTGGCAGGCGACCGCTGCTCAGCATCCTGAGTTGCTCTCGCTACCCTCCTGCCCCTCCCTTTCTTCTCCTCCCGCCCAGGACAGGGTTCCAGCACGCTGCCCCATCTGTGGCCCCACTCAGTAAGCACTGCTTTACCACACGGGCCCGCTCAAGGGACAGCACTAACACCACGAGGAAACACACGTGCAGCAGGTGCAGACAGATGCCTGGATGGGAAGGCAGCAGACCGGACTCAGCGCCTATGAACTTATGTGGTACGCTGAGAAGCCCCCTCCCCACTCTGCACCTCGAGCTTTGCACCTGCAGATTACAGTGGTGAGACCGAACACCCAGCTTGCAGCCCCGATCAGGATTTGCAAGGTTATTGGCTACGAACTCAAGGTTGTGTCCCCCCCACCCCCAAACAGCCCCAATTCCCACCTTGAAATCCTGACCCAGGGTGATGGCTTCAGGAAGCGGGGCCTTGGGAGGAAAGGGCATCATGGGAGTGGCCACCTCATTAGTGCCCTCAGGAAAGACACCAGAGAGAGGAAGCACGTGCTTTCTCTCTCTCTTTTCTGCTGGTTGAGGACACAATGAAAAGATGACTATTCTGCACGAGGAAGAGGGCCTTCACCGAAACCCTGACCATACTGACACCCTGACCTTGGACTTTCAGCCTCCAGAATGGTGAGAAATACATTCCTGTTGTTGATAAGCCTCCCAGTCTATTGTCCTTTGAAATAGCAGCTCAAATTGACCAAGACTCTACAGTCCCCAAAGACATGAACCTGACCCCAACTAGGAACAGGGAAGTCAGAATGGCTACTTTGTATTAGGATAGCATTTCCCATCAATGAGTTTAAAACAACAACAAAAAAATACAGGTCTTTCCTCTTCAAGCTTCTGTGTCAAGTGTGGGTCCTGGAAACCCAGGGTGGAGAGATAATCTGGTTCCTTCCGTGTCTCTCCCTTCTGGCTGTCCTACCACCATCTCTGAGGAACAGCAGAGAACAGGCAGCTGATACCCTGAGCTCCTCCATCATGGCTCCTGCAGGATCTAGAACATTCTTAGGGAGAGGGATGGACACGGCCACTCGCTAGTCTTAAAAAATGTCCAACAAAACAGAGGGCCGGGACCAGCACACGAATGGCAGCCACAGTCATCACTAGGATACGTGCTTTATTACCACACACCAAATAGGGGCCCAACAAAAAACTTTCCACCAGATATACAACCAGCCCCATACCAGGTCCCTGGAGAGGGAGGAACAGTGCCATCCTCCAGGTTCCCTCTGTCAGGGCACCTCCTGCTCTTTGGCCCTCAGGTCTATGGACTGCGAGCTGAGCTCTGGAAGAGCTACACCCAGAGGCGGTCTCCCCAACATTTCTCTTTGCACTTTGGTGTGCTGGCTTCCCATGCCCCCTTCAAAGGAGTGTGAAAAACATCAGATAAGTCTCTCGCCCAAGCAGGGACCCCATCAGCACACAGGGGACCAGCATCACTTTGGTTAACCCCCTCCCTTCTGCCCATGTCCTACAGCCCAAATCCTAGGGGCCCCTCAAAAAAGGATGAAGACGCAGGGCCCTTCAAAAGGTCCTCCGTGAAGGGTGGGGTGGCATGGCAGAGGATGGGGGAAGCTATAGGGTGCAGGGATCCACTAGCGCGGGCTTCATAGGACCATGGCAGGGCTGGGTCCCCAGGATTCACAGAGCCCCTAACACACAGAGCGTGCCAGGTTGCCAACGGCTGAATGAATGAACCATTTCTGTCCCTCTGGGGTCTGAGTATCTTGATTATCCACCTGTACCACCGCCTCCCCTCAAGATGGACTTGGCCCTTCCTTCTGCGTTTACAGGCTCCCACCTGCACTAGGCATCCTGAAGGGCACAGAGATCAGTAGGACAACGTCCTTTTTCTGAAGCAGTGGGCTCCCTCAGTGGCACAAGTCAGAGGTTCCCACCCAAGGAGAGCATCTCGCCCCTCCCTCCCTTCCAGACTGCGTGTCAGCCTGAGATTTATTTGTCTCTGAAGGTCACCTCTCTAATCTGTATCTAAACCCAGTTAAACATGAATCCCTAAACCAGCCTGGACATGTTGGTACTCAGGGAAAACCTCACTGCTAATTGGGATGAGTGTAATGAGCTGAAGCGTGGCGCCCCAAAGCCGTGTCCCCAACCTAAACCCTGGACCCAAGGAATGTGACCTTCCTTGTTTGGAAAAAAAGGGTTTTTGCAAATGTAATGAAGTTAAGGATCTCAAGAAGGAGGGCGAGCCAGAGCCAATGACAGGCACTCTGAGGAGAGAAAGGAGAGGGGAAATTTGAGACCTAGAGGACAGAGAGGGGGGAAGGACAGAGAGGGCCACAGCCACTAGCCCACTCCCCCACGGGTGGGTCACGTGTGACCTCCCCCAGCCAGGCCCAGCAGGGCAGAAGGCAGGAGAGTGTGGACAAATGAACCCAACCCATCCGTGCCATCAGGAAATAACAGGAAGTCAGTGCCAGTCAAGGACACAGCTCCACAAGCCAGAGGACAGCCTGGTTCAGAGCCAGTTTGCTGCTGAGCACAGGTCCTAGATCCTGGAACGATGCCCAGGGTAAGTCAAGTCACCATGGGGGTCACGAGTTGAGATGACGGCCACGGGAGCTGCTTTCCTGCGGTAGCCCATGCCTTCCCAGTCTACTCTGCAGATCCCTGTCTGAACTCCAGGCACAGGACCATTCAGGACCCCCTGTCGCCCCAGTTTCTCAATCCATGCCATGTCTCCGAGCTGGGCGGAGGTGTGCCAAGAGCTGGGAGACAGGAATCTAAATGCAGACTGTGCACCAGGAAGGGCAGAGGCAACACTTGCCCCATCGTTTCGAATTCTGACTCTTACATCTCCCTGCGGGTCCCTTCCCTAACCCCACAGGACTCTAAATTTGAGTACCACAAAAATGATTTTCCTGATCAAAGGAGAGAGCCTGGATCTCAAGCCTATGTACCTCGGACACAAAACAATTCAGCGATGTCAAGACTCATTTGCAGTATTTTAAAGACCTATATCGTTTCAACAGCCCTGTCTGTTTGGTCCAAATAGAGAAAACAAACTTGATTGTGTCTAAAATATTTATGTATTCCATTTGAGAAAGCGAAGAAACTATGAAACACTTAATTATCAATAAATGTTATTCCTTAACATATAATCATTTTCCCCTCACAGGTGCATTATCATTTACAACGAATTAGTAACTCAGTGGAGAACCGCCCCCAAATAAATTAAACAGGAGGGTAAAAGACAAGACAACGGGGTCAGGAATTTGGGGGAGGAGAGGATGGTGGGTGGGAAAAATCCTTTTTCGGCATCGAAGTCTCTTTTTTGAAATTGATTTAATTGGGTAAAATGTACATAACATAAAATTTATCACTACAACCTTTGTTCTTTCTTTTCTTTTGGTGTACACTTCGGTGACAGTAGGCACATTCATGATATAGTGCAATGATCACACTATCCATTTCCAGAACTTTTTTTTTTTTTTAAACCATCCTGAACTGAGACTCTGTACCTAGCAAGCCACAGCTCCCCATTCCTCCCTCCTTCAGCCCCTGGTAACCTCGGTCTACTTTCTGTCTCTAGGAATCTGCCTCCTCTAGGCACCTCAGATGAGTCGAATCCTACAGTATTTGCCCTTTTGTGTCTGGTTTATTTCACTCAGCATATTTTTCCAAGGCACTGTAGTCTTTTGAATGGCCTGCCGGATGTATGGATTCTTCCTGAAACTCAGGACATCTGATTCTTCCTGAGAAGGGGCAGGAAGGACTTAAGATTTCCCTCCCATTTTTCCAAAGGAGAACCCCACAGAGAACCAGAAATGGAGCCTCACGAATGCCCACCAAACAGAGGCATAGCAGCCAGGTAAAAGAAACACAGGATTATCCTCACTCAAAAAAAAAAAAACAAAAAAACAAACAAACAAAAAAAAAAAACAAAAAAACAAAAACAAAAACCCAAACAACAACAACAAAAAAAAAAAAAAAAAAAAAAAAAGAAAAAAAAAAAAAAAAAAAAAAAGAAAAAAAGAAAGAAAAACAAGGACCAAACAAAATAATCAGCTGTGTGCTCTGGGCCTCTAAAAGCAGGCAGAACCAAAGGGATGTGTGTGTGGGGATGGGGGTGGGGAGGCATCCTGCTCTGGTCCCCGCCAAGGCAGGGACTGTGACCCATGGTGAGTCTAGGAGGGCTCACCCTCCATCAGGGCCCTTGGGAGTGCCCCCTTGACCACCCCCTGCTCAGGCTCTCATCTCCCTTGATCCTAAGGAGGGCTCACCCTGAAGCCAAAGAACTCTGGAGGTATTTAAAGTCACTCAAGCTGCCATTCAGAACCAAGTGGAACCCTAGGGACTGACCACTGGGGTGGGGAGGAAATTTGGCAAACAGGCCAGTTCACCAAAGAAACCCTCCCACCTGTCATCAGCAAAGCGGCACCTGACCAGCCTCTCAGGAAGCCCCCACCTGAACTGTACCCCTCATTTCTGAGGGGCCTCCAGCAGTTGGCAAATCTGGAACAAAGAAGGTGGTGGAAAGAGAAAACCCCAAAGGGAAAGGGTTTAAGGACGGAGATAAATATGAGAGGAGTTGACAGGGAGCGTTTAAAAATGAAAACTCTACAGCATTCTCCTGAATGAAGCTATTATGGGAAACTAACAAGTGAGCTCTATTTAAGAGATAAGCATTTAACAGTCAAACCTTTTTTCCCTCTTTTATTCAAATGAACAAAACTGAATATTCATCTGAATAACACAAAGCTATAAAACACACACACAGAAGAAGAGAACAGAAATCTGAAAATAAGAATACCACAAAATTAAAACGATCCATTGCAGATGCAGGCCCTGAGGAACCTCGGACAGGTGACTTTCGAAGAACTCTTTTTTTTTTAAGGTCAGGGAGGGCAAGATGGGGATGGCCGCGTCCTCGCCTCAAAAATAATTCTCTTCTCTTATATAGGTCAATGAACACCAATAGGCAATCGCGTGGTGCCTGATGCATTTTCAGTGAAAATCAATGCAAGTCATGAGTTAACGCACTTGGTTAATGGGGGAAAAGAGGATGGAGAAACCCGTCCCCCCTCCCAGACTGTCGAATTTATCCCGGGAATCCCATGAGGTGTTTAAGGTATGTGTACGCAAGCCTGTTTAGGACTCACCCCCACTCCCCCTCGCCAACAGCCCAGTGTTGGAGGAAGCGGTAGTCTCCGCCGGCTGCCTTCGGTATAAACACAAACCTCTTGCGTTCGGTTGTGGGGAGCCCTTTGTGGTTTCAAAATCCTTCTCCCCAAGTTAACCGTGGGAGAGGCGAGGCAGGCTCTGCCATCATCATTTTGCTCAACTGCTCGACATCGTTTCAAATGACCCATCCAGGGTGACACGTGGCCACTAAGCCAGAGCAAGACATCTGGGACTTCCTTGGGTCTGTGAATGTTCGGGATAGATTTGGTGGTCCCCAGGGCTCAAGAGGGTAAGAGCCTGGGCCAGGAGGCATGGGCCTCGCGTGCTCCCTGAGTCAGCCAGCCCCGAGCTGGGTGCTGGCTAGTGTCATCTCCGGCTGCTCGCCACCCCCAACTCAGAACGTGGCTGGGTCACCCGTAGGAGCAACAAGCAGGTTTGGCGAGTCCGTTTCGTCTGCCGTGAAGGGTTTTCCTGGAAGCCCAGATGGAGAAGGTCTGAGTGTCACCCCTCCGCACGGGTCCGTCGGGCAAGAGATAGGCAGGCGGTAGGTATGCACAGACGTGTGGCAGGCTGGTGTGGCTTCCCACGTTCTGGGTTTGCCCTAAAACAACATCTAAGTGACTCAGAAGATGGATCTGTTCCAAGAAAAAAAAAAAAAAACACACACGGTCTCTCCAGAAGAAGTGACATGTTACCGATTGTCACTTTGGAACACTCCCTGCGTGTTACCTGGATGTTTGTGAAATCACTCTGTCCTCCCAGCCTCTCCTGTGGAGAAGGAATGTTCCCACTTTACAGATGAAGGACTGAGGCCTGGGTGGGAGCCGGTGTTCTTCCCACCATGGCCCACTTCCTCCGTATGAAGGTGGTCACTCTGCTTCTGGCATCTCTTAGATTCTAAATTTGTCCCGCAACCTGGGTCTCACAAGCCTGCCCTGTCACCTTTCCCTGTGAGAATCTCTACCCAATGGGCAACAGCACCTCGCCCTAACAACCCAGCAGGAGGAGGACCACAAGACAGGGGGTGGTGGGTAGAGACGTGTCCATCTGCCCCCATTTCCTCCTTGCTCCCCCCACTGCCCCAGACATCTGTGTCCTTCCACAGAAAGGCAGCAAAGGGAAAACTGAGGTTTTTCAGAAATGCACAACAAAGATGACTTTTATAAAGAAAACCAACGAGGCTCTCTCCTAAGCCAGTCTAACCTAGGATGTGCACGGGGTTGAGTGACTTCCCTGGATGTTTCTAGAACCCACCCAGAGACCTGCAGGATAGGAAACGAGGCTGGATTATCAGGCTCCATCATGCCTCCCTTGTGAGTCAGCCAACCCCAGAGGGATTCACCAAGGAGCACTCACTCCCCTGGATGGGTTAAGAACAAAGAACAGGGGCAGGTGTACTGACCCGTGATGGATGCGGGATGCAGCTTCTGGGCTGGTCAGAACAAAGACTTGCGGGCCAGGAGGCCAGCAGAAGCAGATGCTTGCTACTAACCCTCCCCCGAGGCCGGCAAACATGCCTGTGATGAACTCGGGAGGCCTGCAGACATCCTTCTCCCCTCCCCACACCCCATCCCCTTCTACCTCGGTGACGCGAGCCAACAGGCTGCCTCTTTGGGGGACCCCTTCTGACCTGACCTTTCCTCCCTGCCACGTCCCCCTTCGGGGCGGCACAGCGGCCCTCCCATCGCGGCATCATTCATGCACCTGCTTCCTCGTTTACACCATGAGTTTGGCAGCTGGTTGCTGTAAACGATAATAAAATGCCTTTCCAAAAAATGAAGGAATGTGACCAGACACGCCAGCCATCATGATATTAAAGCCGTGTCAATTAATTTCTCCCCTGCTTGATAAATGAGCCCCATTCCGTCTCTTAATAATGAGGAGAGAAACAAGAAAAGTTGACACTTAGTTTAATTTATTTTCTCAACTTGCCTGGTCATATTTCTTTCTGCCTTGCAGAGCCTGGCTGGGGCTGTGGGGAATTACAAGTGGCTGGCGTGCCGGCAAGGCAGAGATCGGTGCGAATCGACACGGGCCTCCCGTCTTCCCACATACCACTTAATCAGGGGGGGAAGGGACTTGGGGAGCCAGCTCACACCTGCGCCTCTCCAGCCACCTTTGGGGACTGGGGGGAGGAGGGGCTTGGGAACAGGAGGGAGGTGATCTCAGGTGCACAGGGTTGGGGGCGGGGGAGTCAGATAACAGAAATGGTGCCATCAGGTCTCCAATCTAGTGCACAGAAAGTGCACAGAAACCGCACAGGACTGAATTCCCTAAATTAATATTAAGCTACATTGGTGGGATTTGCCTGAGGGCAGCCAATTTCTCAACGGGAAAGGTGTTTTTCTTTCCTCCTCAGCCCAAGGATGCTGGAGCCAATACCCAACCTTGAAATGTGAGCATCAAGCTTCCAGAAGTCGGACACCAAGCGTTTCAGGAAGGCTTACTTACAAGTCATTTTCTTCTATGGCCCCAGTCACCTCAGGGCTGTTTACGGAGGCCCCCAGATCATAAACAGAGTTGGGAGTGAGAGTGAAGTGTGCTCCTAAGCCAGGGTTTCTTGATGGAGTCTCGCAGCAGTGTTTGGATAGGGGAGAGGCATGTTAAAAATGCAGCTCTCACCCCCCCCCCTTTGGGGGCTCTCCTGCCTCCAAAGGTGGGTTCTGTGGATGTGGCCCAGGAATCTGCATTTTAACCAGCTCTCTGGGGATTCTGATGGGCACCCAAGTCTGACTCTGCTCCATATTCCCCAACTCAGGATGAGCTGAGCAGAGATCATTTGGTTAAAAATAATCCAGAACTTTCCAAAAGGAAAGAGAATCTCTAGGCTCCCCTCTAACATGAAGGGAGAAACTAAAGCTGTTTTAAGAAGCCTCTAAAATCTCATGGAGAGCTGAACCTCTTAGCCCCACGGGCAGCCCTCATCCATGGTAAGGGGAGATCAGGGGCAAAGCAGTAGCTTCTCTGTTCCAGGCTCAAGAAAGGATAGAGACCAGTTCATACTAGAGTCTAAAGGCCTGATTTTGCTTCCACTGGCAGAGGTGATAGTTGCTTTTATGTAAGGATTTGGTAAACCACTAAGTTCTACATTAGAATTTCCGGGGGTGGGAGGAGGGTGTGTGTGTTTGTGTGTGTGGTGTGTGTGTGTGTGTGTATTTTACTGACTGGGGAGGCACCTCCTTCCATCTGTGAAATTATACACATGTACAGAGAATTTTACAATGGGGTGAAAAACCATCCAGGAAAGAGGGAGGGGAGGGAAGAAAAGGGAGGAGAGAAAGAGATTCAGAGAGAGGGGGTCAGGTGGAGGGAGAGAGACCCCTCCATCATCCCTAATTTTTTTTTCTGAGAGAGACGGAGCAAAGGCAAGTGGGGGGGGTGGGCAGAGGAGGAGAGAGCATCTGAAGTAGGCCCGTCACTCAACGTAGGGCTCGATCTCACGACCCAACCCTGAGACCGCGACCTGGGCCGAAATCAAGAGTCGACGCTTAGCCAACTGAGCCGCCCAGGCGCCCCCCCTAAACCATTTTTCTAAGAGAGAAATCTGCCATGAATACTGATCGCATGGTTTGAAAGTGCCCGCGGCTGCGGGGACGGGGGTTCTCATCCCAGACTCTCGTTAACCGAGGGGGAAATGCACCTGCGATCCAGGCCAGACAAGCCCAGCCTCATTTCATTCTGAGCGTGCTCCGTCGCAGTGATTCTGTGAATGACACTTGTCAGGATGGCAGATTAGTTCACAAACCTATTTTTTTGTGCGTGGTGTTCCATCTTGGTTGGGAAAATAGTCAGTTCTTGGCGAGAGAGACACACATTACTGCTGTTAAGTGCCAATATAAACTCTGGGACGCAGTGGTAAATTCACCAAATTAAATCGCTAGACAACTGGCTCGGATCAGGACCCCGGCAGAAGGTTCCAGGGCGGCGGTGCGCGCCCAGCGGGGCGGAGGCAGCGGAGGTCGTGGGCACAGCTGGAGCAAGGGCACGAGGACGTGCCGCCTCCACGTCTGTTCTAGAAACCACAGAGCCTCAGGCAGCTCTGATGGGCCCGCTGGTAAGACTGTGTCCTTCAAGGCTTCTAAATCCCTAGGTATTCCGAGCTCAGGGGAGCTGAGACACCAGCTGGAAGATATTCCCCACAGAGGTACTTAGGTTGGTCCCCGCCCTCCCCGGTGCCCCCTCATCCCCCCCCCGCCCCGCCGCCCAGCGTAGGTTTCAAATCTATCACCTTTTCTGATACCCTCTGGCCCCACTCAGGCAGTGAGCATCCTGGAAGGTACAGTGAGCCTCAGATATCTCAGTGTCCCCTCTGAGGGTGTGTGTGTGTGGGGGGGGGATGGGCTTAATCTTTGGATCTAGGTAGATCTGGGCTCAAATCCTGGCTCCAGCAATAGCCAGCTGTGTGACTCTGAGCAGGTTCCTTAACCACTCTGACCTTCAGTATCTTCTGTGAGACAGAAGGAAGAAATCTGCCTCACAGCTAGGCTTGCTTGAAAACCCTCGTGAGGTGGTTAGCTGTCCTCGCCCACCAATCGAACGAGACTTTTCATGACTTCTGCCCTATCCTGACCTCTATCTCCACACATAGTTCCCTGCCCTGTGCCCTGAGACTCACTGGTTAAAATTCTTTTGACATGTGTGTCAGAGAGATGTCCACAAAGCTTTGTCAACTATCACCGTGGGAACAAGATTCAGGACAGACAGAGGTAAAAGAAATCGTGTGAATTCCCAGGCTTACTCCTTGAAAAGACCCTACTGTGCATCCTTTCGGGTCAAAACAAAAATCACGAACTTCTCCCTCACCCTGACCACCGACAGCCCGCCAGTAGCTCTGGCCTTTGCTCCGAGAGTGAGCCTGCAGCCTGGCTGTTGAGGAAAAAGCCAAGGGCCTCTGTCTGGAGGGGGCTTCCCGGGTATCCTCCGAAGAGGGAACATGAAGGACGAGACAAAGGGAAACAAAGGGGAAGGTGGGGTGGACACAGATGACAAAACCTGCCCCGAAAGGTTGGAAGAAGCCCCACACCCCACTCACCCCAGTACGGAGAAAGGACCCCTCAGAACAGCTTCAGCCTCCCCAGCAGCCACCTCAAGAGGTCCACCTGCCTCCCCTCCAACAAGTCCTCAGGGAATGGTTACTGGCCTCAGAGCAGGTTCCAAAACTCCATCAAAAAACCACTACTTGGAAGCAGGTTTTCAGTGCTGCCACAAATTATATGACTTTTATTATGAAGTATGGTTTCAGAATCGTCCCAACTGACAGAGCCCTGGCTCGATGCCCGCCCTGCCTGCCACCCCCTCCGTGCCCCCCACGGGGGGGGGGGTCATCTCTGCCTGCATCTCCGTCGCTCCAGCAGGCCGTGCTGCCAGCAAGCCTGCCGGGAGCTCGGGGGTAGGGAGCTGCCCATCATGGTGCCTCTGCGAGAGACGCGCGCTTATTCACCATGGAGCAGGGGCTGGCCTATTTTTTGGGCTGTTAAAGGAGCTGTTCTTAACATCTGGAGACCAGATCTCTGAGAAGCCGAGAGCAGCCGTCCAGACAGCCTGGCAGGGAATGGCAGCTCTGCTGGGACCAAGCTGCTGCTCGCTCTGCTCTGCTCCTGGGCCGTCCAGACAGAGGCCTGGGGGGTGGTGAGAGAGAGGAAGGGGCTGGAGAGGCAGGGGCCGGGGACCGCTACTCAAGGGGACCCACCCCAACCAGCAGCATCAACGCCACCTGGGAACTTGCTGGAAATGCAGTGTCTCAGACCGCACCCTGGACCTCCTAGACCCAAACTTGCATTTTTAACAAATTCTCCAGGTGACTTTAATGCAAACTGAAATTTAAGAGGCACTGGGGTCTGGAACAAGGACTCTCAACTGTGGTTCCTACATCAGAATCTGAGGGAAAAATTTCAAAAATACTGATGCTTAGATCCCACCCTTAGAACTGAGTTGGGTCTGGGGTCTTGCCCCCGCCCCACCCCCAGAATCTGTCTGTTCTTGAATTTCCCCAGGTGATTTGGATATCCAGTTTGAGTCAAGAAACCTTGGGAAAAGGAAAAAGTTTTATAGTGCCTGATTTTCATTTTTCATCTAAAAATAATTTCAGCCTCATTTTAACACAGGGACTGAATGGTCTTAGTGCCCTCAGTGCCACACACCCCACAGAGCAGAAGCTTGGGTCTTAGTGTTTTCCAGACCACTGCAGGGCCACAAATGCTCCAAAGCTGGGGGAGGTCAGAGCGGTACTTCATTCACTCACCTGCTGCGAGCTGAGCTGCTACCTGGTGCTGCTCAGGTGACCAGTAAATGATGTACAGAGCGTGTGGCCTGGCTTTGCAAATGGGCCTTGCAAAGAACACTCAGACCGGAAGGAACCCCAAGGATACAAGCACATGCCAACTAACAAAACGGCGGGCTGACCCTTCTCCGGCTCCCAGCCAGTCTCCTCATCTGCCACCCCGTGCCCCCAAAATGCGTTCTGATCAGGTGGGACAAGTGACAACCCAGAGAGTAACAAAGAATGTGCCTTCCCTTTTTTTTTTTTTTTAAGATTTTATTTATTTATTTATTTGACAGACAGAGATCACAAGTAGGCAGAGAAGCAGGCAGAGGGAGAGGAGGAAGCAGGCTCCCCGCTAAGCAGAGAGCCCGACTCAGGGCTCCATCCCAGGACCCTGGGATCATGACCTGAGCCGAAGGCAGAGGCTTTAACCCACTGAGCCACCCAGGCACCCCTCCCTTTCTTTTTTTTTTTAAGAAAGGGGTAGAGGGAGAGGGACAATCTTGAGCAGGCCCCATGCCCCCTGTGGAGCTAGACGCGGGGCTTGATCTTCCGACCCTGAGGATCATGGCCTCAAACCGAAATCAAGAGTTAGACGCTCAACCGACTGAGCCCCTCAGGCGCCCCCAGAACCTGCTTTTCGAACAGAAACTTGTGCTGTAGAGAAAACACCTGGAAAACAAATGTTTGCCAACTATTTCTATTCTTCTGTGATTTGGTTGCTTTTAAAAAGGATGTAACTGGGTCAGCCTGCAAAGGCTCTCATCCTATAAAGGCTTTTAAAACTTGGAGGGGCGCCTGGGTGGCTCAGTGGGTTAAAGCCTCTGCCTTCGGCTCGGGTCGTGGTCTCAGGGTCCTGGGATCGAGCCCCGCATCGGGCTCTCTGCTCAGCCGGGAGCCTGCTTCCCTCTCTCTCTCTGCCTGCCTCTCTGCCTACTTGTGATCTCTCTGTCAAATAAATAAAAAATCTTGAAAAAAAAAAAAAAAAAACCTTGGAAACAGAACTGTAAAACTCATTTTTTTTTAAAGAAAAAAAAAGATTTCAGTGGATTTTGAACCCATTTGTTAAAAATATAAAAAATGCAACACTTGATTAGTTTGCGTTAAAAAACTGATTGACATCAGGGAAGATGGAAATTTACAAGCTGAATTTCAACAAAATCCTTTGCATAATTGGAGGATGGGATTGAAAAATTAGTATCATGATTTAGTCAGCACAGTGAATACACTTCCACTGGGATCTGTTTATCTCGTGAGGTGGATTTTTCAGTTATGACAGGCATGGAGTCCATGCACCAAAATAAACCAATCTCAGAATGCATCCTTTAGGGCTAGAGCCCAAAGTGTTACATTGAGAATTTTTTTTAAGGGGCACCTGGGTGGCTCAATGGGTTAAGCCTCTGCCTTTGGCTCAGGTCATGATCCCAGGGTCCTGGGATAGAGCCCTGCATCGGGCTCTCTGCTCAGCCGGGAGCCTGCTTCCCCCTCTCTCTCTGCCTGCCTCTCCGCCTACTTGTGATCTCTCTCTCTCTCTGTCCAATAAATAAATAAAATCTTAAAAAAAAAAAAAGAATTTTTTTAAAAAGGAAACCTATTCAACCACATTACTCTATAAAAATCTTTTAATTATTAATAAACTAAGTACGACTTATTTCAACTATTTCCTATTCATTTTGTATAGATTTATAATACATATATATTAGCATAGTAGTATATGTAAAGAAATTGAAAATTAAGTAAGCTACTGGGGGGGGTGTTAATTTTTTTTTTCTGCACAATTAGAAAATTTTGGAGACACCTGCTCTCCAAGGAGAAGGGGGGGCCTTATGTCTGCAGCCCGTCCCTTAGTTGTAGAAATGACAGAAAGTCAGAGGCCGGAGGTGGGTGGGAGGAAGACCTGCTGTGACTGCCAGCCGGTACAGACCCTCAAGGAGGGGCCTTTGGGAGAGAAATTCAGGGGAGTCCAGAATCAGCCAATTCCAGGATCTCCTGGGCCCTCACAGCTCAGCCCAGAGAGTGCTCCTTCAGAGCCCTGGGGGAAGGGTTCACCCTCCAAACAGAGAACCCTGCACCCCGCACATTAATGGCAGCAATACCTGAATTCTTCTCAATAAATTTTTCATTGCATCGTATCTTCATTAAAATTTTATCCCATTAGTGGGGCACCTGGGTGGCTCAGTGGGTTGGGCCTCTGCCTTCGGCTCAGGTCATGATCTCGGGGGCCTGGGATCGAGCCCCACGTCGGGCTCTCTGCTCAGCGGGGAGCCTGCTTCCCCTTCTCTCTCTGCCTACTTCTGATCTCTGTCAAATAAATGGGGTCTTTAAAAAAAAAAAAAATTTTATTCCATTAGCATTCTGAAACCGAACCACTAAGTACATAATTGCTAAAACATGTGTTAAGCGATGACTTAGGAAATGCCGGTTTTATCATATTGTTAATTAACAGAAAGCAGGATTAATACACTCACAGATCATTAGAAGCAGTCTTTGAGACAAACTCAAGAAATAGGGACTCAAAGTCTATTTTGCCCAAGGAAACCATTCCAAGATCTGGGATCACTCCGTGCAGGCTACTCAAAAGGCTGGACATAGGAGGGTTTGGGTGGGAAGAACAGAAAGAGCAACTCATCCTCTGAATCAGACCAGGGAAGTTTCTAGTCTGGACCCAGAGGATGTGGCTGACATTGTAGTCGTGCTGCCTTACTGGCTGGGCAAGCCATTAACCGCCCTGACCCTGGGTCTCCACCTGTAAAGCAAGAATAAAGATGCTGACCTCCCAGGGCAGGCACACGGAGCGAATGAGAGAACGTGCACTGTCGTCATCCCTGCACAAGCGTGCAGTTTCTACAGAAGGATCCTACCCCCAACATTGCTTGGAATAAATGGGCCCCCAGCTGAGACCTGAAAATGATTTAGTGCTCCCTAACCGTTTACTGCAGTGGGATGGGCTCTAGTGGGGCCATCCTGAGCTGCCAACGCCAAGGGATTTGGAAGTGGATTTGGACTTGCTCTCATCTCCAATGGAACCCTGGTCATACGGTCTCTAGGACCAAGGGGTTTATTCAAACCTCTGCTCACCCTGTCCTGGGAATTATAGAGGTATCCTGGCAAGAAATGAATTAAAAGTCTTCTCTTTTCCAGCCATCCAAATTGCTTTAGCCTGGGGTCCCATGGTGGTACTCCCAGTTCTTCACACTCAGTAATGAAATTGTCTACCTGCCTGGACAGCACAGGAGGGCGCGCTGGAAGTCCCCCCTCCTCCCACCCCACAGATGAGTGGGGGAAGGAGGAGGCCAGGTATGGTGGTGAGGCCCCACCTAGAGTTTCCCAGAAGCTGGGAGTCAAGGTTAAGTTCTGGGTCAGAAATATGAAGGCAGTCGGGAAAAGCAAACGGGCTCTGCCTCAGCCTTCAACAATAAACTTTAGCTGGGGCAGGAGCCCTTCCCAGAGGAAGAGAAGAGCAGGGGCAAGGCCAACTGCTGGGGTGATGATAAATTACTTCATCTAGCTGGAGCCAGGATATAAAAATCAAAGCTAAGGGAAAAGAGAAAAAAATAAATGCAGACCTGCCTCTGCCAAGGCCCAAGTGAGAACAGAGAAATCACCTGGTTGCATTTTTTTTTTTTTCTGGAACATTCTTTCATGGCCCCAGGTATTTAGCATATTAAAGTTTCCTGTGTGGAGACCTTCTCATACGGGCTATTATTTGTGAATTGTGAATGGAAAGAGCTTGCTTATTTGTAGAAAAGGTTAGGACTAGAAAGAGCTTCCTTATTCGTGGGTCGTGAGTGGAGCCTGGGCTTTGGGTTCAGACCTGGGCTGTAATCCCAGTTCCACAACCGAATGGCTGCTCGAGGTCTCTCTGTGCCTCGGTTTTCTCATCTGTAAAATGGGGAAACTAATATTTTAGGGAAGTAGAGCATTTAAACAAGACAATGCCCACGAAGCTTAGCACAGTTCCTCGTCCTGGTCAAAAGGTAGAGCACTGGTGCCCCTCTGCAGATCTGGTTTTCTTACTTATACCGACTTGCTGTATCAGCTCATGAACTTGACCCTATGGGACGCGGGCTCTTGCAAATGGCTGCCTCTGAGAAGCGGCTGGACGGGACTCTGGTGATTTGAATCCCACCTGCCCCCACTGACCAGATGGAGGCAGAGAGAGAGCTGGAGACTGGCGAGAGGGGACCCTCCCCCAACCCTAGGGAGAAGGATCATTGCTGAACCACAGTTTGGCCTGACACTTGGCACATTGACTGCTATGCCTGATCAGAGATGGACCCTTCCTGAGCCCAGAGCAGGCACAGGACACACCTGCAGGCCAGGTAAGAAAGCAAGGTCTGGGTCTCTGCCAGGAGCCGCTGCCTCCCTCCCGCCATCAAACCCAAGGGCCAGAGCCTCCCCGCTCTCCAGAGAAGGCACAGGAGAGACAGCAGAGCCATACCCAATTTGAAAATCACGGCGCCCCCAGAGCCACGTTGTGGCCATTCGGCTGCCTGGCTTGCAGAGACCAGTAACTTCAATTTATTTGTGTCTGGGGCCTTAAAGAACCTCAGCTGTCATCCCTTCCTTAGTTTATTACCAAATTTCTAAAATATTACATTCTTTATTATATCCAAATTCACTTTATTGCACTTGACAATACAGATAATCACATACCATATGCTCTAATGTTTTGAAACCAATGCATGTTGACAGCGGTTTTTATTCATGACGCATAATTCCATCCCGAGCTCACAATGAGGCCTCTGAGCACCCAGCCTGGTGTTAAGACTTTTGCCTAATAACAGATTAACAATACAGCAAGTTGCTGAGACACAATCCGTCCCTTGCCATTCTCTATTTACAACGGGAAAAATGTACCTGAGCTGAAAAGATGGATTTATCTGAGGGAGGGGGGGGACCCCTACCGCCACCCACCCGTCATTCCCAGAGGGTTCATAATGATTTGTTATTGTTCCATGCTTATGAAACTTGATATTGAAAAGAGGGATTGGTCTTGTGCCAAGTAGCACGGCAACTAATCACACCAACCCACACTGCTGGGCCCTGAGAAATGCAGGCACAAAATGCCCCAAAGCCCTCATTAGCAGTCTCTTGTTTTCACTCTTGTTTTGCTACAAGCAAATATTTGTCACTCCTCTACCTTGGTGAGACCCTCCCTCCCGCTCGTCCCCTCTCCTCATCCCTTCTCCTCATCCCCTGGGCATCCCTTCTGTTCTCAATTAGCCCCAAGCTTCCTGGCAGGGGAAGAGTCCCACTGCCGGCCTCCTGGCACCTCTCCGGGAGAAAGGCCAGCGCGGTGGGAACGCTCTCCGCGGCTCCTTCGGCAGCGCCCCCGCGTCCGAGGGCAGCTGAAGCAGAGGGTGGATAATTCGAAGATGATCCTTCGGCTTTGCGGTGGTCCCCGGAACAAACAATACCATTTCACGCCTCCCCTAACTAAGCGTTTGCTTTCATTTGCTCTGGAGAAACACTCAAGACAACTGGAAACCCATTAGATCATGTCAGACGTGGTGGTAAAGAGCTTGGGCTGTCACCAGCAGAGAATCAACTCCGATTTATAGACCCTTAAAGCCTGAATATACAGATATTCGGTCTTCCCCCCTGCAGACAGACAAGGGGGCCTGGGCGGCGGCCGAGGACAAAACAGCGGCCCCACAGCTCAGCGGCAGACAGACTGGAGTTTAACAACCACTCTCTCAGATAATGTGATTTCTCAACGTGGGGAGGAGTGAGGAGGAAGGAAGGAAAAGCCAGGCCTTTACACTGCCCAACACTTGGCTGTTTTTCCAAAGCTTTGCTGGGGGCCAGGGGAGGGGGTGAGGTGTGGCAGGAAAGAGAGGTTACACAGCCAACCATGCCTCTGGGGGACCCCGTGAACTGCTGTAAGCAAAAGCAACAGTACAAAGAAGGGAGCGGAGTTGGAAGATGCAGAAATGCTTACTTAGCCACCTCCGAAGGAGGCCGCATGAATTAAGGGACATCTTTACTCCATGTAATTGCCACACTCCTGGACAGCTTAACTTATAACTCGTTTTCATAAATAAAAACCTCCTTTCCCTTTGGGCTTCCAGCGGGACTCCAAGAAAGGCTTTTCCTTTATTTCATTCGTCATCTTCAGCAGAGGCAGGGGCTGGTCCTACCATCTCCAAGAGTATGGGCTGTTCTTTGGTTCTGTCCTTTTTCCCTTCCTCATCTCACACAGACCAAGGCTGGAAGTAACCAGTCACTAAACCAGTGTCTACCAGAGAGACCAGAGCCTAAAGACCTAATTTCCAGACATGTTATCGGTAGGTAGGGTTTGACGGGTCTGGAAAGGCAAGCTTTCCGACCATTACAAGATTCAGCAAGACCCACTTGTGATGTGCAAAGTGACCCTTGAACACACTGGTTCCTGGGCCCATCACACCCCATCAACTCGATTTCCTGTCTGACTACATCTTCTGGGGAGAGGACATCAGCCCTCACCACTTCATAAAGATGGCTTGTTGAAGAGCTGGGCATCTTTTTCTTTTTTTTTTTTTTTTGAAGATTTTATTTGACAGAGAGAGATATCACAAGTAGGCAGAGAGGCAGGCAGAGAGAGACAGAGGAGGAAGCAGGCTCCTGGATGAGCAGGGAGCCCGATACAGGACTCGATCCCAGGATCCTGGGATCATGACCTGAGCTGAAGGCAGAAGCTTAACCCACTGAGCCACCCAGGCGCCCAAGAGCTGGGCATCTTGAGGGACTGCTAAGCTATTCTTCATCCTACTGACTAATCTTCCTCTTGGTAACTTCACACTCACTCGCCCCACTTCCAGCCCTTTGGCTCTACCATGGCCACCTTGTTCCTTCCTACTCTCACCTCTTCTGATTCCTCTTCAATGTCTCCAGGATACTGTTTCCAGTCCTCGTCAGACCTCCCAGATACGGTCTACCTTGTCAACATTGCTCCTAAACCGGGACGCCTAGAACAGGACACAATACTTCACACGGGGACCACTGCAGACCCTGAGACCCACTGGACTCGTCTTCAGGCAGTTTCTCTTTCTTCTAAGTGGCTTTCTTAGGAATTTCCTCATCCCACTGCCTCAAAGAAAGTATAGCCATCAATTAAAACCCAGGGCCGCCTACAACCATTATCAAAATTCCCTCCCTGCACCTTCCTTTGTTTTCCTTTCTTTAGACTATAAACTTGGATTGTCACCTTCTGAGGATAAAAGTTATAAACCTATTCAAGTCTTAGAAAATGCAGAAAACACATTCCTGTGTGTTTTAATAGACATTTTAATAGACATTCACCGGATACCTACTAGATGGAGGAAACTGAGCTGAGTCTATAGGATACGGTGGAGAGGAGCCTCAGCCAGTGCCGTGCAAAGAATGGAGTTACCGGGCCTGAGGGCCAGAAGTGCTGTTGGGCTTTATTCACCCCTGTGTCCCCATCCCCTTGATTAGCAACCAGGGCAGAGTGGGTGCTTAGCAAATTAACTGTGACACAGGGAATGGCTTTGGAGGAGGGCACTCCAGCCGGTCAGCCTGTACATACAAATGATGTTATTTTTCAAAGATGGTGTCAGCTACAATCGGATGCAGTCGGTACCGGATGAACTGCGAGGACAAGACTCTCAGAACCTCCCCCTTGGCCCACCAGGGCCTCTTCTTCCAAATTTTCACCCAGAGCCTCGTCCCTGAGCACAAGACCAGCTCCGCTGAGGGTCTGAGATGCAGGCCAATTCCAGGATCCCTAGGCTTGGCCCAACACAGCCATCTTCGTCCTCTTACAAGCGCCATTGCAGAGGCTTACATAAAAGTCCACGTTTCATCCCACGCAGGGACGGAAGATGTGGCTGGAGAGGTCTAGCGCGCTCTGCTCCTGTTCAATCACCACACGGAGCCAGCTCAATTCAGTGATGCTGCTTCTGCCAGGACCGGATGCTTAAGCATCTGGGGTCGATGGGGCCACAGAAACCACAAGCCAGACAACGCCCTGGACCGTGGCCCCCAGTCACCGCCTACCATGAACGGGCCGCCGCCGGTGGGAGAGCACCAGCCAGCAGGCAGCCAGGACAGAAATCAACTGCCGCTGGGACTGCTTTAAAAAAAGAAATAAAACAAGACGCAGCATTTCTGGCTCTTGGAAGGACCTGCTGTCCCTAAGACTGACCAACCAGGAGTTCCACTGTACTCAGAAGCCAGAAGGCAGGAGCTAGGACAGCCCCATGCTCAGGGAGAGACTCTCACCCCACCCAGTGTTGTGTTACTGCTATGCCCTCCAAGCACATCCAGCCTTTCTTCCACAGTGGCAACCTTCCAGGAGAGGCTGGCGATGGCCAATGGAGGCTCGAGTGTGCAGGGGAGGACCTGGAACAGCGTTCTTCCCCTGGGCTCCGCAGCTTGGTCCAGGGGCCAGCCTGTCTGCCCTGCCCCAACCTGGAACCACCCCTTCCCTGCCCCCCTGCCTCCGAGGGAGGATGTTCCTACCCAACTATCGTGCTGCAGACTCAGGAAGGCCTTGCTTTCTGGTTCTTCATTTCTGGTCTTCTGCCTGCCAGGAGGCCTAATGGCCTCGCTTATTTTGTTTCATTGGCTTGTAAAGGAACATCACCGAATCATGATGGGGAAAGAAGCTGGCAATGGCAGAGGCCTCAGCAAAGGCTGGAGAGAGGCCAGGATTTAAGTACTGCCTTGGCCATTCACTCTCCCCGAGCACCAGTAGCACCGCTGAGCAGGGATAGAGGACAAGAGGGCGGGGGCTGGAGAGGCACTTCCCACCCTGGGACTGCACCATACCGGCCCACGGAGGCAGGGGCAGAGCCCCCTCCAGGCAGGTTCTCTTCCAGGGTGAGCCCCATTCCTTGGGTCGTCCTCATTGTCACCACAGCCACCACTACTTATTCAGCAGAAGTCTAACTCGACCTTTTGAAATACAGTATCCCTAAGCCTTCCACCTGCCCTCAAGGCAGGTAACGTTATCCCTGTCGGACAAACGGGAAACCTGGCGCTCACTGAAGTCACCTGCCATGGTTTCTCCGTGAGTAGCTGGGCTGTCCTGAAAGCCTGGGCTTTCCTCTCCATCAGCGCCTGGAAGGGCAACCAGAATAAATGGAAGGTCTAGCATGAACACAACCCTAGATAAGACAGGACAGTGTGGAAACCAAATGCCTGGTCGATTGTCCTTGCTGGGAATCAGGGTGGCCTAGGATGCCCTGAGGGTCCTCAGGCTGTGTCACCCTGAGCAACTCACCTGACCTACAGGTTCAGCTTCCTCATCGAGGCCTGAGATTTCTTTCAGTCCTCGCTGTTCAGCACCAAATTTGCTGTGCTTAGAACTTACATGCGGATCAAGATTTATGGAATGAATGAATACACCTGAAAAACGAAATCCCGGGAACATCCTCCCTATTGTCTTATTAATTAGGTAACACAGAACACTTTGCACAGAGCATGACACATACCGCAGGATCAATCAGCAGAAGTTTCTGATTATTATTCATGCTATTATTCTACACTTCCTCTTGGAACACCATCCCCGCTTCACAAGGTCATCCTAAGGACCAATGCATTTGTGAGCTATAAACATAAGCCAGTATTTTCGTTCTAACCAGTAGCCAACCCTGGACCATAAGGGTGGATGCCACCAAGCGTCATGGGTAACACGGCAGAGGCCAGTGCAAAGGTGTCCCAGGAGGCTGCGTGCATTGGGGGCGTCCAGCAGGGGAAGGTCCCAGCGCACCGAGCCCAGTGGGATCCCGGGGCCAAGCTGCCGGGGGGGCAACGCAGGGGAGCCTGCCTCCTGCTAACTTCGTGCGGGTCACCTGATGCCATAAATTAAAGCCCCCTCGGCCAGGTCTCTGCTCAGCTTTGTTAAAAATAGAGTTTACAACAGATAGCTAAATCCAGACTCCTCTAAATCAGGGCGGGGGAGAGGGGAGCAGGTGCTACCCAAGCATGGCAGCATGCTAACACGCAGGGACGGCAGCTCCGCGGGAAGGTGGTGGGACGGCTGGGACGGCATCCCCTCCAAAGTGCCAGCCGGCTCAGGTGCCATCAATATTGGTCCAGCACCCGCGGACGTGCCAGGACGGCCTGGAGGCCGGATCAGCCGTGGCTCGAGGTGACCAAACAGACAGGGATTAGTGAGCACAGAACAACTCTGATTCAGGACAGATCTTCTGAAGGAAAAAGGTAAACAGATTGGTCTTTTGAGAGGCAGCTCCTCCGAAGCTAGAGTTCTGAGACCGTTCCCCACAAAAACTCCTGGTAGGCGGCCCTGGGCTCCGCAGCTCTGGAAACCCTTCTCATCCTGGAGGCTTCCATGGCAAGTCCTTCCTCTTTTCCAGGTTGCTGGTGCCAAATACCATCTTGCTTAGCAAACCCAACATTTCCAGAACAGGATGAAGCTCAAAATAATTCTCACAGTGAGACCTAAATAGCTTTGCTGCTTAAACCTCTGAGTCCTTGCCCGAGCCTGTGACATTCCTCCTCGGTGACGCCAAAGCCTCTCCCGTGCCCCAGCAAGCTGAGGCCCTGGGGTCTGATTCTGGGGCACACGCTGCTAGAGTCGCCTGCTTCTCCCCCAACCCCCCAAGTTCAGGGTCCACTGGTTTACTCTCTGGAATGGCTGACCAGCTTTCCCGCTCCTCCACCATACCCAGCAAAGCAGAAAGGAACCATCAGTTGCCCTAATTAATACAGCACCCTTCTTCCGGGATCTGGACAACAAGGGCAGCTGTGGACAGGCTGAGAGGATACAGAGGAAAAGTGGGCCCCAGCAGAGCAGGCACTCGGGCCCCTCTCCTGACTTCTGGGAAGCTACAGGCACACGGGCAGCTGGACAAGGTATGGGCTTTCCCGTTTGCTCACCTGCCCAGCTGGAAGCAGGAAGAAAAAGAACTGACAAGTACCTGAATCCTCTCTTGATGTGTCATTATTATAATTACTATTATTTTACCACTGTCTTTTCAAAAACCATTCCCTTAGGTGATTTCAATTTATCCTCACAATCATCCAATGGGGTATCTCCACAGGGATTACTAGCCCCATGTGAACCAGGAGGAAACCGAGGCATAAACTGGGGGACCCTTGATCTTGGCCACAGCGTGAATCAGATGACAAGGACAAGGGGTGTTGCCTCTGGCCAGAGAGCCAGAGGTACCTAAAGCAAAGCAGCACTGAGTGGGTCAAACGGGCCTCCTGGACAAGCCAGGCCTCAGAGGCAGGCCACTGGCTCCTGGGCGCCGGGGCCCGTCCCCTAGGAGCGCTCTCTGCCCTCCCTGCGTCCTCTCCTCTACGGTACCACAGTTGGGCCCCTAGGCCTGGAATTCGAGGGGGAAAGACGAAACAAGCCAGGAAAACAAGTGGTGGACTGATTCTCCTGTTGCCAGGGGCGGCCTGCCCCTTCACCTTGACAACGACAGGCTGTAAAAGGTGAGCGGCACCACCCACCCCACCTCTGGATCCTTGGAGCTAAATGAGAAAATGATGTCAGGCCAGGCAGAAAGCTCGATTCCTACTTAGAACCGCCATGGCTCCAGAAACGAAATTCTGCTAAACATTCTGGCCTTCTGTTCCAAAGCTGAGAGCCAGACCCAATATGTCAATGAGGCAGCCAATGCTGGTTGATGGCACGCTTTTGCCCTGGTCTCCCCCAGCATGAGAGTGGAAAGCCACCAGGTGAAAGGCCCTGAGCCTACCCAGTGACTCGAGCTTTGCCTAATGTGCAGGGGAGAGACTGTCATTGCTGCCCTGACCACCTGTCCCACGCCGGTCCCCGTCCCAGAAGCCCCAGGGAGCTGAACCAGGCAAGCTTCTGCCACCTTGCCGAGCCCCATCTTATACGGAGCTGACACCCCAAGCTGCCCACTGTGGGGACCTGGGCACACCTGAACGAGCAAAGGCAGTGCAGACTCTGATGGACTTTTCCCCTTACCTCAGATAGGTTCACTTAAACATTCTGAATAGGCGTTATGACCTTGTATCACCGAAAGCACCAAAATAAATGTGCCAACCAACAGCATCTCAAGGCCTGGGGACGAGAAGGCGGGAGGTGGGCTGCGTCTCTGGAACTATCCATTTCAGCAGCTGGCAGGGGCCCCCATTCTCTTCCTGGCTCCCACGCTGCCTGCAAAGCCTTGGCCGATGCAGTCATGATTAAGGCACAGACTTAGAACCCGCCCACGACTCCTCTACCAGGGAAACCACTGGTAACAGCTTGGAGAATCTCCCTCCTGCCACGAATACCACTCTACCAAAGTGACACTGGGCCAAGGCAGTGTGTCCCCATTGCTCGGGGAAAGTTTGGAATTTCCACGATCTGCGGGCGCCACCCTCCGCCGCTCTGGCCGAGTTGGTGTGAGGCAAGAGGCCCGCTCGAAGATCTCCCCAGCTGATTCGAATTCCAGCGTGGTTCGCACACGTGTGTAGTTCGTAGCTCTCTTCCTGCACTAGTAGGTCATCCACATTTCCAGGTGTCATTTAAAAAAATCCTTGTAAACATCGCCTTAATGGGTGTATGAGAATCCATCTTCTCCTCTCAGTCTGCATTTGAAAGCGCTCTCCTAAGAGAGCGTCCAGAAGTAGCTGGGGTCCAGATTGAAGATCTCCTCCCAGCTTGTGGGGCCAGTGAGGCTGGCCACTGGCATACGTTCAGGGAGTGGGGGCTGGCGTCCTGCCCTGGCATCCTGGGAGCCTGGACCACACCTCAGAATTTTTTTTTTTTTTTAAAGATTTTATTTATTTGACAGAGATCACAAGTAGGCAGAGAGGCAGGCAGAGAGAGAGAGAGGAGGAAGCAGGTCCCCCGCTTAGCAGAGAGCCCAATGTGGGGCTCGATCTCAGGACCCTGAGATCATGACCTGAGCCGAAGGCAGAGGCTTTAACCCACTGAGCCACCCAGGCGCCCCACACCTCAGAATTCTTAACCAACTGGGTACCCTGGTTGTCTCTGCCGGGAGGAGCATCTCGGTGCCACTGGAGAAGGTACGCCCAGCAGGCCCTCAGTGAAGGTCTGTGTGGCGGGGCAGGCCACAGGATCCCAAACTGCTTTGGGAGTTCCTCTTGGAGTTTCCACAAGGCTCAATGGCTTAGGACCATCGCCCCCTTAAGAGGCATTTTGAATCTTTTCATTTTGGTCAGACATTAGGTCAGGAATGGAGTCTTCATCTTCCTACACCCGTTTCTCTTGCTTCTCCCTCTGAGTAACTTGGAAAACTTGTCTCTCTCTAGAAACGGGCTTTCAAGAGGCCTTGTTCTGACCTCCCCGGTCCTGCCACGAGGAGGGGTCATTTCAGAGGGTCCTCATGGCTTTTTACAGCCAGAATGTCCAGCTTCCAGAGGGTCCACCAGAAAGACAGCTGACTCCAAGACACCAGGCTGGGGCAGGGAGGCCTCTCTACCATCCTCCCTCCAGATGTTCTACGAAGGAAAAACACCTGGCAAGCAAACTGGGGCCCATTTCCAATTTCTAGCTACTTGTTCCCCATCAGGGAGCTCTCAGGCAAGGCACCCTCCATCTCCCACTCCAGGAACATCTGGCAAGTAGATGATTAGAAGCACATGCTAGCAGTTATGAACATGCTTCCCGGCGAAACTGAGCTCGGTCTCAGGAGCCCTATCTTCCCTCTTCTCTCTAGTCCACACCGCCCCACCCCGTGCACCTCCCCATCCTGGCTTTGCCGAGCTGTTCTGCAAAACAGATGTTGCACCTGACCCAAGATCTCCCAGGCACGTGGCCAAAACAGCTTTTAAAAAGGGGCTACAACATGAAACAGTCTTCTCCAGTCCAAGATAGCTCCGTAAATACCACCCCTGCCCGCCTTCTGCCTCCAGCAACAGCCAGGCCCAGGTGTGCTCCCTTCTAGCTCCCAACCTCTGCTCCTGGCCTCGGTGCAAAGCCTGTCATCCCCGCTCAGGAGGCGTCACACCCAGCGGGACACAGGCACTCCCCTTGGGCTGAATGTCTACGTCAAGTTTCGCATGAAGGGTTATGCTGAAAAGACCTCCCTGAAGTTTAACGTTACTTGTTTCCAGTAAACCAGGGTTAGTTCCAAGGCCTCAACCAGGGCAAAGAATTGACAAGGACAGAGGCCAGAGCTAGGTGTTAACTCTTAGGAGGTGAGCCAGTCAAAGCATCTAGGAAAGTTCTAGAATCAGAGTGGCTTAACCACCTCCAGTCTTGAGGCCCCTGGTAAACCTGCCTCCTACCTGCTTCGTATTTTAGGTCCCTAAAGGCAAGAGAGTCTTTGCTACTGATAAGGCAGGGAAAGGGACTGGAAGAGGTCCTTGCAAACCCATACTGGATCGTCCCAATGTTGGGTCACTGTCCTGTATTCCGTACCCACGTTACAGCGCACTCCAACACACCCCAAACTCCTAAGGAGCAGGACCGTGAATGAGGGTACCGGGGAAGACATCTAGAGCACACTCCTCACACGTGGCATCCCTCTGTGAACTCACAGGCATCCTCCCAGAACAGGAGAGCAGGGCCTGCTCATGGCACCCCCGCACCCCTTTCCAGATGCCCCGCCTTTCCTTCAGTTTGTCTTCTGGGTGCAAAAATGGCAGAAGCGCACAGCTTTTGAAGTTAGATAAACTCAAGGTGCTAACCCCAGAGCTCCCGCTTACAGGAGTTCGTGTCATGTCTCAGTGTCTTCATCTACGAAGCTGGGACAGCCTCTCCCAGGGCTGCCGGAAGGATCTGGTAAAGGTCTTTACTGGAATGCCAGGCATACAGCAAAGTGTCCAAGACTCCTCTCCTCCCTTCCCCTCCCCTGGGCAAACTACGGACAGAGATGACTGGAGCCCCCACAAAACGGGAGGGGACAAATGCATCCCACCCTATCCCAGGCACAGATAAGCAGACCATATCGGGGAGCAGTGGCTTCCTCGGTCAGGAAGGCACCTGACTTGTGGGATGCCGCTCGAGCCTGGAGAGGAGCCCTGCCGTTCTGCCGTCTCCGTGGCACGGCGCCGTGTCACGAGGCATGCGCACCCCGCTCGAGAGAGTGAGCGGACTGGCAGTTGCTGGTTAACTGCTGGTTAAGGCAGCTGCACTTTACAGTAACCCAGCATGGACAATATTATGAATGACACTCGCAAGCTGCCAGCCTGGGGACTCATTACAGTCAAGGTACAACACGGCAGCCTGCCAAGCCCCCGGCTTTCACACTCGCTATGCCAGAACATCCACACACAATTTAATTGCATTATAATTTCAAAAGTGCTTTTCAAACTGGAAAAAGGCATTCACTGATTAACCAGCGAAGAGCAAAATTGTTTATGAAATTGAATACAAAAAGCTACAGAAATGTAATTGGGTCGTTCTAGCACCTAATTTTCAAGCCATTTTCCCCACTTATTTAATCACGAGATACAAAAGGAGCGACTGAATTGACTTCATACTAATTAGATTACTCCCTGCGATCCTCCGGGCCTATATTCCAACTGGTTGATAGCAATGTTTTAAACGGGAACAAAAATGCTGCAGCAGCTTGTCAGTGGGACAGAATAGACCGTTTTGAACAGACCCTTCCAGCATCTGTCCCCTCGAGCCTCCCCGGCTCCCTGCTCATGCATGTGTCCTTGGAGAAGCATCACCCACCGGGGGACCAATGGGTGGAATGCTTGGGTCCGTCTCCAGCGCTCCCTGCAAGAATGGGTTTGAACATGGCTCTTCTATTAAATCCCGCCACGTGCCCGGCGGGGCGCGGCTACTGCCCGGGCAGGCATGGAAAGCCACACGGCAACTCTCCTAACTGGCTGTACAACGCCCTTGCTGTGCCTCGGAACGCTTCTCCTTTCATTGTTTCGTAAACCAACCGGTGGGCCCGACCTGATGGGCGGCAGCCTCGCGGCAAGCCCGGCTCTGCCGAGTTAATTTTCTCACTCTGCCCTGAGCTTCCAGCACGGGGCCAAATCTTCACTCCCTCAATTACCGAGGGGATAAACCCACTTTCCCCTTGGAAAGCAATGCTGGCCTGTATTTCCAGCGCGCTCCTGCTCTCCGAAAACGCAGGTGCAGCGAGAGACAGTGACTTCTGCACAGGTAAGCATGGCGGATGCCTTGCTGGTCACCGTGACCCAAACGCCCAATGACGCGGGACTCACGGAGGACAAGGCCTCCTCTGACTCCTTTGGATACCTTCCTTGGATACCCGGGATAGCCTGCTCGTGGCTTTTTGGCTCGTTTTACATTTTATTAGGAGCAACATAATTGATTATATAATCAAATGTAAAACGTACATTATCAAGATAGCTCGGCACTTCACAGACCATTTAATCAAGATATCTGGGGCCGGGCCAAAAAAAATTAACTTACGCGAAGCCTCAAGTATGTCTCGCTCTGCTCTCCATTTCCACACTGAAGATGGCGGGAGCAGGAGCTCATCTTTCCAGGGCCGAGCTGCACCCGGGCTCTGGGCCTGCAGGTCCTCCGAGCCGCTCCCCCAAATGAGGAGAAAACCCCCAAAGGCTTCTCTACCGCGAACCCTATCTGCTGATGCCACATCTTCACGCAGACCCCAATTTCTCTCTAGTCCGTGAGGAGGTCTTTGGGGGCCTGCCCAAAGGCCCTAGCAACATGCAGGCAGCTGAAAGGAGGAGTTTTCACGTCTCCTCGCCTATCATAAACTGCTACTTGCCCGGGGAAAGTACACGGATGTTATTTAGGACACCACAGAGGTGTCTCGTGACGACAGCCCATTTTCACCAAACCTGGGGAGCCAGAGTGCGAGGAGAGTGGCAAGGAGCGGACACTGCCAGCCTGCAGCACCTTCCCCTCCCCTGCTTCTGGTTCCAGCGGGAGGCAGCCTCCACTGCTTCGTGGACGATGTGCTGAGCCTGGCCTGTGTGCCAGGCAGGGTGCTGGCCCCCCCCCCCGGGGGGGGGGGGAGAAGATGAAACCGGTCCCTGTCTTCAGAGAGATCCCTCAGAGGGACAGGGAGGAGGAGACATCCCAACACGAAACCACCAAGGGTTAGACGGGCAGGCTTGGGGGGAGGGGAGTGGCAAAGGGAAGGGGACCGCCTGCAAGAACCTAGGAGGGCTTCCGGACAGGTGGCATGGTCTGTCCATCTGTCCCACTGGAGTCCCACACGGGAGAGGCGGCTTCCAGCACCAGTGGGGCAGAGAAGCACGTTCTAGGTGAAGATAAGGCCACATACCAAGTCAGGGAGTCTGCCGGGGTGTGGGGTGCTGGGTACCACCAGCAGGCAGGATGCCATGGTTCAAGAACCAGGGAAAGGGATAAGATGAGGTCAGGCAGGTGGGCAGGAGTTAGGAGAAGCTGCGAATGCCACGCTGAAACATTCAGCCCTTATCCTACAGCACACGGGAAATCCATCGCGATCTCTTCCCTCTCCAGAAGCGTGACCCAGGCACAGCACCAGGCACTGTGGGTCTTCTAAGAAATCCTAAGACACAGCACGGATGGCACGGGCCTGGCCCTTGAGTCTGACCCCTGGGTGCCTACTGCGTGGTCTTTGGCAAGTAAGCGCTCCTCTGCGTGTCTCTGTTCCCTCAGCTTTCAGAGAGGAGCTCCACAAGGACATGGAACAATGACCAGCAGCCCACTGCCGTGACTGGCACTGGGAGAAGGCTGTGTGTAAGTGTTGGCAACTAGACGAGGGAGCTCCGGATAGGGCAAGAGCTCCCGGTGGCGTGGTATCTAGCACCCGTCCTAGGACATGGTGAGACAGAGACGCTTCAGGGCTCAGGAGCAGACCGTCGATGGCCTCGGTCACCACCACCAATGCAACTTCCTGGGCTTCACTGGAGGCTTTGAGGCCACCCCACTGGGACCAACCGAGGCCCAGAAACACAACCCAGGCAACGGAAGGACCCACACATTCAGAAATTCCAGAGTCTACAGAAAGGCATGAGAGAGGCCACAAGCGCAAAGCATGCAGGCCAAAGCTGTGACCGACCAACAAGCAGCTTGCAGGAGTCACATGAGACCCGTCCCAGGTGACCTTCTAGGCTGTCCGTGGCCCACACCCTCAAATACTTCACTCCTGGGCAGTCCTTAATTAGCAATGTGCTCAGACCCAGGCATCTGTGACCCTTTCCAACAGGACGCCCACAAACAGAGCACGCCCCCTGCAGAAGGAGGGAGGATGGGCAGCCAGGGACACAGGGTCTGTGTGTCCGGAGCACAACAGATCAGCAACAGTGAGGAAACCACCCAGCGGACCTGGCCATGAAAGGCGTCCTGTTCCTTGGGCTATGCTTGGGCAAGGTGACATGCATTGGACGTGGGCCCCAGTCCCATCCTGGCTCAGGGGGGGCTGTTCCACACAGACAATGGGGTTCTTTGCAAACTCCTGAACCACAGCATCCTCAGGAAGGCAGCCGGCTTGGTGACAAGGGGTGGAGGCTGGGGGGACGAAAGGAAAATGCAAAACCTCCCTTTTGGGGATGGGACTATTTGCACACATAAGGCGTGTGCGTGTGTGTATGTGTGTCCCCGTCCCACCAACATGTGCTACTACCGATAGGTTATGATCCAGAGCAGCGTGGTCCACGCTTGGGAGGACAGGAGATTGACCCCACGTGGCTGAGCTTTATTCAACGTCACACTGTTTATGAAGGCAAGGCAGTGCGGTGGGAGGGAAATGCAAAAAGTGGATGGTACTTCGGGATTTGGGAGCTGGGAGCTCACGTCCCAGCTTCACTGCTGACTGGCCTGAGATCCTGGGCGAGAAGCCTAACCGCTCTCAGCTTTTTCCATCTGTACAAGGGGTTCCTGTCTTCTAGGCTGTGGGGAAGCCCGACCAGCTGATGTCTGTGAGGCATCCAGCGCTGTGTAAATGGCCCCAAAGCATAGGACTGGAAAGGAAGAGAACTTTCCAAGGGAACCAGCAGGAACAACAATTAACTCACGAAAGAGAACTAGCTTCCAAGGCCTTGCAGCTGTTGGTATGAACATATTGAACACATAGTTCCCACAGCGAGACTTCTCTATCCACCAGTGAGGCCCTGCGGGTCAGATTTGCTAGCTGCCAGTTTGCCTGTCACAGTCCGAAGGAACAGCACGTCTTTCTCTTGGTGGAATAAGAACAAGGGTACTCCCCCCCCACCCCCATGGAACAGTTGTGAAAGATGGCTGTCCTCCAACCTCTGAAAAGCTAATGTTCGTAGCAGTGAGAGCATCCTACTGGAAAGCGGGGGTCACCAGCACCCGCTGTGACAGCACAGGCCTGAATAAGAGCTGTGTCATTCATTCCAGGCCATAGGTGAAGCCCAGTGAGGACAGGTGGCATCCCACAGACCCGAGCCCCGGGTGGGCTGGTGGGGACCGGCAGGGGATGCCTCTGCCAGCAGACAGATACTCCATCTGTAGGCGAAGGACCCATGAGAAGAGAAATAGATAGGTCTGGGGGGCAGGAGTGCAACCTCAGACCACAGGAGCTCCTAGAACAGGATCTTTTTTTTTTTTTTTTTGAGAGAGTGAGCAAGCATGAGCAGGGCAGAAGCAGAGGCAGAAGGAGAAGCAGGCTCCCCATTCAGTGGGAAGTCCAATGCAGGGCTCGATCCTGGGACTCCGGGATGGTGATCTTAGCCAAAGGCAGACGCTTAACCGACTGAGCCACCCAGGCACCTGACAGGATCTATTTCTGAACATCTTGGGATGCCACAGGACTTGGTATGAGACGGGCTCACTCACGGTTTCCTGGGTGCAGGGATGGAAAGCTGCACCTGCCATTTGATGGACACACCCCTGTACCTGGCCTTTTATAGAGTTTCTCATTTAATCCACAGCCATCACCATCTGAAGTAGCCTCATCCCTAGTTTACAGATCAAGGAAACAGGCTCAGCCAGATGATGTCGCTTACAGAGCCGGTGAGTGGGAGGAGCCAGAATTCAAACCCAGGCCCGCTGGACTCCAAACGTGCCAATTCAAGCCCGGACAAACCCATCCTCTCTGGCCGTCTGTTTCCTTGTCTGGGACATGAGGGTACGGTCTCCAGCTGGTGCCTAGGAGGGTACCCTTTAGCCCTCTGAGACTGCAGGCTGATCCTTCTCTGGAAAATGGGACACTACCTGATGAGGGCCCGTGAAGACTGCACTCCGTGACACAAGCCACCACTTCCTGCGAGACAGGCTGCAGGTCTCCTACCTTGCTGTCCCTCCCCACAGCCTCCTGCCTCCTGATTGCACAGTCTCCTTTCTGGACAGCGGACCGAGGAGGAGAAAGGGAGCAACTGGGCTCACAGCTCAGACCACTTCCAGACTGCAGCTTGGATGGGAGGCCGGGGCGGGGGGGTGTCTGACCCACTGGCTGCAGGACAGCCCGTGTGGGATTTCCCAGAATCAACCACCTAGAAATGGGTGAGCTGGATACAGTCAACCACAAGTCCGTGAGCGGGAGCAGAGGTTTGTGTGCCATTTGGGACCTGCCCAGGACTGACATGGGCAGAGCGGCTGCAGATAGACCGATCTTCCTTGATTTTTTTTTTTTAAAGATTTTACTTATTTATTTAGAGTGTGCATGCCTGCGCATGCAAGTGGGGGGAGGGGCAGAGGGAGAGTAAATGCCCCACTGAGCCTGGAGCCAGACTCGGGGCTCAATCCCATGACCCTGAGATCATGACCTGAAAAACCTGAAATCAAGGGTTGGACACTTAACTGACTGAGCCACCCAAGTACCCCAGCCTTCCTTGATTTACAAGGGGGGTCGTGTCCCACCGGAAGTTGAAAGTGCATTTAATACAGCTAAGCTGACTGGACGTCCCAGCTTGGCCTACCCAACCTGAGCTGTGCTCAGAACACGTACATTAGCCTACAGTCAGGCAAAATCATCTAACACAAGAGCCTGTCTTATGCCGAAGTGTTGACTAGCTCATGTCATTTACTGACTGTTGTACTGACAGTGAGAAGCAGAATAGTTGTACGGGTGCAGAACGGTCGTTACAGGTTGTTTACCCTCACGATCTCCGGGCAGACTGGGGGCGGCATCCCACCGCCCGGCATCACGTGAGAGCATCCTACCGCACGTCGCTAGCCCGGGAAAAGATCCAAACTCACAATTCACATCCTACTGAATGCTTATGGCTTTCCCACCATTGTAAAGTCAAAAAATCGTAAGTCAGGGACCATCTGTATTATATTTGAGGCAGATGGGCGAGAACATCAAACGCCCCACCTACTGTTTCGGCAGAGCCCTCTCCAAAGCACCCAGCCCCGCCCCTGCTGGCGTCCTCCCACCCTGAGGCTGCAGTTTCTTCTGGGTCATGGGGTCTTTGCAGCATCACTCAAGAACAGGGTTAGAAAAAGCCTCATCCACGCTTAACTCCCTAGACCTGCAGATTGGCCTGGGCACAGAGCTCTCACTGGGGGCTGAGGCACTGACCTTACCACGACTGGCGTCATCAACTAGGTGGGCGCTGTTAAGTCATGGTCCCTTCCCAGCAGGACAGCAACTGCCGCACAGCCCGGGAGGGCCATGGTGGGCCTTCCATCCCCCATGCCTCTGCTCCTACCACACTTCCAATGGGATAAAACTGGCGTGCCTCCTTCCCCAGGTGCCCACAAAACAGATCCCCACAATCTGTCACTTGGCAGAGGTCAGGTAAGCAAAAACTCACTAGGAGGCACGCCTGTGCTGGTGACAACTACCTCTTTCACTGAGGTCTGATTAGGCCTGCTAGGAACTGTAGACGGATCCTCTGAATGACACCTTGCAAAACCCGAGGGGACAGGCCTTCCCGTTATCCCATTTTGCAGAGGAAGAGTCTGAGGCTCAGAGACGTCATGCCACTTGCCTAAGGTCGCTCAGCAGGGGCATGGGTAGAAGATATTTCCGAAGTCAGGCACTGCTATCAGAATCCCTGCTTCCCAAGCACTCTTCTCCCCACACACAGTGGTTTGGAGGGGGTGGGAAGAAGCAGTACAGAGAGAAGAGCTTTGGACAACATTCACCAAGCAGGCTCTGTAAGTCCCCGGAAATCCCCCACAGAGTCTGGTGCAGGTCCTCGCCCTACCTCCCTCCAGAGCTCCCGGGGGGGGGGGGGGTGGCAGAGAACACCGCAAGTCCCTCCACTCCCAGAGCTTCAGCAGAGGGGCCCAGGACACACACACAAATCTCCTCCTGACCACCCCCCTCCCCCCGCCAAATATTTTAAAAGAGCAAAATTTCCCTCCAAAGACTTGAGAGAAGCCAGCTGGCAAGGCAAAGCTATGAAGACTTCTGTGTGCAATGAGCCCCTCCCGGGCCCTGTCATAGCTTCTCACGTTTGCTACTGTACTGGGAGATACCAAGCAGCAATCTTAAACTGTCTCCTTCGCTGCCCCACTCCTAGTCTTCCAGAACTACACGTGTTTCCACTTTGAAACCTGTTAACATGGATGTTCAGTGTGCAAGTCCAGATGGCTGGGGGCCCTCCCCAACCCACTTGGCACTCTGCAGGATCCATTTTATGACTCCACCTTCTCGTCTTCCTACTGACCCACCATGGCCAAGGAGCCATGCTGAAGAGATGGACCGGCCCAGATCAGAGACCCGGCTCCCGCTTCAGGAAACCTCTGCAGGAGCATGGGCCAGCCCATGCAAGGAATCACTGGGCCACAGCAGCCAAACTCTCTCCAGGCGCCCCTGGGTAGACAGGGGCTACATCAAGCAGAGCTGGAGGGGTGCTGTCTGAGGCGTGGCAATGGGGACAGGCATCCTTCGGGCTATAGGCGGTCATCAGCACATGGTCCCTTTAGTTTTCCTCAGCCCCAGGGCTGCTTCATAGTGGCCCTTGGGATTTTCCACTTCTACCATTAGGGTCTACGCAGTCATGGGTAGAGCTGAAGCAAGCTCTGGGACACAGGGACCAGACTGCCCTGCTTCACATGCCTCAACTTCCATCAAGGCCCTCCCTCCCCTTGCAGCCGATCCCCAACCAGAGAGACCCCCATTGCAATGGGGCTGCTGGTCGGGAAAGATGGGGCTGCTGGTCGGGAAAGATGAGCTGAGGGGAACTGCCTTGTCATCGGAGCGGGGGTTGGGACAGGAGGGGTGGGCAAAGGGTGCATGCCATCTCCTCCTTTCCTCAGCTCTAACTTTCCAAACGCTGTCCTCACATAGGTGTCTTCCAGCCCAAACATTCTCTCCAAAGTCGGCGCAGCATACACCACCCCGTTCTGTAGTTCCGTGGATAGGATGTGCCTGTTTGGACAGTAAGTAATGTTCTTTCTGGGGTGCCAATGGAGACTGGGCGTGAATTAAAATGGCAATGTCGAAGAGCCTATAGGTTCCTGATGCACGTGAGCCAAACCAAAAAGAACGTGGAAGGCTCTGAGACTCAGGAACGCCACAAAGATACAACAGAATCCAGTAGCCTGGCCTCTGCTCTGGGCAGGGCTGGTGGGTTAGAATTGGTAGCAGGGTGGGTCTGGGTCTGGGACAAGTGACTTACAGGGGCGGCTTTCTCTTATGCCACCGGGAAAGACCGGCAGGCAGCTCGAGCCACCAAGGGCCTTGTCCCCATGCTGTCCGACAGGCTGGGGAGTCTCACCAAACGCTGGGGGTCCCCAAGACGCAAAGTTTGGGGAGGCGTCCACATTCCTGCCCCCCACGCATGGACTCCAGGCCATGGAGCCCCGACAACAGAGCCCAAAGCGGGAACAGACCATCTTGGCTAGTTGTTGGAAAGATACTATTTATAGCTCCAGATGGTTAAACAACCTTTTTAAAGGCTGTTTTAAAACAACCTTTTTATTTTATTTTATTTCTTTTTTAAAGATTTTATTTATTTATTTATTTTTTAAATTTTATTTTTGATAAACATATATTTTTATCCCCAGGGGTACAGGTCTGTGAATTAAAACAACCTTTTTAAAGGCTGCTCTCGGGCCTGTCTTCCCTCCACTGGCTGCACGCTGAATTGGTTGACTTAGAGGAGCCTAATACGCCAAGACCATAACTCCAAAGTCCATCCTCCTCCCCAGAGCCTTCATTTCAATATTTTGTTGGCTCCCCAGGCCCGCAGCCGGTGCGCTCCACCCCAGGCAGCTGGGAAAATGGGCGGGGGGTTATTACGAGAAATGCTCCTCCTGGCCTCTCATTCTTCTTAGCAAAAGAAGTGAAAACCAAAAAGGGCGGTGTGGGAGGGCTAAGTCAGCTGCAGTCCTGGGGGCAGCACAGCACCCCGGGAGACCATGCTTTCTGGAATGCTGACAATCCGCTGACTTAGCTGCCTTGGTTATGGACCTGAACATTTAGAAGAAATATTTGGCGCCCAGGAAAATGGTTCTGTTTCACCCCATTAACTCCGACCAAAACTGGGGCTGCTTCTCGCTCAGCAACAGCTCTTCGGAATGAGGGACTCTGCACTCTCAAGAGACACTCTGAGTCTCCCCCTTTTCCCAACCTCAAATGGGGAGTGGCTGCAGACAGACTTAGGCACAGACAGCCTTGCCTTGTGGGCGGGGGGCAGAAGGGACACCCCCCCACCCCTGGCCCAGCACTACAGGGGACCAGCCAACACCCACCGACTTGGCCCTTGGCCCCACGCCCTCCAAGATAGGGTTCTCCTTCAGCAAACCAGACTTCACAGAGTCCACAGGGACTGAAAATGACTTAGCCGTGAACTGAGCCGGGCGGTGCTGGCATTACTGAATTCATTCCGAACACATTATGCATTAGAGTTAGGAGGGAAATGGGGCCTGGCCCAAAGGCAGAGCCTTAAGACTCCATCACGACTCTTGCAGAAAGCCTCCAGCTTCCAGGTGATTCCTTGCCTTTTTCAGGGACACTCCTGGTCTTGCCCTGTTTGGTAGAAGGTTGCATGACTCTATTCGTAGTCAACAGGAAGAATACTATGGGCAGAAGAGACTACAAGTTCCTCACGTTCCCTGGGCTTTGAATGAGCCCACCCCTACCCCGAAGGCCTTGTCCACGATGAGGAAGTCTGTCCACTACTGGGGTCCAGTAAGGGTGGCCCTCGACTTAGTAAGACGTTAGGTGAGGGGATAATCTGGTACGCCGTCTGCCATTCTTTCGGCTTAAGTCACCACTTCACTCCTCAGGCAGGGACGAGCAATGTTATCTAATTAGGGGGTGCCCTCACGATCCTAAATCGTGGGGTCTATATTCTAGCCACGGAACCATCTTGGACAGGTCTCTCCATCTGTGACACAGGGAAGTCCCAAGACCCATACACACACATGAGAAGGTGGCCTGGGCAACGAACGTTACTGAACACCAACCAAGGGGCAGACACCGTATGCCTATTAATCCGGGAGGGCCAATGCCAAAGCGGTTTCTCTTTACCATTATAGTTCTGTTGGAAGGATCCAAGCTATCAACACTGGACAAGGGAAAATACTTTGTAGATGGCATAACACTTTAAAGATAGGAGCTAAACAGGGTGCCTGGTGGCTCAGTTGGTTAAGCGTCTGCCTTTGGCTCAGCTCATGATCTCAGGGTCCCGGGATCGAGCCCCACATCAGGCTCCCTGCTCGGCGGGGAGCCTGCTTCTTGCTCTCCCTCAGGTCCTCCCCTGACTCGTGCAAGCACGCGCTCTCTCTCTCTCAAATAAATAAAATCTTAAAAAAAAAAAAATACAGGCGTTAAACAAAAAGGAAGCTCAGAAGACAAGGGCAAGAACCAAGTCAAGCTGACAAGGTGACATGCACCTCTGAGTAGCTGTCCTCCCAGGAGGGAGCCAACTGGTCCACCTGGGAGCTCAGTCACATGACCTCTGCCCCCAGAAGGCCACGTGGGCACGGAGTCCAGGGACCGGGAGGCTGTGCTGTTGCGGGACATCCTGACCTCCTTCCCAGTATCCCGGAGACTGATGTGCTGGGACAGACACGTTCTGCCTCACAGCCCCGCGAGCCTTGCCTGTCCACCTCAAGGAAGATGTATTCTTGCATTTCTAACTGATGTCTCAGGGAAATAATTAGATGTCACTACTCCCGCATTACATTACAACTTCCCTGCAGATCCTGGAGGAAGGGGAAATGAGTTACTGTGAGCAAACCAAACTAAATACAGTTGGTAATTGAAAAAGTGGCCAAGAAAATCAGGAGGGGAAAAGCAAGCAACTCAGACCTAAACGGATTATCAATCATTTCCTTTTAGGGCAATCGCCACTGCAACTTAATCCATTGCTATCGCTTCCCAAATTCAATAAGAAAACTGATACTGTAGGGAAGGAGCAGGGGAAGAAAAAAAAGAAAAATGTTTACCATCACATTCTTGATGGATACTGGACATCCCATGTTCAATTCCAATCCAGCTCCAAGTATATCAGCATAAAAGAAATTTACAAGCGACAAAGCTCAGATAACGTGTTACCGTTACGGGCCCAGGGCGTGAAGTGTCTACGCATGGTCTGGCACCTCAGAGACACCGGGTTTAACAGTCACAGCAGGAAGTGGTCATTCTGGGCTCTGCAGACTGCCTGGTGTAGGGGGAGAACTTCAGGTGGGGCCACTGCTTTGTGACCTTGGGACTTCTAAGGTCCTGAGTCACTTGACCTTCAAGGGCTGTGGAGTCTGTTGCCATGGCAACCTGGTGAGGCCAAACACTCTTGTTCTAGTTAATAAACGCGTACCGGGTACCTGTTATGTGTCAGGGGCTGAGGACACGAAGAAGAACAGAATCTGGTCTCCTACTAGCAAGGTCCTTAGAGTTACGGAGGCTGGGGGGAGGCGGCATAAGCAAACATGGACAGAGGAACGGTCAGAGGGATCTGGAAGGAAGGAGTAGGCCCAGGCTGAGTCCTGGAGAGCCTCAGGAGTTTGTCAAAGGAAAGGTGTGTGGCGGTTCATTAGTGCAAAAGCAGGGAGAGACCCTGGTGGTCAAGGAACGGCGTGGGCGGGGGGGGGGGGGTTCTGGACATACTAAGCAGACAGCCCAGGCTGAAGGGGAGCAGAGAGGCAGGCAAGGATGGTTCAGGCAGCAAGGGCACTTGGCTGGGAAGCCACAGACCTTGGCATGATCAGAATTGTAGCTCAGAAAGATCTCTCTGAACAGATAGGGGGTGGGGGGGCCTTGAGGCAGGAGTCCCCTGAGAGTCACCACAGGTGCCAAGGAGATGTGATGGACGCCTGCAGCAGGCATGCCAGTGAACACTGGGGCTGAACAGAAACTGGCCAGGTGTGCGGGGAGCATCCAGGATGAAGCCTCAGGTTTGGCCTGAGTGGCCAGGCACTATTACCCAGGAAGGGGGTGGTGGTCAGTGGGGCAGCCTGGGCAGCCTAGGCAGACGGAGATCACAAGTAGGTAGAGAAGCAGGCAGAGAGGAGGAAGCAGGCTCCCTGCCAAGCAGAGAGCCCAATGTGGGGCTTGATCCCAGGACCCTAAGATCAAGACCTGAGCCGAAGGCAGAGGATTAACCCACTGAGCCACCCAGGCGCCCCCATTGCTTGACTTCTTACCCACGGTCCCTAGAACTTGAACTTGAAAAGTACACACGAGAAGCACAAGCTTCTCCAAGTTCAGCATAATGCCCAAATACCATGGAGGGAGGGAACACGGGAGCAGGTTCCTAGGTTCCCTGAGAAACTTCAGCATGTCTGGGCGGCAGATCCTAGCAGGGGTGCGGGAGCTGCTCAGGCAGGACTTGGGAACGGGCACTTCAGCGGCTGGCATGGCTGGCTGGGAGTTAGGCTACGAAGCTACGGTCCAGGGGCCAAATGCCCAGCCACTCCTGGGTTCAAATCTCAGCTCAACCCCTAGCTGGCTGTGTCCTCCCGAGCCAGGTCCTTAACCCCTCTGTTTCTTCATCTCAAAAATGGGCACAACAACAGTTATGCTGCACAAGGCAGCCAGAAGGGGCAGGGAGGGAGGGAGAGCAGGGGAAGCCTCAGTCCCATGACTGGGAATAGGGAACACTTTCTGGTAAGAGTGGGCTCTCCTTGCTCATCAGTGCTAATAACGACAACATCCCAGATGTAAGGCAGGTGCAGAACATTCCCCTCATACCTCTCACCACCAAAGAAGTAGGAAACAGCTTTTTAACTCATCCTAGGCAAGGGAATACACAGCGTGAGCCCTCACCAAGGACGGGGAGGGAAGAGGTCTCTGAGGCCGGCCCCAGGCTCGCCAGAGCAACTGGCAGAAGACGCTGGTGGCTCTGCGCTGCTGCTCCTGGTACTTGATGGAGGGTGACTTTGCAAGCAACAAGGCACTCTAGTAATGCTCTATAAAACTATAAAATTTACTTTGAGAGCACCAAGTCTAATTACTGCGCCCAGACTCTCTGCATTTTTAAGAACCCCCCTTTTTTTCCTCCTTAAACTCTTGATCATAAGGACTCTTGTTAGCAATACTCCGTGTCCTTCTTGTTTCGCTGTTGCCATGGCAATGGAGCAGTGTTTACCAGCCTTTCCAAGCTGGTACATCTTTATTAGCACCCGGATCCCAAGAGGAGCAGGAAACAGTGCAGAGGTTTAAAGAGCATTAATCCCCTTAAGCTTTGCAAACCTCTCTAGTTAGGGAGCCCATAAGGGGGGGGGATTGGGGTCTCTGCCATTTTCAGGGCCCTACTAGAATCGTTAAGCCTCCATGAAGCACCAGACCGGAAAAACAAAACAAAACAAAGCAAAAACTTCTCTCTCTGCAGCTACGTTTTACATTTTTTCTCCTCCTGAAAAAGACAAACTTGTGGGCTGCCTGCTTGTGCTTCACAAGAAAAGTTTGGGGCCCATCCCTCAGTCAGGGACCACTTCTCTGGCCACACTGCTCTCTCACGATAAATACAGGCCTTCAAAACATGGTTCTCTCTTGGCCAGGAGGAGGAACGGCCATAAAGGCTCACTGGCCGGGCCCCCTATGCAGCCCCCTTTCTGCCCCTCCGCTGTGAGAACCAACAGATGATTCCGAGGTCAGGTAGATTTCCAGCGTATTTCAAAAATCCCACCTCTGAAACAGCTCGAGAAAGTGCTCCAGGTCTCAGCCTCTCCAGGAAGGTTTTTCAAAGTCAGCACCAGAGCAGAAGTGGGAAAGGAGGGAGAAGAAAGGGTTTCTTTACATCGTTTAAAGGCAGTTCAATGTCCCAGTCCCCCTCCTACCATATAAATGTCTCTTTTATCCTTCATCCCAGCTTAGGGGAAAAAAAAAAAAAAAAAATCAAACCCCAGCCAGGACTCCAGGAAAACCTGTGGCTGAATTTTGAAAAATTGCACAAGTGAAAGATGATACCAACATTCATTCTGGCTTCCCAAACAGCTTTCAAATGGGTAATTTTGAGCTGGCCGAGCCTTGGTGTCCTCCACAGCCCCCAGTCCCACGTTCTGTGCCCATCAGTCCAGTTCAATCAGGGCTGCCCAAATGAAACACTGGGGCCATTAAGAGCTAGGCCTTGGCGGGGGGGGACGTCCAGGCTGGGCGGCTGACAAAAGGCTGCGTCTCCAACCCAGCAATGTCTGAGCCCACTTTGGAATCTACCAGGCATCTCCCATTATTCCCAGGGGTGCTCAAAATTCTTAAAACAAAAAATTAAGTCATTCGGATCATTTTTCTTGTTTTGGTGGGATAAAGGGTTCATTCAAAGACCAGTATCACCCTCTCAAAAGACTCCCCAGCCCAAGCTGCATCAGCATGAAAAACTTAGGAGAGCTTGGTTCCTGGACGCTACCAATTCTAGGCGGTCCCACCGTCATGTGGTTACAGAGTTATTTATCGGTGACATTCCCCTGGGTTTTCTAAAAGTACTTGAGGTGCCTTAAAATGCTCAAGCACGTACAACCGTGGTCAAGAAAAACATGAATCAAGGCTGTACAGGGAGAATGGTCAACCGCGTCGGGGCTCAGAGCGGGAGCAGCCCAAGGACTAGAACTTCTGATTAGGGAAACACTGGAACACCAAGTTTCTGTATGAACCCGAGGAAACACTAGAGAGGGGTCATCGGTCAACAGGGATTAGAACAAACCATCGCACAGAGCTCCGGAAAGCCCATCAGCCAAGACCTCCAGAGAGTCAGGGCCAGGATGGCGACACCTAGCGTCTGGCCTGGTTACTTCAGGCCTGGGGCAGAGAGCACCCTAGAGGCAGGGTCTTGAGGCAGCAGGATGTTGAGTTGAGGGGGAGGCCGGGATGGGAGTAGGCAGGTGGGAATATGGCTGGCTTCCTCGTTCAGTGACACGAAGCCGGCAGAAAGCCAAGCCGGGCTTCCTAGGACCCCCTCGGAAAGGGAGTTAAGAATTACACACCAGAGAGCAGGACTCTGAACTTCAATTAAACCACAGAAACTCCCCCGTGGGTTATGTGGGTTACTCCGGGGGCATCGGCAGTAAAGTCTCACGAACGATGAGTCTTGTGGGTCCACGAGAAAGCGGGAGAACAGTACCCCAGTATGTAACCAGTGCTGGGGCAGGGCGAGGGGAGACCTACTGAGGGTCACATGACCCGGGTCTAGAGCACTCTGGACAAAGCAGAGCCTCTCGTGGCAGCAAGTGGAGTAGAGAAGTCAACCCTTCCGGAAGATGAAGGAGGTAAGGAAAAGTCAGGCTGGTTGGCCCAGGGTGGGTGTTCCAGTCCAATGGTGAGAGAAGGCTGAGATGGGCCCAACTCCCGTCTGAACTTCTGTTTTTAGAGGAGACTCCGGTGCCTAAAACCACCTCCCAGGCAACCCCTGTCCCCAGGAGTGGACACTCAAGTCCAACTCTGATGTCTGTGGTCCCTTTAAATCCTTTCCTGTCCTCCAGAGCCTAGGGAGAAGGCTCTCAAGCAAAGGGCCAACTGGGAAATGCCTTGTTATTAACCTCCACACCTGCACCTGAAGCTAAGATTCAGCAGCAGGTGGGGGACAGGAGGTGGGATATGGCAGTGAGGGAAGGGAGGGCTTGAGAATGCGCTTGTGTGTGCATGTGTGACCCACGGGTGCATTCAGGGATCGACAGACTTAACACAGCAGCCAGTTTGCTTCACGCACCTGATTTCTACCCTTGGCTGAACACCAATTTCCAATCCAATTGCCACCTCATCCCAGGCAGGCTGCCGCCAATACGTCTTCTCGGCCCACCTGGACCCCGGCTTGCTGCTCTTCACACCGGCCCCCTCCCACCTGGGGACAAGTGCTTGGCACCTGCCAAGTTAAATCTGGGGCCAACTGGATTCTCCCGGGGTGGGGGGGAGTCTGAGGAGGGCCTCTCCCTCAGTGCACAGGCACATCAGCAGGAGGAATTCAGAAGGTAGCTGTGACTGGCAGGGGAACCCTTGGACACTCAGGTTCAGCCTCAAAGGAGGCTTTATTTAGTCCTCGGGATACTACTGTTCCCCATGTCCCACTACCATCTACCTACAGGCGCCGAAAGAAGAGAACTTTATTCATTCTCAGTCCCGGCTTGCAGAAGCCCACAGTGCCCCACAGAAGCGAGCCTTTATGCCAGTTCTAAAGCACTTTGAAAAAAAGAAAAAAATTCTTAAAAATGCAAAAAACAAAAAAAACTATAGGAAGAGATCATTCTTATTATACTGATGAAAGAGAATGGTTATTAGTCACAAATTTTACTTGTATCTTCTAAAACCATCTTCTTCCCCTACCAATTCCCAATTTTCGGTGTATTAGAAAAATGTCTGCCGAAAAATTCTGTGAGGTGAGGCCTGGGGTTCAGACGTCTACAGTGTGGATTTGGTCAGGCAAGAGACGGAAGGAGTGTGTTAGCGTGTGAGTGTTGTGTGTGTGTGTAGATCTTGGATGTGTGAACTTCTAAATCCTGCCCTAAGCATTCCTAAAAAAAAAAAAAAAAAAAAAAGAAAGAAAGAAAGAAAGAAGTCCTCAGCCTCCTATTTTTCCCAGGCTGAAAAATTCCCAAATTTTCCAGCCAGGCTTCCAATAGATCAGACAGAAAGATGACAAGAGGAGAGGGGAATTAAGAAGGACTGAGAACGAATTTGGATTTCTGCTTAACTTTCAATTCTGACTCCAAAATTCCTTTTGGAAGAGAAATGGTAAAAAGAAGGGGGGAGAAAATACAGAGTAAGAGACACCGTGTTCTTTCCTTATGACCCAAAAAAAATCCAAACCTTGCTATTTTAAACAAAGAAAAGCAAAGTGTGTGAGGAACAGCTTGCATACAGCTGAAGCCGGCATTATTTACCTTGGGGTTCCTATACTCACTCGACTTTTACTTCTTAAGCACTTTTGCAACACAAGAGAAGAAAGAGGTAAAGGCCCAAACAGTATAAGATACGGAGATCTGTCAGTGGATCCCGAAGGGTTGCCCAGGGTGCTCTCCTGCCCAGGCTGGCTGTGGGGCCTTGCCAGCTACTGCTCCCAGCCAAAGCCCCCACTCTGGCTCTGACAACAGTCTGCAAAGCCCCTCTCCCTAGCACTGGTCACACTTACAAGTGGCATTTGTCCATGGCATTTACGCTCAATCCTGCTGAGGTTTCTCCTAATTGGCTCAGAAAAGATGGTGTCTGCAGACAGCTGGGGCTAGGGGTGGGGGGGAAGCAGGCCAGCTTCCACCTTATATGGGGGGGGGGGACCAGTGCCAGTAAAGTGGCCCCAGCATCAACCAGCTTCTAAACGCTTGGATGCCAGGCTCAACGGACCCACTAAAAGGACTGTCTCCAACCCACTCTTCCTCCATGCAGCAGGGCGTCAAGCATCAGCTACAATCTCTTGGTCAAGTGCACAAGCCTTGTTCCTGAACGCAGATGCAGCAGGGTGGGCCAAGGAGCTAGGGTCTAGCAGGATTCCAGACTCCAAATCCCATTCTCCACCTCACCCTAGCTGAGTGACCTTGGTCAAGGGAGTGGCCAGGGGGTAAAGGAGATGCACCAAGCTTCAGTAGTGCCCCATAATGGCTGTCATCATTCACTCATTTCCTTAAAAACTATTCACCCAGGGGCGCCTGGCTGGCTCAGTCGGCAGAGCACGCAACTTTTGATCTCTGGGACGTGAGTTCAAGCCCCACGCTGGGCTCAGTGCCTACTTGGGGGGGGGGGAAAAAAAAAGATACACACCCAGCCCTTAATTCTTGAAGGTGACTGGTTTCACCGCTGAGGGTAGGGATGAAGGGGAGGTGGGAAAGGAGGCAAAGAGTTACCCCAACAGGAAAGCCATGGCGATGAAGACAATCAGAAGTGAAGGGAGAACAGGATTCCCTATTCACATGCTGAACCCAGACATTACCGGCTGATACCATGGGGCTCCGTGAAACTAGGCTAAGTTAAGAGCTTGGGGTCTACGTGTGGGCAGAGGGAGCTGGGGAGGGTACTGGATTATCTTGTTTAAGGAACAAGGACAACAGGTGTGAAGAGGCAAACACCAAATGTGCTAAGTGCCTCCAGGTCGCTCATTAAAAGCCCATCTTCCCTCGGGGTCCCCCTGAATGATGGCTCCAGGCAAGGGAAGGGTCACTGATCCAGGAAGCTCTAGCCCTCCCACTCATGCTGCCCGGGCGCCTGCAAGCAGTCACCCTCCCTCCCCACCCCCCACCCCAAACTTATTTGACCCTACTGTTTACAGCTCACCACACCACAAATCTTTATTTCTTGTCACCCACTGGCCCGAGCTGTCCCCACTCCCTGTTTCTTCCAGACAAGTTAATAAGATGGAAGGCTCCCCAGAGGCCCAGAGCCGGCGAACATTATCACTTGGAAGCAAGGCAGAAATCCTGACACATCGGAAATGACTTCAAGCCTATTAATTACCCTTTCTTCTTTGGCAGATCTTTTGAAAGAAAGCTTGACAAATTGAAAGGAAGGCGAGCATTGCCTCCCCACCCCAATTAGGCCCCCACTCCCACCCCAGTAACACCAATCTACTACCTGCCTTTTGATTTTAGACGATTTGTCAGAACGGTACCCCACACCTCGAAGGGTCCCATGTCTGGTCTGCATGGTGAGGGCCACAAAAAGGCGAGCCCCTCTTTAGGGACTACGTCTTTGAAATCAAAGTAGTAGGGAGTGGGCGGGGCTTAGAACCCCAGGGCCGGCCTTGACCTGCACAGGGAACCCAGACCCCAAGGCACATACTCAGAGGAGGAGCGCCCACGGGGTCCCTCATTCCTCGGTTGACAGGCGCAATGACGCCTGCACTCCTGGATACAGCATCCTTCCTGAAATCCTCTGGATGAATCCAGCCGACAGAGCAGTGTGGGGGAGGGGCTGCTCAAGCCAGAAAACCTGGCAGGTCGAGGGGCCAAACAGTAACTGCATCTCCGTGCTTCCCCGTCTACTAAATCAACTTTGACCCAGGGCTCCCTGGAACATCCCTTCCTTAGTGAGGGTTCTGCAAAAACGACTAGGTGGGTTCTTTGCATTCGAGAGCCCTCTTCTTTGGTGTCCCTTTCCTGTATCTATTCAAATCGCCAAATGGATTCCAATGGGAATAACAAAAACAACTATTGATTTTTCTTCCTGAAATGGGTTCCTCTCATCAAAGCAGTCCCCTTATCAGTGAGGAGAACTGCCATCCCCTCAGCGGCTCCACCCTGAACCTATAGTCAGCCTTGACTGAGCCAGCATCTCATAACCAGCGTCAGACAACTGAGAACATCTTGGGTCTCTTCTCCAAAAAACTGCCTCTCCTCCTCCCCTGTGCTCCAGCCTAAGGCCTTGGCAGCTCTCCTCTTACCTCTACAGTGAACTCCCACTGGCTTTCCCCTACTGCCCATGTGGCCCTGTCACCCCTCCTCAACTCAGGAGCCAGTGGGATCTTTGCAGAGCAGAAGTCCTATGTCTCTGCCCTTCTTCCCTCCTTCCAACGGCTGCCCTCCACCTCGCCCGGACTCACAAACTCTTCATGGTCCAGCATCTGTCCACCTCCCTTGATCATTATCTACCTACCATTTTCCCTCTCAGCCATGGTCTTCTGCCCTTCAAACATGCCACGTTCATGCCCACCCTAGGGCCCTTGCACTTACTGTTGCCTACTCCTTCTAATACCTTTGCCTCCTGATTCAAGTATCTGCTCCTCGGGGAGGCCACAGCCACCTGCCTGCCTAAACAGGCCCTAGGCTCCTTCTCTCCGAAACAAGGGGAGCTCCTAAAGAAGGAGGGCTAGGATTAGGCCTGCTTTGTCCCTGTAGTATTGCTAAAACTTGAACAGCTCCGGAACAGGGGGTGCCCCAGTACGCAGCAGAGCCCCCAGCACAGGATGGGCCTCCGCTGGTACTGTGGCGGGGGGGTGTCCCTCTGCCCCTGGTCAATCCTAGGAAACCCAGAACGAACACATGATTGCAACAGTACAACCCCCGCCCCCATTGCAGCTCTGAAGATACCAAGGACCCACTGCCTGACCACCCCTGGCCAGCTGGGAGAGCCCCCATCACCACCATCTATGCAGGTCCCACACAGCCTTCCAAGGGCATTCTAGATTTGAATCTCGATGCCTGGGTTGGCTAAAGGCAAGGCCACCCACCCAGGCCCCATTTTTCTGGTGCATTTCCACCAGATCGCATTTTAAACTCAAAAAATGTTTTAAGCCATTACCTGGGAAATCATCAAATCGTTTGTTCATTTTTATTAGTGCCGCTGTAATTAAAGAGAATCATATTTCCGAAATCTTAAGCTGCACTTAACAAAACCCACCCTCCAACCAATCAATTAGTATTACAATAACCACGTTCCCTTGTTGCCGCTGCAATTAGCATTTTGATTGAATGTCTGTTGAAAAGTGACTGGTAACAGAAGATTGTGTTCAGAAAGTAATGTTTCTTTATTCGTCACCACCGAACCTTGTCTGGTCATCTCCAGTCTCAGCTCAAAAGAGACAAGACAGTTTCCAAAAGCAGTCATTTTGGTGGCGGATTATATTTTCAGGAGGTGGGTGATAAATTAGGCATAATGGCTCCGGCATTGCCAGTTAACACACAGGGGCCTCCCTCCCACTGACCGTGGCCTTGGCGTCCAGCAGCTGCACCTCTGCTATTAGGGCCCTGGGGGAGGCAGGAGGTGGGGGAGGAGATCCATGTCCCTGCTGCCCAGGCACATGCCCCTACCCCAATAATCTAGGACAGTAAATGCCAGGCCTTCACGCACAGCACTTTGGAAAACTCAGATATAATAATGCCTCTGCCAGATAAGCCAGTGACCACCGTGATCCCTACCGAAGATCACCATTACCGGCTTCTCTGCCAGGCGCTCAGAAACCTGTTATTCTAGCACGTTACCGTCTCCAGTAGTCATAATAATAATAATAAAAGCACCAGTCAGTAAAGAGATGGGTTAACAAGCTTCATTACCAGCAGAGAATGCCTGTCTTCTCCATGTCACAGGAATTAAAGACAAGAGTTCATTAAGTCACTGTATTAGAATTTAAATGACCTGCTGGTGCAGACAGCTCTATTTACGGATGCCCCCACCCCCCCAACATCGAGGCCTTGTGTAGCTAAATGGAGAGTTCCAGAACAGAAGGCAGCCAAACAAAAAAGTTTCCATTACAGCACAGACTTAACTCCAGGCAAGTCAGCTTCTCAACTAGAGGAGGAAAAGAGTACAGGAGCGGGGATGCTGGCAGTTAGGAAGGCCATGAGCCCCAGGACAGAAATGTGCAGGTGGTTAAATGTCAGCCATCTGTCTGTCCAGGCATCAAGTTTCAATCCACAGCAAAGGAAATGCATGAGTTTCACCCACTTCCTGCCCACAGCTCACCATACACCGACAAGCTGTGTTAATGCACCATTAAAAACAAAACAAAACAAAACAAAACTTCTAGGGTGCCTGGGTGGCTCAGTCAGATAAGTGTCTGCCTTCGGCTCAGGTCATGATCCCAGGGTCCTGGGATCCAGCCTCCCATCAGGCTCCCTGCTCCTCCCTCTGCCCCTGCCCCCCACCTGCCCCTGGTCATGAATTCTCGCTCTCAAAAACAAAATCTTTAAAAGAAAAAAGAAAAAAATAAACCAAAAAACTTCTAGAATTCAGGGCGGGGGTGGGGGGGGGGCGCGATAGGGTTCCTTTAAAAACAGTCTTCCTCCTCCAAGTCTTAGTTCCATTTCCTCCCCCAACTCCAGCTTCTTCCCTGGCTGACAGATAGGATTTTATAAGCGTCAGGTAGCAATTTCATTTTTAAAACGCTCTTATCAAGGATTTAGGATGAAAGATAAAAATCAGCACAGTAAATCATCATAAAGGAGTGTGGTGTGAGGCATAGTATTTTACAAATCAAAACAGCAGAATGAAAAGGCAAGGACAGGAAAACAAAGTAAGTTTAAGCATCCTCTGAAAGGGGGCGGGGATCAGAGGCCAAATGAAACAGAGGGATCACCCTTCAGATCTCCAAGCCCGTCTGGTAACAGGCCTGGCATATTGGCTAAGAACAGCATCAACAATCCAATTTCCACTTTAAAACAGGTGGTTTTTTAGAAGGCATATATATTGTCAAACCATTACACGCACTTAACTAAAGGGCTTTCATCGAAGTCATCTGACCTGCAAGCATGTGTTGCTAATATCACTGCTTTATTATTTATCAAATCAATTTCTTCATGGAATGACTAATAAGGCAGACACAGCTGCTCTCCTCTTCCCACCCAGCTGCTACTGCCCAGGCAGCAGCAAGATTTGCTAGGCTACCTGCGGTTACTTCCCCCCCCCCACCCCCATTTTGCTAAAGAAACTTAAAAAAAAAAAAAAGGAAAAGAAAAGGGGTTGGGGGAAGAAGGGTTGGACCCAGGAGGTGCCAATTTAGGATTCAGGCTACTTTGTGGAAGCCGTTTATACCACCCAGGAAAAGTTCAGACTGCTAACTGACCAGACCAGGGCACCAGTCTTTGTTTTAGCAAGGGATTTTATTAATCCGATCATAAAGGAATCGCCTAAAATAAAGTAAAAATACATATGGGCACTTACTTTCCTGTTTTGATCCTTTGTAACATCTTTCATTTCAGCTTTTTATTTTTAAGATTTTATTTATTTGACAAAGAGAGGGAGAGAGCAAGCAAAAGCATGGGGAATGGCAGGCAAAGGGAGAAGCAAGCTCCCCACTTGTCAAGGAGGCGGATCGATCCCACAGCCTGGAATCATGACCTGAGCTGAAGGCAGCCACTTAACCGACTGAGCCACCCAAGTGCCCCAGTTCCAGCATTTTTAAAACCAAGGACCAGAGCCCATTCACGTATGCACCATCCCCGACCCCCCACCCCACAACATGCACAAAGTTCCCCCTTCAAAGTTCCCTTTCCCATTCAAAGTACAACCTTAAAATGGCAACCTCCTAAAAACAGAGTCATTAGGACATTTGTTCTAACTTTTTATTCTGACTTTTTAATCTAAGTTCACCAATCTCTTCGGAAGCCTACCTGAAAATTCACAATAAATAAGAATGTGCAATTCACTAGGTGGCTCAGTGGGTTAAAGCCTCTGCCTTTGGCTCAGGTTATGATCGAGCCCCGCATTGGGCTCTCTGCTCAGCAGGGAGCCTGCTTCCTCCTCTCTCTCTGCCTGCCTCTCTGCCTACTTGTGATCTCTGTCAAATAAATAAAATCTTTAAAAGAATTTAAAAAAATGTGCAATTCGGTGACTTCCCATCTGCCAAGGAATGATTCCATTGTCCATGAAAAGCTAGAGTTCTACAAATACACGATGGGAAATTATTAGGTATTGTGGATACACATTCCTGTCGTAAAACGGGATCAGTACTATGGGCAAAGTACAAAGCTCCTTTTGTAAATCTTACCCATTTTTTAGAAAGGTAAGACAGCATGGGGGAGGGAGCAAATTAAACCATAATTTTCAGGCAATGTTTCCTTATTGTCACTCAGAAAAATTGCCAGGTGTTTCCAGAGTAGTTTATACACAAATATACTAGCCGAATCAGGAAATTTTCCCAGGGCAAATGAATCAACTTAATTAAAAGAAGACTAAGATGCCAAGCCTAGTGATTTGGGAAGTGGGGAGGAAATTCAGAGATCTAAGGACACACCTTTCTACCTGGCCTTCCAGAGAGAAGCACATACGTGTTTTAAATTCTGGTGTAGACACTGGCTGAAGTAGAGCTACCTGCTGGCCCACCAGGCATCATGGGTTAGGGGGAGGAATGCAGTTTTTTTTTTTTTAATTGGACCAATATTTTCCGTCTTTCTTCCAGGTCACCTGTAAAAGGCAACTACAACCCCACCAAGAGCATTTTTTTTTTTTCACTTTTAAGAAAGACACTCCCCCACCCAATATACCACAGTTAGTTTGCTGGGTAATTGTTTCTCCTCAGTGTTCCTGAACGTTCCATCTTCAGGTTAAGGCTTTACCAAAGCTCTCTCCCAAAAACACCTGCAGCTCTTACACTCTCCTCCAGACAAGACCACTGCACCTCCCTTTTATGAGCGTTAAGTCTCGGGAAGGGGGAAGGTACAGAACAGAGGGAGTGGAGATGAACCTCTGTTTTCAGGCAAACGAGAACAGGGACCACAGCAAGGAGGGCCTGCCCATTTTCCAACCACTCTCTGTCCTATGTGTGAATACCTTTTGCCAAATACTGGGGATATAATGGGTGGGAGATGGGGAGGACACAGATAAGAATCAAATAAACAATAACACAATCACTGACAACTGAGAAATGCCATGCAGGAAAAGGACAAGGAACTGGGAGCCCAGGCGATTGACGGAGCTGACCCAGTCTGGAGGTTTTGAGATTTCCCTGGGAAAAGGATATTTAAGACTCCTTCTGAAAGGTGAGTAAGAACTGGCCGGAAGTGGGAGACAGACTGTTCCTGGCAGCCCGAGGAACAGCGTGTGAAGGCGGCCCTGTTAAGGCAGTGCGCAGGAGGTCAGTGGGGCTGCAGCGACCCCGGTGTCGGGGGAGGCTGGACAGGACAAAAGGGCTGGGCTGCAAAGCCTCTGTAGACCAGCGTCCCCATCTTACACCTTATCCTACCAGGGACAGGAAGCCAGCAACGAATTTTCGGTAAGACGGAAGCTCGATTCATAACTGGCACAACAGAACGGCAATTATTCCAACCTCCCCCTGCCCACATCACCGTTGGCCACTCACCTGGAGGAGACACGTCCTCCCCGCCAGGCTTATGCACTGGAGCATGCGACCTGGTCAGCGGCCCTGCCTCAGTGAACTTAAAAGCTGGACGGCCCTCGGAGAGCGTCTGACCCAGGGCTTCCCAGCCCTAACTGCACACTAGCTTCAGCTTCGGGAGCGCCGAATCACCTCCACGACCTGACTCCAGCCTCGAGCCTCGCTTAATTGATCTGGGGGTGGGCCCCAGGCAGCAGTCAGGTAGGTTTAAGAACTCCCCAGGTGATTCTAATATGCAACCAGGATTGAAAACCGCTGATACGGCCCGAAACCTACCTCGGACATGACAGCCATCACTCATCATACGGGTCTCTTAGAGCAGCTGGGCTGTGGGATGCCCTAAGTCCCCACCCCCAACCCTGGTCTTCTCAGCCAACCCCATTTCTAAGCAAGGAAGCCAAAGTTAGTCACGGGGAGTCAAGCTTAACTCTTAGGGTTATGGGAATAATCTAAGTTCCAATGACAGGAGCACAAGTGGACGGGGAGAACTTTGGGGGAAGCTCTGCTCAACTTCACCACGCAGACCACAGCAGCATCCAAACCCACTGAGGGCCCTTCTCCCAAAGCAATGCTTCCGAGGGTCTCCCCGGCTCCACCGCCGTGCCCGCCAGGTGAACACACAGCAGCTGGGTGTGAGGCACGAGGGAGCCCAGGCCGGGTGAGAGATACACCGCACAGGGGCCGCTGCTGCTTCTGCGTCTATTCTGGGCCCAGAATGGATGACGTCACCTCCAGCGGCAGTGGAAAGCGGGAGTCATGAATCATCCCTGAACCGGCCCAGCCTCTGAGATAATAAATCGGATGTCAGCATCGCGTCCTCCGCAGACCTGGGGCAGAGGCGCCAGCTTTGCCGCGGCTGCCGGAACACAGGCATCGGCGCTGGAAACATCCAGACACGAGGCTGTGCTTTCAATGATTTCCTGATATCAAGACGGGGAGGCGAGTTGAGGAAGAAATTTCGAATTTGTAGGGAGCGCTTGAAGGTGCCCATCTTTGACCACTGGAAAATCACGGCAGGTATTTTAAGTACTGCCGGCCTTGCCAGCGATACCTGCGGGTTAAAAGAAGCGCGTCCACGTGGGGTCCCAGACTGTGGCGCCCACTCTCGTCCTGCGACCGGAGACCTGTAGGTATCGCCATCTTGACCCTCAACTGCACTAATTCAGCTCAGAAACTCACTCTAGGATTGCAAAATCTTCATGTTCCTGCCTGGAAGGGTTTCTGGGACGACATAAAGAAATCAAGAAGTCTGTCTGGCAGGTTCTGAAGTTTAGCGTTGTCTCGCTGTGTTCTCTTTATTTTTTCCAGGGTGGAAGAGTGTGTCGTCTCACGCAAGCTCTCCTGACTTTCTTCTCTCGTCCTCTTCTTTCCCTAGGCAGCCGGACTGAGTGAACCAAGCTGGAAACATCCACCTAACGAGCGGTTTGCCTTCTTGAGAGAGCTGGGTTCTGACAACGCCCCAGTGTACTTGGTGTATCCACCACTCTGAAGCATATTCTTTGGCTTCCAAAGAAATGACTGAGCTCTGAAGAGGACTAAATTAAAAATGAAATCTCAGAATTCTTTGAGTGTTTCTACTGAAAAATACATGTAACACCCGAAGGTCAATTTCACGTCTTTGACTAAGTTCAACCTGGGAAAGTCACTAACTCTGTCAGGATTTGGGGGCCATGGTCTCAGATTTCTCCTGCACGCAGCTTTGCCGCGGGAGCAGCATGACATGACAGGGATGCGCCACGAGTGAGGCCAGCCGGCCATTGACACGTGGCCCGGAAAGAGGCACCTGTCCCGCCGAAAGTGCTGCTCCGCCCTCTGCGTGTTCCCCAGGGTGGCTCTAACAGCTTGCCACATACTGGGGGTGCTAAAAACAACAGGAAGTTGAGTGTCTCACAGTTCTGGAAGCTAGAAGCCTGGCATCAAGGTGTTGGCAGGGCCACATTTTCCAGTGTCCCCATGAGCAAACCTGTCCCGAGCTCTTAGCTTGTGGCACTGCCAGCAATCCTAGGCTCACGGCTGTGTCACCCCTAGTCCTGCCCTCATGGTCCCATCACCTTCTCCCTCATGTGTCTGCCTTCACATGTCCTTCCTCTTAGAAGGACACCAGTCACAGGGGGTGAACCTGACCCAACATGGCCTCATCTTGATTACCTTTGTAAAGACCCTATTTCCAAGTAAGGTCATTCTGAGCTCAAAGGGGTTGAAACTCCCCCTTTGGGGGGGGGATGCAATTCAACCCGCAATACTCTCCCATCTTGGCCAACCTGATAGCATCTGCACGCAGCACTCTGGAGCGTTAACATTTTCTCCAATCGGCAAGCCCTGGCCTTTCTCCCCCAAGCAACAGTAATGGTAGTAGGAGCAAAATAACAGGAGTTGTTAGAGTAATAAGGCTAACACTTAAAGATGGTCTCCTAAGTAACAAATGTTTCACACAGATGAATTACCTCATTTATACCTTCTGAGTCTGTGAGTTAATAGCATTACCCATTTAATAGATGAGAAAACTGAGGGTCAGAGAAGCTTTCTAACTTGCCCAAGGTCACACAGCTGATTGGTCATAGTGCTGAGATTTGAACCCAGCAGTGTGACATGAGACTGAAGCTCTCACCCCTTTGTCACATGGCCCAGACACCTCCCCACTTTCATTAACTGGGTACTTACTGGGTCTTTTAAACTATAAGCAAGAGGGATATAAGGGAGATTCTGTATTTGCCATATTATGTAAGGTTCCCACATGTTTATTAATCACAACTTGGTTAGGAAAATGCTTTTAGAATTTTTTAACTGAAAAGTACTTTGAGGGGCACCTGGGTGGCTCAGTAGGTTAGGCGTCTGCCTTCAGCTTAGGTCCTGATCCCAGTGTCCTGGGATCCAGCCCCATGTTGGGCTCCCTACTCAGTGGGGAGTCTGCTTCTGCCTCTCCCGCTGCCCCTCTCCCTCACTTGTGCTCGCTTTCTCTCTCTCTCATATAAATTAAGTATTTAAAAAATAAAAAGCACTTTAAACTTCTGGGAATGGAGGGTCTCCCATGTGACCTCTCTCCCCTCCCGCCTGAGATAAATTCAGGCAAACCATGTTTCTTTCCAGACTGGGATCGGGCTGCCTCTTCTATTAATAGCACATTGTCTGGGAGGAGCAGAAACTACTAAGAAAATCTTCATCTATCTCTCTGACTCTCTGTTTATGGAAAGAAAAAGGAAACTCAGAGGCAAAAGGATCCTAAGCTGCATTTAATCAAATGTTGTTGTTTGAGATCAACCTGGTCCCTCTCCCTGGCAGGAGGGAAAACTCCGATGAGCCGGGACCCACACCTCATTCAACCAAGCATGAGACGCCGCCCCTTGTACCAGCCGGATCATTACAACCGAGTTCTAAAACATTTACGCAAATGTCAGGAACGAGGCGGCAGTGACAACTGTTACTGTGTTAGGGAGCGGGGAGGAGGTGAATTTTTTTCTTCTGAAAACTCTCATGTTGTTGTATCACTGCATTTACAATTCATATTGGAATGAATTTTAAACGCTTACACTAAAAAAGTAAATGTTTGAACAGGTAATAAATGCACATGGTACAAAAATTCAAAAAGTAAACAGGTATACAATAAAATGTTTTTTCCTATCTTTGTACCTCTGGGCATTTAATCCTCTTCCCCAGAAGTGAAGGCTCCTTTTTGTTTATGTATATTTGCATCTGGGAATCTATAGGCATGTGCAGAAAACATATTCAGGTGCTTGGGATGCCCGGGTGGCTCAGTCAGTGAAGCATCTGCCTTCGGCTCGGGTCATGATCCCAGGGTCCTGGGATCAAATCCCGCATCAGCAGAGAGCCTGCTTCTCCCTCTCCCTCTGCTGCTCCCCCTGCTTGTGCGCTTGCTTGCTCTCTCTCTCTGACAAAAAAATAAATAAAATCTTAAAACAACAACAACAACAACAACAAAAACACATTCAGGTGCTCACCGTGGCCAGGCCTCCAAGTCCCTTGCACTTACTAACTGCCATAAGACTTAGGCTAACCCGTCATCCTTCCTATTTTACAAATGAGGAATCTGACTCCCAGAGAGGGTAAATAACTTACCCAAGGTCACACAGCCATCATGTCGCAGAGCTCAGCTTCACACACTCCAGGGTGTGTGCTATTACCCCCTAGGCCATTCTAATGCTTTGTGACCAGGTCTGTGGGGACCCTTGCAGAAACAGACTAGGCACACCCAAGTGTATGTTTTGTGTGTGAAGGGGAGGGAAAGATTATTTTAAAGATTAGGGTCTTACAAATTCAAACATGGATTGGAGTTTCTTTGCCTCAAGGAGTTAAACCAGCGGTCTTCCTTAAGGGGGGAAGAAAAGAAATGAGATGTGCTCATGCTGGGCACTTAACTGGTACGGAGCAAGTGGCTTACTCTCACCATGGAGCCAAACGGGGCTCAAAGCTCTCCAGTAACTTGCCCAAGATCACACCTGTGGGAAGTGGGGATGGCCTGCAAAACTTAGGGTCTTGGAGGATACCGTGCCCACCCAGAGAGGCAGACAGCCCAGCGCGCAGGCTCTGCTTGGCAAGGCTTGGAACAGGCGCTGGAGTCTGGAGCAGCACAGCCACGGGGCTCCTCGGGAGTTGAACCCAGAGTCCCCAAGGCAGGTGGCCACCCTGGCTTCCGGTTCCCGGGCCCCTAGCAGTGCTGGGGTGCTGAGAAATGGGGTGCTTTCCATCAAGTCGCCACACGGAAGGCCCGTCTGCCTTCAGGGCCCCACGCCCTGCCCTCACCAAGATCTTCAAACCGGTCGTGAGAGTCGGAGCCGGGCCTCTCTGGGAACAGGGCCCAACAAAAGCCTCATTGTCCTGCTCTACAAAACACCATTTCTGGGTCAGTGAAGTTGCTGACCCTGGGCCCACTCCCTTTCTGCTTCCGTGGGCCACCGCCAGGAGGGAGGCAGGAAGGCCTATTAGCTCACCACCCCTCTGGTGCCAGGGCGTTTATTCCAAAGGAAAGAAGTTTCAGATTTATACTTCAGCTCCAGAAAGCCCAGTCCATCTGGGGTGCCAGATCCCCCGGGCGACACAGGCTCCCTCTGGCACTGGGGCCCCGATCCCCCAGCCCCGTTGCTAGGGAGCCGAGGGCTTTGTCTTCCTCCGAGTCTATAAAGAAAAGCAGGTGAACAGAAACCAAGCTACTCTGTTGATTAATATCTCAAGAGACAGCGCCGGAATGGGCGCTTCCGGAACTTAGCGCAGGGGAAAAAAAAAAATTAAAGCGCTCTCCTTGCTTTCCTGTCAGAAATAAAATTAAGGTCTCGGATCGATGTTGCCAGGGCTGGGGTATCTACGGGAATCTTTAATGGCCTCTTCTGCATGTTTTCAAATGCACATTCCCCTTCAACCCTGCCCTTTTAATTGGTTATTTGCGAGGTCATATTTGCACCAATTTCTCAGGAAAGCTAATGGTGTTTATTTAAGGAGAAAATAAATGTGCAGACAGCTCCGGGGTTTGGTCTCTGAGAGATGGCTCAGGCTGGGGGGCCATGGCTCTGTACCCCACCCCCTCCCCTCCACCCTCCTTGCTACGTATCCCTGATAGACCGGATGAGGTCCTGAGATGGCTCAGGTGACAGGTCAGGCCTTGAGGGAAATGTGCTATTGGCTGGGGGTGGGGGTGGGGGTGGGGGGAGGGTACAAAGTAGCACAGCCCGGGAGCAAGGCCCTACGAGGAGTGAAGAAGCTGGATTGCACCCCTCATGCTGGGCACATACAAGCCTGCCCACCCCCCCCGCCCTTATACAGCCCTGGCTTTAGAATGACACCGGCTCGGAGGCCAGCACCCCGGGTTCTGAGCATCTGGCGCAGAGAGGTGCGTGGAGGTCCATTTACAGCACTACAGGACTTGGCAGTTCTCCCCCATTCTAACGGGAGCGTGACCAACTTCAAGAATGCGAGGAAGTGTTTCCCAGTGGAATCCCTCCAAGTGCCCAAAGGCAGCAGTTAACATCTACGTTGCTGCCCTGCTTCCCATGTCCCTTCTCCCCCAGGGGTGGTCAGGGGAGGACACAATCATATTGAGTTGCTACCCCATTCTGAGCCCTCTCTCCAAGCATCCTGGTTTATCCATATCCTTCCTAAGCAGTTGTCCCACACAAATACCGTCCACTGTGGAAAGAAGATTATCACCCGACGCGATCGAGACCCTCCGCTTGCATTAAAGAGCCCGAGTGGCATGCTTGGTGGCCACGCCATTCTACAGACTGGACTGAAAGTTCTGTGTGGCCAAATCCCTTGGCTGGGGTGCGTGACTTCTAACAGACCGGCGGCAGGTACAGAACTGGGATCAGTACTAATCATGATGAAGTTACGGCTTTAACCCCTCGATACATCTCGGACTTGGGGTGGCACTCGACAGGTGCCCACTGCCACCGGCAGTGTGCCCAGGGGACAAGACGCAGCTCTGGGAGGTGGGGACCATGCAAAGGCATGACTCTACCAGCCGGACTCCAGCGTGGGCACGGAGGCCCTCCAGCCGCATCTCCAGGTGTCCTCATCAGCCGAGATTCCAGGAATTTCTGCCGCCCTTCCTACCTCTCCCAACAACCCTCTCCCGCCCACAGGGACTTCTTCCTCCATCCCACAGAGTCCCACCTACTGGCTGTAGAGTTCCAACCTTCTTTCTTAGATAAGGTCAGAATGCTAGACTCTCATTAGGAAAAACACACACGTACATTATCTTTGACCTCCCATACCTACGAAAGAAGCCATGCTTTTCCATTTTTCATTTAGTTTCAGCCTTTGTGGAACTCCTTTTACATTCTGCACCCCACCCCCGCCAGCTTTGGGGAGTAGGCACCAATGAACAAATAATTACAGGGCAATCATGAACCATGTCTAGCATACATAAAACAGTCAGTCTGGATGTCAGAGGTCAATTTCAAAAGTGAGTGTCTAGCAGGTAGTCAGGACATTAAGGGCTGTTTTTCCTCCTTTGAAAAGCATTATCTTCTAGCACAGTTTCAGCGACATCTTACTGGCACCACTTTAATAAATAAACTGATTACACAAATTATGGAGACCTTCAACTTTAGCCAACTGCTTTTTGGGACCGAGTTGCCAGGCAAGCCTTGAGGGAGAAGCAGAGCTCCATCAGCCCCACTGCCTGGAGGTGAGCCTGCGGAAAGCCTCTCCCTTGGCCACACGGGCCCAGCGGGTGCCCTTCTGGCCTCACAGCTCCTGGTAGGGCACAGCCACCCTGGCAAAGGACCTTCCGTGTAGGGAGCCCGCTGGAGACGGTGCCCTCGGGGGTTGGGTGGGGGGTCATGAAACCACCTGGGCTGCCATCAGTACTGCAGAACCCCTGGCCCTCTCCATGGCCATGAGCATGGCACTGAACAGGACGCCCTTAACAGCACTGAGAGGAGTCCTTGTCACTCTGAGCTTGACCATCCTCTCAGTGTCTCTATCCCTTTGCCTCTAGCATCATTCTGGAGCAAACAGACCTACTGGGGAATGGAAGCCATGGGAGGTGAGAAGGCCTGGCTCCAAGTCTCTCCTCCATACTCACTCCCTCTCCAGCAGACCATCACCTGGCTTGATTCATTTTCCCCTGGGCCCCCAACCACCCAGCCCTCCCTGGATGGGCCAGATGTGGAGGGACCAGCAGTGCTGGGCTTATGAATCTAGAGGCCTGGGGTCAGAGAGAGGGACAGCCGAGGCTCCCCTGGAATGACACTCACGGTGGGGGCTTCCTTCTCTGATGAGGAGGTGAACATGAGATGTATTTCCACAACCCACATCCCCACGTTCCTCCACTCTCTCAACCAGGGCTGATGCAGGGACGGTGGAGACAGATCCAAACCAGGCCCCCCTCCCTCCCTCCTTCTGGCTCACCCCTCTTCCTTCTGCCTCCCAGAGGGCCCATTGGAAAGGACGGCACTTTGTATATCTTCCCTCCAGCCCCTCCTGACCAGCCCCACTCTGGGATCAATACCTAATGCTGAATTGAAGATCTTATCTGAGTTTTGCAAGGATAAAGCAACAAACTTTCCCCCAACGATTAAATCCTTTGATGATCAGCCCAATATTTTTCAGACCACCTCTAACAGCTTTTAGAGAGCAAATGAAATGACTGAGAAAATGGGAATGCCACCTTCTTTCTTGCCCCTTGGGCACAAAGAATCTCATGGAAGCTTTTATCAGCTGCGTAGCTCCTACCTGGCTGCAGGAACCTGCTACGTGGCCCTCCAAAACGCTACATGCCTCAGTTTCTCTGTCTGAAATGGAGGTGCATCACAGTCCAGCAAGAAGGGAAGGTGCAAAAGGACCACAACAAGGAGGTGTTCGAGAGTTAAAGTCACCGAATCCCCTGCTTCACACCACTGCGCTGGGGCACCTGGGGTCTCAGTCGGTTAGGCAACTGCCTTCAGCTCAGGTCATGATCTCCAGGTCCTGGGATCGGGCCCCACATCAGGGTCCCTACTCAGCAGGGGAGTCTGCTTCTCCCTCTCCCTCCACCACTCCCCCTGCTTGTGCGCTCCTGCTCTCTCTGTGTCAAATAAATAAAATCTTAAAAATAAATAAATAAAAATAAACCACTGCCTTGCAGCGGGCTTGCAGAGCAGCTGAGAGCAGGGGCTCTGGGTCAAACAGGCGGGGTATATATGCAACTAGGGACTCTGGGCAGCTGGGTCCACCTCTGACCTTCCTAAAGATTCGACGGCACGTGCTGGTGCAGCACGGGGTACAGAATGGCTCAGGAAGCACTGGCTGTTTCCACCAAGAACGTTAACGTGGCCTGGGGAACACAAAACTCATTGTACCAACCACAGATCCCCAGATCCCCCCGCCCCTTCAGGATATCTGCCCAGAGTGCTCTTGGAGGATGGCTCCCAGCTGTCCCTTCATTCCAGGATGTCCTCAGGGCAAGCCCAAAGTCACATGTGCTTCCCAGGGTGGGCCGCACCCTGTGAGGGATCAACATCAGGGGTAAGGTCAGTCCTATGACCCCGACTGGGGCCAGCCCTAGCTTCAGGATTCCCAGGGCCTCTCAGATCAGCTTCTCCCTCTGCCCATATGCTGCGGACCCAAGACAACCTCTCACTTCCCTCCCCTAGCTAAAAAAGCAAAATAAGAAAAACTTGGACACTCTCTCCATGAAAAGGCTAAAAGCCAGAACCCTATGTCAGAGATCCTGGAGCTTCTCAAGCCCAGCTCCCCCATGCTGCAGAGGATGGACCTGAGGTGTCAGAGCGGGTAGGAAATGTGTCCCGGCCAGGTGTCAGGGAGCAGCAGGCTCTGGAGGGAGGTCTGCTCTAGGCGGAGAGGGAGGGAAGACTGCACACAGCTGTGTGAGTCCCATGCTGAACCACCTCCTTCTTGCTTCCATGGGGAGGACGTACATCCTGGGAGGGCTCATTGTCTCCTGTTCCCCTGGACTCTTTCCCAGGGTGCAAGTGAGCTCCAAGTACAAATGTAACACAGGAAGAAAGACGGGCTGTCGTTTCTGTGAACAGATGTCACTGAGGGCCACACTGTCCCTACGGAACCATCGGGGAGGACGGGGTGGGGCGTCGCCACTGTGGGGCGAGAGGACACTCAGCCCTGACCTCTGACTCACGGTGGCAAGAGAAGTGGGAGTGGGTTCTGTGAGCCCAGCGGACCAGACTCCCAGAATCCCAGGCCAAACAGTGCAGCCTTCCCGGATGTCGGCGGTCCCAGCTCCAAGGGCACTCGGGTGGTTTTCAGAAAGCTTGGGTCCAGGCTGCCCCACAGCGCTGTGCTGAGAGCTGGGTGAGACGGTGCCGGGCAAGCATGTGGACCGCACTGAGGGTTAATGCTGGGCACCTCCTTAAGAAGAAAGCCAGCAGCCCTGCCAGCGGCAGAGGTGTCCTTAACTTCTGCCACTGCAGCACTTTCTTCTTGATAAGATAATGGGAAACAGGAAGCTGAGGAGGTGAAGGGAAGGTTGGGGCAAGGTGGCTGCGGGAGGATTTTCTTTCTTGTGCTTATCACCTGATTCCAAACGCACATTCCAGCAGGCCAGGGATGGGGCCCACTGTTCCATATGTAGGATTTGTGCTTCCGTGGTGACATGGTCCTTGGTGGTTGTTTTTTTTTTTTAAATTCTTTCCCCTCCTAAATGCTCTGAACCACTTAAGCACTACCCCAGCATCAGAACCCAGTTCAAAGAGAAACGCTCAGCTATTTAGAGGGCCTGGAAAGGGGGGGGGGGAAGCTCCTCCTTACACGGAAAGAACACCAGGGAGAAAGTGTCTGTACAGGAGGAAAGAGGAAGCAGGACGTCAGAGCCTCCTTGTTGAAACTTCTTGACACACCTTCCTTCCTGCCTTCTCTGCCCCACCACCAGTGGGACCCCCCCACCCCTCCCGGGGTTCATCGACATAGGACAGCTCTGAGGGTGGGCAGCCAGTGAGGTTGGACCCAGCCCCACGCTCAGAAGGGCTCCACTCTGAGTTTAACACTTGGCTGTCACCTTGCAGCTTTTTTTTTTTTTCTTTAAGATTTTATTTATTTATTTGACAGAGAGAGATCACAAGTAGGCAGAGAGAGAAGGGGAAGCAGGCTCCCCACCAAGCAGAGAGCCCAATGTGGGGCTCGATTCCCAGGACCCCGAGATCATGACCCGAGCCGAAGGCAGAGGCCTTAACCCACTGAGCCACCCAGGCGCCCCTCACCTTGCAATTCTTAATAATTTTTTACTAAGAGGCCCCCACTTTTCCTCTTGTTCTGGCCCCATGAAATTATCCAAGTCCTACATCCATGACGGGAGTCCTCCCCCTGGTAACTGGCTGGGGGCAGGACGGAGCACACACAGGGGGCTGCGCCCAGCCTCCTTCCTGCCAGTGTCCCCCAGAAGTCCTGATGCGGGAGGGAGAGCACGGCCGTCCCTGGAGCCACTATGAGCACAGGGCCAGGAGAGGGACCTCTCTCCACCTTGAGGCAGGAGTCATGGAGGGACCCTGCCCCATCACCACACCCAGGGCCCTAGAAGAAGGGAAGAGGTGCCACCCATAGCCAGAAGCCTTTGGGTTAGAACTATGGGAGAGCCTCCTCCCACACCGCCTCTGGGGCTATGTCCGGGGTGCCCAACACCCTCAGCCTGAACCTGCCTGTGTCTGTTACTAGCTGAATAAAGTGGCATGGAGTCACCAGCCTGGGGGTGGGGGTGGGGGCAGATGACACGCCTCCTTCCAGGCACTGCCGTGAAGGCTGCTTGAGATAACTTCTCATCCCCTCCCAACACAGGGCCTGACCTGGAGCAGATCCGAAAGCCCTTAAGCCCTTTATCTGTGGATATTAAAAAAAAGAGTGATAAAGGCTGCTGCCACAAGGCCAATGGGGAATCTTCTGGGAACAGGAATTCTAGCACTGACCACCACAGCTGCACTCAGAGGGGCCTCGCCCACCCTGATAATAAGCAGATGAAAACACTCTTCTTAACAAGTCCGTCCCCATGTGGAGACCACAAAGGAGCAGAATTTGAAAACAGCAGTCCTAGGGATGAGCCCCTGCTCTGACCTGGGGTGTGTCCCTTACCCTCTCTAAGCTTCCATCACCTCAGGCCCAACACTGGTGGGGACACTGAATACAATAATGATAAGAGCTAACCCAGGAGCCAATGATGTGCAGGGCACTAGACTCTCCGAACAACCCTGTGGGGAAGTACTCCTATTATCCCCATTTCACAGATGCATAAACTGAGATCCACAATATAAAGAAGTTAAGGGATTCTCCCAAAGTCACAGGGCTGCTGTGAAGATCAGATAAGATAATGCACAGGGAAGCAGGGCTCGGAAACCCCCTCCCCCACCCTGTAAGGATGATGGCGGAGAATAATCGGGAAATGACCCTCTCTGCCCGCCCCCTCCCCTTGCTCTCTCGGCTCTCAGGGTGCTTAGCAACTCAGAAGACAAAGCAATCATTCCACATGTGTAAGCTCTTCTTTTCTTCCCTCTCCTTCCCCTACTCCTCATCCTCTACCCTCCCCATCCCTTCCCAACACCGTACACCATTGATGCCCCAGTTTCCCATCCAGTTTTCCATTTTCCCCTCGGAGGACGCTGTTGATGGACGTCCAGGAAGCCAGACTGCGAGGCACACTCAGGACAGCCCCTCCTCCTTCTCCCCCCACCCCCTTCCTCTTTCGCTCAGCCTGCCTGCTCCCACCAGGAGAGACATATAGTCAGAGCTTGGTAACTGCTTCTAATCACAGGTGACAGCAAGAATGTAAACAACACAAGAAACATCTAAATGCAATCCAAGTGGCAAGGAAATACCGCTCACTCTGGCTCCTCTCAAGAACGCTGCTTCCTGCCACCTCCCTTTCGAGACTCTGCTCATTAGCGCCCGGTTTATAGGAGCCCCAGAAACCAGGAGCTTCCGGAGAACAGGAGATGGAATGCCAAGTCTTAACCTTGGACTCTACTATCTCTGGGAGGATTTTCTAGACTCGTCCAATTTTCCGTTTAAAGCAATAATTTCAACATGTTCCTTTCTTGGGGAGGGGAGGTATGGAGGTCAGAAACCCCTCCGACAATCTGTTCAAAGCGAGAATGTCTCCCAAGGACAGCACAAACTTAACACATTTTGTGCATTATTTCAGGGGTTCACAGATCCCCAAGCTGAGACCTACTTTCTAAAATGTGGATAGGACAGGAAGAACACAGGAGAAAAAAGGAGTAAGTGTGGAGCCTTCTAAACATTCCAGACGTGCACACAGACGCTGCTGAGTCTACAAGCCCCCGTACACATCGAATAAACCTACAACAAGGGTATTCTTTTTTTTCTTTTCTGGCTCTTCAGACTGACAGTGTGCTTCTAAACCACCTCCTTCAATGCGAACTGAAAGGTCAGCTGAGTAATTGCCATGAATAATTTCCACTTGGATCGCTTAGTGCTCAAACTAAGACTAAGAAAGCCAGGATCAGAAAGGGACATCGGAACATGTTTTGGGCGTGGCTGATTTTTAACTGTCAGAGGGTCTGGACTCTTCGTGCTGTGGTGGCCCCCCATGATGAATACAGATGTTCAACAGCTGGGCAGGCAACCAGCAGAAGGGGCCAGCTTATTCTGCAGGGGCTCTTACCTCTGTGCCTGTTGGTCGTCTTATCAAACATCAGCATTGCGTCCTCCACCTGCAAAACAAACCGAAGGGAGGCTGCTTTAGGAATTTTGACGAGACATACGAAATACTATAGGCTGCTGGGGGAGGGTGGTTTCTGTGGTCAAAGTCATGGATACTCATGACAATTTATTTGAAAACAAAAAATGAGAAAGAAAAAAAAAATCACTGTCTTTCTGCCTAGAACAACTGCAGTTAACTGATATACTTCCCTCTAGTTTTTGCCTTAAAAAAAAACAAAACTCATGCCTATTTTAATATAGCTTAAATCACACTGTATATGGAATTTTCTCCCCCCTTTTTTTATATGATATTACAATACTGCAGGCGCACCGGGTGGCTCAGTCTGTTAAGCGACTGCCTTTGGCTCAGGTCATGATCCCAGAGTCCTGGAATCACGTCCTGCATTGGGATCCCTGCACTATAGGGAGCCTGCTTCTCCCTCTGCCTCCCTCTCTCTGTCTCTCATGAATAAATAAAATTATTTTTAAAAAATACTACAATACTGCAAATAATTCCCAAATGACTATGTCACAAATATTATCTGTTTTTTCCCCCAATTTTTAAATTATGGTTAAATACACATAACATAAAAATTGCTATCCTCCCCGTTCTTTACTGTATAGTTCAGCGGTCCTAAGTACATTCACAATGTTCAACTACCATCCCCACCATTCATGTCTGGAACTCTTTTCATCTCGTAAAACTGAAACTCTACCCTATCAAAAATAATACCCCCCCATCCCCTTCATCCCCCCACCCCCCGTCCCTGGTACCCACCATCCCATCTTCTGTCTCTAAGACTGTGACTGAGGTCCCCCCATCCCCCAGGGCAGACATTCCAAGACCCCGCATGGTTGCCTGAAACTGTGGAGAGTACTCAACCCAATACACACCAGGTTCCTTCTTGGACACACATACCTATGCTAAAGTTTAATTTGCAAACTGGGCACAGTAGGAGATTTGACAATAGCAACGCATAATAAAACAGAACAGTTACAACAATCTGCTGTAATACAAGTTATGTGAATGTGGTCTTTCCCCAAATATCTGGTTGTAACGTTACTGACGAAGAGAGATGATAAGATGCCTAAGTGATGAGAGGAAGTGAGGTGAATGACTCAGGCAAGTGACGCAGCCTTTGGCTGCTATGGGTCGTCTGAGAATCCACCAGAAGGAGGAGGGTCACCAGCATTAGGACCGCGGTGGACCACGGGGAACTGAAGCCATGAATGGAGGGGAGGGAGGCCTACGGGATTTCATAGAAGTAGAATCACACAGTGTCTGTCTTTCTGCGACCAGCTTGTTCCACTCAGCATCATGTCCTCGAGGTTCATCCATATTCCACTGCACATATAGACCACGTTTCGCTTATTCATTCATCCGTCGGCGGACACGCAGTTTGAGTTGTGGTGAATAAACATGAAAGTGCACATATCTCCTTGCGTCCCTGTTTTCAATTCTTTTGTGTATGAAACTGCTAGATCACACGGTAACTCTACTTTTAATTTTTGGAGGAACTGCCATTCTGTTTTCCACAGTGGCTGCACCGTTTTACATTCCCACCCAGAGTGCACAAAGGTTCCGATTTCTCCACATCCTGGCCAACACTTGTTATTTTCGGGGGTTTTTTTTTTTTTTGACAGTAGTCATCCTAGCGGGTGTGAGCTATTGCGAATACGATTGACTGCGGCATACTGTTACTTAACTCGGTTATCCTTCTGTGGATATTTAAACTTTTTCCAGTTCTACACAATGGAAATTTAATGTCTTGATTGCTATGGGCTGAACTGTGCCCACCCCCCCCCAAACTTGGATATTGGAGTCTTAATCCCTAGTATCTCAGAATGTGATTGTATTTGGAGACAGGATCTTTAAAGAGGTTATGGAGTTAAAATGAGGTCACTAGAATGGGCCCTGATCCAGTTCTGACTGGGGTCCTTATACACAGAGGGACTTTGGATCTGGTCAGATATAGAGGGAAGACCATGTGAGGACACAGAGAGAAGGTGGCTACAAACCAAGGAGAGAGAGTTCAGAAGAAACCAACCCTGCTCATCTTGGACTCACAGCGTCCACAAGAGCGAACAAATAAATTTGTGTTGTTTGACCATCCGGTCTGTGGTCCTTGGTTAGGGATGCCCCAGGAGAATACCGCACTCATGCTAGGACCTTTACAAACAGATCGAAGAGGAGAAAGCGCCAAAGCCATCCTCCGTCTCTCTTCCTCTTTCTCCCTCAGTCTTTCTAGGCATCCTGCAACCCTTCTGGATATTTCTAGCAATAAGATTTCAGGATCTACACTCAATTCCTAGGCAGATCTCAAGAACATCACTATTACTGAACCTGAGTTGGCTTTGAATTCCACTCCTTGTACTTAGGATCCAATTCTTTATTCTTCGACAGAATACCCAACTTTAGTATAGATATTGTCCCAGCCGGTCAGCTACTCATCTGGGCATGGTACTCAGTTTGGCCAGGTGAGAGCCGGGTCTCTTCATTCATTCTGTGCCCAAGATTGTCGATAAAACTATAACTCAACCCATGTGGTCCTGGACAAAGCCGCTAGCCAAAGGGCTCTGAGCTTGGAGCAATTTCAGAGTGTGTGTGTGTGTGTGTGTGTGTGTGTGTGTGTGCACGCGCACGCACTGTGGTTGGGAGGGACTGAGCACTGTTCATTGGAGCTCAAAGGTTCACAAATGAGTTTGGGGGCTTGTGCTAAGCCAGCTGAGAAATGGAATCATAGGCTATTCATTCTTCACTCCTCCCAGACTACAATCTCTGATGGAGGGGAAGACACTGGGCAAAGCAATAAAACCAGGTTTAAAATGCTGCCTCCAGACAAATCAAATCTATTTTTCTAGACGCTATCAAATAGAACAGGGGGAAAAGCAAAGTCAAGGTAAGAACGGAAGAGGGGGTAGGCAAGCCAGACGCAAACCTAGGGACTGGCCTAGCTTAAAAAATCCCTTCCGGAGTCAGGGCCCCCCTTGGTTGCTAAGCAACAGAGTCTGAACAAACAGGCTCCTGGGGCCTTCCCCTTCTGGTCCCCATTTCTAAAGTCAGTGACTGGGAAGAAAATGGCCTTGCATGGTTACTGCTTCGCCAGCAGGGAGCTCCTCTCTCTCGGCCAGGTACCAGGCTGAGGGGAGGAGGTGGTGCTAGGGTAGAGATGGGGTGCCTTCACCAGACCCTTCTGCAGCCAGGCAGGCTCGATGGTTCCCCACCCCCCACCCCCGCCCAGGCACCTGCGGAGGCAACACACACCACAGCCGTCTACCTCCGTGCATCACTCAAACAAAACCAGCAGAAGATCAACTAGTTTGTTTGCACACAGAGCAGTCACACTTGAGCATATGGTCCCGCACACTCAGACCCCAGGGCCTCGATAAGAATCCCAATGCCTGCGGTGTGGGTGGGTGCGTGTCGTGCAGGTAAACGTGACATCTGTTTCACACCCATCTCCACATTTTCTAAGACGTTTGCCAAGTGCTTATTTTGAGCTAAAAATGCCTAACAGTAAGGAAAACAGCCTCCCTTCTGTGTTGGCCATGTTTTGGTATTGAAACCCAGATCTCCTTAGGAAATAAATATTTTGAATTAAAAAAAAAAAAAGTATTTTCAATGCTCCCCCTCACCCCCACCCCTCAACAGGGTGTAACTGGCTCCGTCTTTCCCTTCCAAAGTTTGGATGTTTTTCGCCGCTACCCTCCCGACATTCGTTCCATCCTGGGGAGTGAGGGGGAGGATCTGTGTATGTTTTTTAGGGCAACCATTGTCATCAAGAATAGAGCTCTTTCCTCTCCAGTCCAGTCGCACAATGGGACTCGCAGAGACCTCCTGAATAGATAAAATGTCAGGGCAAAAGAAAAATTCTATTAACACTTTACATAAAACATCTGAGAAATAGCTAGAGAGGAAAGAGAAAGAAAAAAAAATCAATATGGATAAGACCGGTGCTGGGGTGGGTGGGGGGGGGGAAGCTGGTGGAGAAAAACTTTTCCGCGATTGCAAAACACTTATTAATTCAGAGAAGCCATCAATGCAATGGAAATCTGGCAGAACAGCAAGAGCTGAAACTGGGAGAATTTGAATATACAAAGACTGAATAGAATGAAAAACACGGCCTCGCATACGGGGCTGTTTCTCACGGTTCCTTGTGAATCAAACAGAAGCAGCCTGTCTACAGCACAGGGAGGGGACGAGGAGCACAGTCAAGGTAACCCACATTTACTCCTAGGGAGAGCAGACTGATGACTGTGTCTATCTGTCTGTCTCTCTCTCTCTCACACACCCAGGTAGATTGGTTGGCTGTGCAGAGTCATCAAGTTCAATGTGAACCCCAGACCTCATTGGGGATGCTAGGTAGGACACAAAGAGTTGGGGGCCGGACACAGGGATTTTTCTGACCTCAAGTAGGAAACACCATTAACTCTTGTTAGATGTCTCCTCAAGACCAGCACTGGTATTTATTTTGTGTTGACAGTGCCCCTTCCCAGGCTTATGTATTTCCTTGTACCAGAGGTGGGGGCCCATGGATCTAGCGGTCTTGGCGTGGGGGTGTCCCTGGAGGCATCAAGAAGGAGAGGAGATATCTGAACCTCATCATACTTTGTCTCACATCCTGGCATGCGCTCAGTCTGTTCTGAGAGAAGGAGCTCGCTCCAACTTTGAGAGACATACCTTTTAATAACTTAGGGCGGGTTCAAATGCCACCTGGCATCCTGCTGGTACATCTTGGTGAACGAAAAGGCAAGGTAAAGTAACTTTGAAATAAGATGGCTGGGGATGCCCTCCTGTTTGTGTCAGCACCAGTGAGTCCTGAACATATGCTTCTGCCTATCACCAGGTTCAGACCACACTGTAACCTCCTCAGAGGTGTGTACCACGCATACAGCCCATCTGAGAGTCACAAAGCTACGCCATCAGCTTCTCTGGCCCATGGGGGTGGGGGCAGGGCTTCTCAAACTTTATCCACGGCAGAACCACCGGGCTTGTCCGAGTCTCCTAGACCTCACCCCTATAGCGTCTGAGGTTATGGCACTGACATTTCCAAAGAGCTCCTGGGGAGCACTTATGCAGAGGCCGACCTGGAGCCCCCACTTTCTGGGAGAAATAGGAACAAAGGTTGGAGGCACCGGACACGGCTGCTTCTTGCTCTTTCTGCACACATCAGTGCTCTCAGTACATGAACTCAAATTTCTCCTCCAGAGGCAGCTGACACACTTCGGAGTGGCAAAAGTCCTCCCTTCTTTGTCCCTTGTCTCTCATCCATTTATATCCTAAGACCCTGAAAATAAAGACAGTAGAACCTATGATGCACAAGATGACAAGAAGAGGGACATCTTCGTGACAACCGAGCTGTCCCTGCAGCCAGTGTAAGAAAAATGTGGATGCTACCAGGGTGATAGAAACTTTCCTTCTAACAGATAAACTCCAGCTATGGTCTATGCCATCCGGCCAACCTGATCTTGATTAGAAAACTGAGCTAATGTTAACTTTATTTACTTTTATGCGATATATATTTACTGAGCATTCACTATTTGCAGAGAATCGGCCTAAGTACAAATAAGAGGCATGTCATACCAATCCCTGGTAGACTGCTGGATTGCAGATTGAATGGCCCCACACCCTTTATTCTGTAATTCTGCAGGTCCTCTGCCCAAAGAGGCAGAGTCTGTCTCTCCAACCCATGTATCCGAACTTGACTTCTCATAGTCAACAAAATGAGGGAGGTATGCCTGTTTTGGGTCAGCCCTTAAGAGGGTTTTTGTGTTTCTGCTTGTTTTCTCTTATACCTCTACCATCACCAAGATTGGGCATGCCCAGGCTAGCCAGCTAGAGGATGACAGGCATGTGGAGCTGGGCCAAGTCCCCTCTGCTGCCGCAGCCAAGGACAGCCTAGATGAGCAGATAGTTAGTCAACCCCAAAACACGCAGGTGAGCCCAGCCAAGATCAGCAGAACCACTCCCAGTGGACTCAACACAGGTGAAATAAACAGCTATTGTCTGCCGCTGAGGTTTTGTGGTTGTTTGTTACACAGCATTCTTGTGGCAATAGGTAACTTGTACATGATCCCTGTGTTTTGTTTTGTTTTGTTTTGTTTTGAAAGATTTTAATCTACTGGAAGATACTCAGCAGTCTCAAAGAATACTAGACAATGAACAAAAGCAAGAAAAGAATTGGAACCGGGTAAAATGTGGGACATGGGCTGAGCATGAAACTGTCAAGATACATACTCCAAGTGGACTACAGGTATTAGGGTGGGAAGGACTACTTTGAAATCTCACCCCAGCAGCCAGGTTGGAGACAGGGATCCTAGGAGCACCAGGAGAAATTGGCAACATGTTCCTCACTAAGTGAGCACCATGAAAATCGGCAATAATTAGCACTCAAGTCAGTGGGTGATGCCTCTCTAATCCTAATTCATTTAATGAATGAGCGAACCCTCTTTATAATGAGTCAAAAGGTTCATTGTGAGCCAGGCATTCTTGCTGGGTGAATTTAGAAGTAGCCATTTGGTACTGACCCTATCCAGAGGTGGGATTCCGGCCAGCCCAACTTATGTGATGCCTGAAGAGGAAACCTTTCAGGTCACAAAGCAAAGAAGCTCCTAGAAAGAGAGGTCAAAAATTCTGTTGGTCAACTCCGTTGGCTGAAAGTTGGGAGCCCAGAGTGTGCCCTCAGACTACTGTTTCTTCTGCCTGCAGTTCCGGCTCCCCAAGGACACAGTAGGGGAGTGATGCTGATTTGGGGATACAGAAAACTTGTCCCCAGGAGGAATCTACAGGGAACTGAGTTACTGGTACTAACTCCACAGGAGCTGGGAGGCAGTGGAGTGTGGCAGGCAGCGTTGCACAGAGCACGGGTAGGATCCAGGTTCTAATCCAGCTCCACTGGGATCTTACGGAGGACAAGCCACCTCCCTTCTCTGTCCTTAGTTTCTCATCTGTAAGAGGAGGAAACGATGAGATGGCCACCTAAGATCTACTGGTGAAGACTAAGCCCAGACCACTAACAGAGACCACAGAGCCCGCTAGGACATCTACATGCATCAAATTCGCCACTGGTCTTTCACAAACTGTTTGGTCAGGACGTTCCAGAGCTTTGCTGTGGCCAACACACGCTGAGAAACTTCCCACTCCTCTTGGGATCCAAATACGTACACCCACATGCCATACATATCAAGAATAAAGCAGGAAATAGCACTTCAAATGATCCTTAAATTATCTGGTCAGACACAGGAGGGAGAGGAAAGGGAAAAAAAAGAAACCCAGCTCTTCATACTCCCCCAGAACAAATGCCCTTGAATTTCGCTTCCTGCTCCCCCTCAAACACTTCAAGAGTTAGTTTAAATAAACGCCCATAAATGCGATACCGTGATACTGTAGTGCGTAGGGCTTAACGGACCTTATTATGCTCTATAAACTCAAGGCACTAAAGTCACAAGAGTGGAGGCTCGTGGAGGAGGCGGGATTGCACAGGACAGAAGAGCAGGAGACCGAGGTTGCCCTACCCAGGACCGTTTCAAGACATGGGGTGGCAATGCTCTCCCCTTCCCCTTCAACCTGCCGGACAGAAGCTGCTCCTGTCCCCAAGCTCGGCCGTGGCATCTCTGTTTATTGCAATGAGACTTTTCAGTATGCTCCAGTCTTGCCAAGAGGGAGGCTGGTCTGCCTTTAATCACTGCCCAAAAGAAAGGTGGGAAGAGGAAAAGGAAGCAGGCTGGAAGATCCCATTAGTTTATGCTGATTTTTTAACTTCAACTGATCCCCAGGATCACCTGAAGAACTTTCAAAGCTCAGGCTGCTGAGGCCACACCCCGACCTGTTCAGTTGGATCTCTGGAAGGGGGAGCCTGGCAGAGGAGTGTTCAAAGCTCCCTAGCAGTCAGGGGCAGCAAAAGCTGAATGGCTAAAGACAGCTGAGGGGAGTGTGTGTGTGTGTGTGTGTGTGTGTGTGTGTGTGTGTGTGTCAGTCAGTCACAGAGCAAGCTAGCAGCAGAGGTGGAAGGGGCTGAAGGATCCCAGAAATAAACCTTAAGGAAAAGGGGCACCAAATAGGGCTTGGGCTGCCTGTAGATTGGATGTCTACCCCTGCCAGAAAAGCCCGGGGCGGGCTGCTCCTTTGTCACAGGCTGCTTTTGGGGAGCTCTCCCTGCTTTGTCTTGGTCTTAGGACAAGAGAGTCAGAGCTCCGTCCTAGAAGCAGCTCCACTTAGCCAAAAACAGAACAGAGGGCTTGAGAAAAACTAATGACACCGGTGCTCCTCTCCCATCGTCACCAAGATTTCCAGCAACACTCTTACTGCTTTGGTCCTCACAACAATCCCTGGAAATAGGGACTACTAGCACACATCCCTCTGTTTCCCTGACTGTCCCTGAGCTGGTGGGGGCTGGGCCCAGGACTCAGCTGCGGGGCTCAGAATTCCGAAGCTCACCAGGCCTCTGCCTGCCTGCCCCTCTCAGATTCTTGTCACGGCCTTGCTGCAGGCACGCAGGCTTCTCGGCCACGGCCCCCCGACCTCTGTGCATCTTCCCCCACGGGACTGCCGCCATCGAGGAACTCAGGGCTTTGTAACCGCGGCCCCTCTGCATGTTTCCCTTCATTCCAAGGGTCCAAAAATTCTAGGCTGCATTTTCCTGAAACAGTTTAACTCATGCCTACCCTTTTAACTGACTAACAAGAGAAAGAGTCTGCTGATAAGTCTTCTAAACTATTTTTTTTTTTTTTGGAGTAAAATACACAAAACGTAACATTTGCCATTTCAACCCATTTTTTACTGGTACCCAGTTCAGTGCATTAAGTACATTTCCTAAACTCTTGCTAGAGGATTCCCAAGTATGGCCAGAAATTTCCATCCCCATTGGCAAGACTCTTCTTTACCAGCCCTCTGTTCCCCTCCTTTTACTTCTTTCTATTCTTGTGGGCTCAGTCTGTTTTCCCACTTAGCAAATGAAACACGCTCCAGTGTGGATCTGACAGCAGTTACAAATTTAACAAACGGACACTTGCCCCTGGGAACAGAAGAGTGTGGGTTCTCTTAGCAGCTCTCTCCTGGACGTTAGGCATTTTCTTTACCTGAAGGCAAAGCCTCCTGCTCAGAGGTTCTCATGGCACATCCGAAATGCCTCTCCTCCACCTTCCCCCAAGAAACGATTATTGTAATAGCTACCATTAATGGCGCTTCACAGGCAAAGGCAAAGCTCATTTAATTATCAAAATAGCTCAGAAGGAGATATTATCACACCCATTATGCAGGTGAGGAAGTCATGCTTAGGTGACCTGCCGAGGATCACACCAGCAGTAACCAGTATGGAAACCAGAAGCGTCCCGGCATCTTCCCACTGGTGTCCCTTAATGCTGTTCTAGTTTTTGAGTCCCTAGGGCTCAGGGTAGTGTCTTCGGCATCTGAAAGAACATACAAACACCGCCTCAAAGCTCTACCAGAAAACTAAGAGAACGGATGAGGTGAACCAGGAAGACAGACATGTGTTTCCTCACAAGGCCTCGGAAGACGGGTGTGTGCTGCAGGAAAAGGCCAAAGAGGGGCCTCTCCCTTTCAGGTGGGCAAACGCAGAAAAGCCCACAGATCACCGAGCTGTTCCGCGGTCACACTGAGTAAGCTGGTGGCAGAGCTGAAGTGGCAGAGGGGTCCCAGAACCCTAGTTTGGGGCTCAGCCCCTGTGAGTCCCTGGAGTCCCTAACGTGCAGGACGCTGCCATCAGGACAGACGCTGTTGCTGCCCTACCCCCCGGCTACCTCCTTGCAGAGCCGGCTCGGTGGACACTAACGCCCGTGTGCTCACACATGCACGCACCCAACTCTGTGCGTTTTCCCCCTGCCAACGGGCCACACCAAGGGACAGCCACTCACAGAACCAGTATGTCCTTGGGAGAGCAGTCCCAGGAAGCCCCCTCTCAAAACCACGCAGGGACATCAAGAGCCTGTGTGAATCGTGGTTGGGGTGGGGGCTCCATTCGGGGTGAGCAGGTGAAGCGGGGTGTCCAGCACCCACCCTGGAGGAGGGTGTGGCAGGAGGCTCTCTTGGGGGGCGGATCCAAGCCAGGGCTCAAGACAGGAGGTGGCGAAGGAAGGGAGGCGGTGGGAGAGGGATACCAAGGGAGAGCTGAAGGAGAAGCAGTTGGTTCTGGCAGGCGTGACAGCTGTCACACGGAAATGGCATCTGGCCTAACGGCCTCTTGTGAGAGGTGCCTTCGAGTGGCGGTTGCTGCGCTCTGGAAATGCACGGCCTGTTTACAGCACGGGCTGTGCGTGCATGCACGTGTGCGCTGTGAGGGGAGGGGAGAGACAGGCAGGCTGCCTAATGCTCCTGTCTCCCCACTCCAGCCTCTCCCCATCAGGCCTCACCTACCGTGAAAAAGGCCCAAACCTGCCAGCTCCAGAGGAGACAGGCAAATCATTAGTGGAGCACTGATGTGCCGTAACACTCTCTTGCATTCCCATTAAACAAATACTAAACTGCTAATTGCCAAAATAGATCTCCAAGACTCTGACCGAACAGGGGAAGGGTTTATAATTACCAAGTGTGAAAATGCACAGCCTGTAAATAACCACCTCATCTGTCCTAATATGGGCTGATATTGATGGGCATGAAATAAACATCAGGACCAAATGGAAAAATCAGCCACATCTCCTGTGGCTAATGTAATCTCGAATGGTGACAAGCATAGCTACAGCTGTACGCTTGGGGAGAAGGGGAAAAAGAAGTTTTGCAAGCTTGGAAAGCCTAGGTCCCAAACCTGCTTTCAGTCCCTTGGGTCATTTGCATCTCCTTTCTGCCTGGAAAACAGGGTGGGTAAATGGCGTGATTCGATGATGGGACAGAGGGCCTGTGTGTACCTAGGAAAGGCCAGAGTCTGGGCAGGAAACCTGAGCGCATGACGCTCTAGGACAGAGCTTCAGAGGCCCTCGGTCTGTCCCCTTTAACAGAATGGCCGGCGAGGATGGAGGATGAGGGAGAGGGAGAGGTTTGCCAAGATGACACATTTATTCATTAAGCTAATACCTCCTAAGGCTCTACTGTCTGCCCAGCACAGAGCTGCAGAGGATGGATGAAAAGAATGTGGGTTTAGAGTGACCCTTGGCCCTTGAGACAGCCCATGCTGCAGTATCTCCTCTCTCCCACTGCCCCCTGCCATTGGGACAGGAGGCAGACGGGACCAGCAGATTCCAGAGTCCCACCTCTCTCCCTGACTACAGCCGATGCGGGGTGAGGTGACGGGCCAGAGGTCACAAGGACGTTGCTACGCGGTCCTGAAGCTCAGGCTCTTCTTCTCTGCCAGCCTGTGATTCTGAGAAATTCCGCCAGCCTCGCAGAGACTGTTGGTAACTGGGGGGAGGTTCCATCCCTCTCAGAACCACACACTTGGGAGTTGGAAGCAACCCAGAGGTCACCTCTCCACTTCCCGCCCAGTGTAGGAATCCCTTCCCAAGGCTCTTTTGAACCCTCTCTGGAGCTTCAAAGGCTCTGAGAGCGTCTCTGCCCCGCCCCCTCGGCCGCCTGCTCAGGCCTGAATTCAGAGCAGTGGCACTCAGATGCCCAAAATAGCAGCTCCCTCTGATCTGAAGCCCAATTTCAGCAGGCGGCAGAGTCCTGTGAACCGCATGGCATCAGGCACCTCAACCAAAGCACCAAGGACCACCCACCCCAAAGCCTCCTAATGGGGCTACGGGATCTGAGGAAGCCGCTGCTCCTTCCCACTGAGGGGCCTGAGAGCCCGTCTCCTTGGTTCCCCCTGGGGTCCCTGAAGTCACCCCAAGGACCAGCCCTGACCCGAAGACTTTACGAAATATAAACAAATTAAGGAAAGTCTGTACTACATACTATTTTTAAAGGAACCCTACTTCATTACTTTTAAGTTCCCAAAGTGTCTTCCAACCACGGCTAAACCTACGCTGCCAAGAACAAAGTTCATGCGTGGTAACGGGCTACAGGATTCAGTTACTTGTTGAAGTTACTTCTCGTTCAGAGAAGATCATAAAATCTCTGAGCTGGAAAACCCCCAAAACAGAGAGGAGTCCAGCCCAAGCCGGAGTGGTGGAGCAGAAGGAGCCTGGTATGGCATCCCAAGTCGTGAGTTCAAATCCCGCCCCCACCGTTCCCACCTATGCTCATTCTTGGGCAAGGCTTTCCAAGGCAGCTCAGTTTCCTTGTGAGTAAAAAGGGTGATGATCGTTATTAACCCTCCGCCTAGCTTGGGAAGTGGAAATTGTTAATGTAATATACAAGAAAGCTCTCGGTCAGTGGTAAATGACTGCCCTTTGCTATTGCCAATATGCAGCATACACCAGTGCCCCCACAAAGTTCCGTCAGTTGAGGACTGCATAACGGGAAAACAGGCTTTGCACCGACGACCACAAGCTCCGATTTAGAGAGATGAGTACAGACGAGTGAGGTTTACCCTCATAAGGGCACCTTGCTTTATGTACTGTGCTGTAATGAGTCGTCTGCAAATAAAGCATATTTTAGACAGCGAGGGGGAACGGAAGAGCGAGCCGTGGTGCGTGCTACAATGAAGAACTCCTAGAAATAAAAAGAAACAAGCTACTGGGACGCAGCTTGGATGGATCTCAAGGGAATTATGCTGACTGAAAAAAGTCAATCTCAAAGGCTTATTCCATACCATAGGATTCCATTTCTGTAACGTTTGTGAAATGACAAAATTATAGGGATGGAGAACAGAGTGGTGGTTGCCAGGGGTTAGGGTGCAGGAATTTCTTCGTGGTGATGGGACACTTCTACACCCTGGTTATGGGGACAGTCACTCCAATCCACACACGCAATGGAATTCCAAAGAACTGTGCCTGTGTGCACATACGCCCTGCACCCCCCGCCCTGTGCACGCATGCACACACACACACACACACACACACACACACACACACACACAAACAGGGGTGGCTATTAAAACTGATGATGTACCAGCATCATTTCCTGGTTTTAACAATGTGCTATGGTTACATGAGATATTATCATCGTGGGAAGCTGTGTGAAGGGTGCACAAGGGCTCTTTGTACTATTTTTAATATAACTTACTGTGAGTCCTACACTATTTAAAAATAAAAATTTATAATAATAATTTTTTAAAAACCACAAGGGGGCTCATTATTTCAAGAAATTCACTAACAGATCAGTTTATAAGGCAAATAAGGATGCCCTAATTTCTCTTCATTTGGATAAAGTAGTCATACATACGGTATGCTTATCGTAGGGAGATGGATCCCTTAACCTGTATCTTGTACTTGGCCCTGGAAAAAGGACTCTGAAATATTATTTTGTCACATGGGCATTTGTACGGGCAGTCCCCACTGCCCCCGTCTCATCACCATCCCTGTACCCAGCAAACCTGCAGCGCCTACTAGAGTAACTAATAAAAAATGAATGTACAGGGACACCTGGACGGCTCAGTCAATTGAGGGTCAGCCTTTGGCTCAGGTCATGACCCCAGGGTCCTGGGATTGAGCCCCGAATCAGGCTCCCTGATCAGTGGAGAACCTGCTTCTCCCTCTCCCTCCACCTGCCTTCCCCCTGCTTGTGCTCTCTGACAAATAAATAAATGAAATCTTTAAAAAGAGAGAGAGAGAGAGAGACAGAGAGAGAGAGAGAGAGAGGATTCTAAGTGCTTCCTGATTGAGTTTCAGAAAGATTTTGCAGGATAAAGGAAAAAACTTCAGACAGAAAAGAGTCTCATGTCTAGTGGTTTCCAAAGTTTCTTTTTTTAAGCCATCAAGATCCTCTCTTTCATTTTTGAAACACAGATATTATGGGTCTTGGGATTTTCGTGGGAATGTGGTTATCAACACTCACCATAACTGTAAATGAAGCAGGAGGAGGTGACCAGGGACCGAGTGAGTCGGGGTACGTTGTCTAAAACAGGCACACCCGACATTTCAGTCGGCAGACACGCTGTCTGGGATGGGGTAACCATGATGTCTGACAGATTTTCTTTCTTTCCTTTTTTTAAGGTCCTGCTAGATTTTTTTTTGCACACCTCATCTTACGGGCGGTTCACTTTACTGCACTTCGTAGATATTACGATTTTTACAAATTGGTTTGTGGCAACCCTGTGTACAGCAAGTCTACCGGTGCCGTTTTTCCAACAGCATTTGCTCATTGCGTGTGTCTGCATGATGTTTTGGTAATTCTCACGATATTTCAAACTTTCCCATTATTCTCATATTTGTTAGGGTGAGATCTGTGATCTGTGGACTAGGACTCGTCAAGCTCTGTGATCTGTGGACTAGGACTCGTCAGGAGCTCGGAGGGTGGTGAGCATGTCTTAGCTCGTATTTCTAACTATTATATTCTTATATTTTACAAATTTCATTTACCCATTAAATGGTAAATACATTTACTTATTTATTAAACACATTTAACTTATTAACTTACTATGTACATTTTACATATTTGTATCATTTATATGTTTTGAATAGAAAAGTAATTTTTTAAAGTAAGGTATGTATGGTGTTTGTTTGGACATAAGGTACTGCACACTTAAAGACTGCAGGATAGTGTAATGTAACTTTCATAAGCATCAGAAAACCAAAAAATTCCTTTGACTTGCTTTCCTGAGACCCACCACGTCTCCAAAATGCACCCATCATGAGGTGAACCTGGGGACCCCACATTCTTGCCACTCACCCCTTCTGGCCCGCTCCCAATGTCCAAGGAATAACTCAGATCTCTGCAAATGAGTATGGACAGAAAAACCAACCCTCCCACTTAATCCCTGAGCCGTACAGCTCCTTAAAGGATAAAGAAGAAGGGAGGGTAAAAACCCTCATCTACCCTTACAAAAAGAAAAAAACAAAACAAAACAAAACAAAAACTACCAATTCAAGCTGCTTCAAGACCCAACAAGCATTTTTTTCTTTCATTTATTTCTACATCAACACTCTGAAGGATAAAGATCTTTCTCATTTCAAGAGCTGTCAATTTGCTTTAGTGCCACATGTGTTTCATCTGTTTGACGTAAAGAGGAATTACAAAGCCGGCAAACGAAATAATGCGCTGCAATCTAACATATTTTGGCAATTCAAATTGGGACCAGGGAAAAAGGAAATTAAACAGGGATGACAGGCCGCACAGCGCACCTGGGCTGGGCCCCGCCGGCCCACCCAGCCTCTTCCCTCTGCTCGGTAACTTTGTGATTTGATGAAGTCTTTAGTTCGTTGCTGCAAACTGTACTATTTGCTGCACCCTTAATTCCTCAAATCATTTATACGTGTTGCACAACTCATACAATATTTTGCTTTCTGAAGCAGAAAAAACCTCTTTGCTGCTGGGAAACTGTCAGGTGCTGTTACTTTAAATACCCCTGTGAAAGAGCACAGAAGCCGGTAGCCCGTTCCTAGATTTACTGCCCTTCCCTGTATAAATGAACAAAGACAAATGCTTGCCACAAGCCAGACTGTGAGAAAGCTTTACCCCATCAGGCCCAAGGGGTCCATTACAACGAACTTAATAAATAAAAGGAAGCCTTAATCTCCTCTTGCGGTCCTCCTCTGCCAATGAGGACGCCCCATGAAGATTTTTTGGTTAATTCATTTATACTTCTTTTTGTTTTTAATTAAATTGCTCCTCAAACTGCTCAGATCTGTAATTTTCCCCCCACTTTAGCTCTGGGCTGGGGATTTTTGAGAGAGTGACGGGAATTTCCACAGCCAGGATGCCTCAGCAGACCTCAGGTGCTCTGTGACACTCAGGAACCTACCCTTGACCATGCTGTAGGAGAACCACAGGGGCTGCTCAGAGGCTGTGAGAGCCCAGGGGACTGGACTCCTTCGAGCTCCTAGAGTAAAAGGATGCCCCCGCCCCATCCCCTACCCTGTCCTGGCCCCCCACCACTACCAATTTTAAATCAAATAGTCGATGGAGAAGTGGACCTGTGGTACTGTCTTTGGCAGAATCCCATCTGACTCAAGGTCCTTTCTTGTGCCAACGATGCAGGTACCCACAAACAGTGTCTACTGAGGTGCCATTACCTGGGTCCCAGCGCGGCTGCTGAGACAGACACCCCTTGGCAAAAGGGAAAGGCCAAAAGCTCTGGGGTTCTGATTAAGGGTTAGATTCTGGCGCCAGTACTCACTGGCTGTGTGACCTTGCACAGGTTTCTTAACCTTTCTGTGCCTGTGTCTTCACCTCTAAGTTGTTACCTACGTCAGAATGCCATTAGGAGCATTAAGAGAAGTTCGCTCACATGTAGCCTTCTGGCACACATGAAGAGCTGAACAGCCATCCTCGGTCACTGTCACCTGAGTGAGCAGGTCAGGAGGAGATGGCTGGTGTTGCTCATTGTACCTCAGGCCCTTCCTAGTCCAACTGTTAGGCCACTGATGCCAAGTGAAATCAGAAACCACGGAGAGGGTGGCTTTTCCTGAGGAGCAGTACCAAGGATAAAACGACGTGCTTGATCTGGTCCGGATCTCTACCATCTGTCCAGCCCTCCCTCCAATGGGGGCTCAGAAGTGTGGAAAACGAGCTGAGAGAGAGACACATAGGCCGCAGCAAGCACGTGTATGCATGGCTGCCGCTACTTGAAACCACGTCCTCATGGACACTCTTCAGCTCCTAAGTTCTGGGGTGAGGAAATGAACCCCAGAGGTCGCTCGCCCTGTCCCTGAGGGGCCACCTCTGCCAGACAACACCACGCGACAAGACCATCAGAGACCGCGCATTCCATCCTTGGCCAGGGATGGACCCAACAAACCCTAACTCAGAAAGAAATTAGTTTGGAACAGGGGGTGGTGTAATCTCTAAAATTCATTTATTCATTTTTTTAAAAAGATTTTTGTTTGAGAGAGAGAGAGCGGGAGAGGGGAGAGACTCAGAAAGAGGGGCATACTCCCCTCTGAGCAGCGAGCCCCATGCAGGACTCGATCCCAGGACTCCGGGATCATGACTGAAGCCAAAGGCAGACACTTAACTAACTGAGCCACCCAGGCACCCCCATTCATTCATTAAAAAAAAAAAAAATCGTTCAGTCAACACACATTTACTATGTCTACCCTCATGAGCACAAAGATGGTCAAATGAGGAAGACCCATCTCTGGCCCTGAGGTCCAGCAGGGCAGACAGTCACTGCTGGGTTGGTGACAATGCTCCAGGGCACAGCCCCCTACAGGACGCACACAGACATTCTGCAGTCTTCAATCATTCATTCCTGGTCTCTGGGGCTCAGGAAACTTGAAGTAAAAATGACACTAACTTAGCAAGAGGAGACACAGTTTGTTGCGGACGTGGTGGGAGGGTCTTCTAGGCAAAGAGCCCCCAGGGGCTGGAGCCCTAAGTCTGGAGGGACAGAGAAGCCCAGGCTACCGTCAGGGCGGGGCTGGCTTTTCAGAAGGAGCCAGAGGACCCAGAAGGAAGTCAGAGCGCCCACAGACAGTCCTTGCCAAAACCAAGCTCCCCGAATGGACTGGGGGAAGACCCGACGGTGCCAGCTGAGGCTCAGGGGTCAGGGGCTTCACCCTCTGCTGCCCCCACTTACACGAGGGGTCGGGGCAGAGCCTGTGGCCGGCAGATGGCATCACCCCAGGAAATGGCATCACGATGAACAACAGAGCAAGGTGGGAAGGAATCTGCCTCCTCAAGCCAATGCCAGACCCAAGGAGCATCCCTTGGGGAATAAACGGGGGCATTCTGAGCTGACGGCCGTGGAGCCCCACGGCCTGGAACGCCGAGGAGCTCCCACGTCCTGCAGGCCCCATCTCAGGCCTTCGCTAGGGAGGGAGAACACTTCTAGTTCAAGGAGCCTCTCCCCTGACTCAGGGTGTGTAGGGGTGGGGTGGCGAGAGCGACTTGATTTATTTGAGTGAGTCGATCCCCACTCTACTTTTTATCATCTTCGTTTCTTGTTCAAAGTGTGTTAGCCTGGATTTCTTGCTCCACGGATCAATACACTTAGGCCTGTGTTACCAGGCTGTGCTCCTACTAGAGGGTGGGCTCCCCGGGAGCAAGGACCCTTCTCTGGGGGGCTCAGGATGCCATGAGGCTGACACGTCCAGCACTAGAACCGGGAATCCGTGGAAAATACCAGCGGCCCCATCCCTGCCTGTCTGTGGTGGTGACATCCTCCAGCGGGTCTGGGCTGAGCAAGACATGACCCCCGAGCTTCCCGTCCCCACACAAAGATGGGAGAGGGGCCGAAGCATCTGTCTGCCGGGTGCAGCGGCAGGCACACCTCCGGGAGAGCGAGATGGAGAGCAGCCAAAGCAGGATGAGGGCTGACCCTGGGATTTAAGCTGCCTGCCTCCTAATCCCAGTTTACATGCTGGGGCTAAAGCCAGGGAAAAACGCAATGTAACATAAACCTGTTTTTTTTTAAAGGTACTTCCAGATGCTCGTACCTGCCTAGCCAACTCCCGCAGCCTCAGAGCTTGTGTGACTTTTGAAATTGAGAAGGGGGCAAGAAGCTCAGCGTGATTTATGACCTCACACCGGCTGAGCCAGGCCCTGTGAGCATCTCGCTCTGAAGCATCAGTGTGGGAAGAGCTGGGAAGGCCACGTGGGGGCAAGCACCGTTCCCAACACCCGCCAAGGCCGGCTCACCAAGCACACTCCTCTCCCAGGACCATCCACGCCAGCCCCCGAAGCAGCTGCTGGGAACCCACCACCCAAGGGGCTGCGAGTCCCAGGGACCTGAGTCTGAAAGAGCAGAGGAGGCCTCCGTTCAAGAACAAACGGACAATCAACCAACACGCCGCCAAGGTAACTTTTCTGCCTCCTGCTACCCCGGTTGGAGAAGAAAATCGCAACAGACACCTAGAATCAAAGGACAAAAACAGCAGCTTATCGTGGCAAAATGAGGTGCTAGAACAAGAGAAATGGAGAAAACCCCATTTGGCCACAATCTTCAGGCACGGCTTCCCAGCAGATGACGGAACGGAGCCAGATCTTGAAAGATGGGAAAGTTTTGAAAAGCCAGAGAGTTTGGGAAAGCGTGTGCCTGCAGGGGGAAGGGGGGTGGGGTGCCAGGGAACCACTATGTTAATATTGGGGGGTTCATTTGGTTGGAAAAGCCTTGGGTCTGGAGATCAAGGAGGAGCAAAAGAAACCAGAGGGTCCACAGAGCATCAATACTACCAGGATTCGGCTCCCATGACTCAATCTCCTTCCCCGCGTGGGCGGGCTAATGTGGGGGACGCATGCCCCCCCCAGCACTCCCCCACACGCCTTTCCGCTCAAGGGAGAAATATTTAAGAGAAACACTCTCTAGACAGCTGAAATTTTTCCCTCGCCAGCCCGATTGAGTTATTTATCTGAATGCTTCAGTGAGGTTATTTTCAGACTTCCACATGAAATAGTAATACTTAACACTTCCAACTCATCTCCCAAGCAGGTTTCAAAAGTCGGCTCATTGATGCTCCCCCGCAACCCCCTGCAAGGAGCCAGCGCTCTACCCTATCTCTCAGACTGGAAGATAGAGGCAGGGCTGCCCAGGATCCCTGGAGATTTCTGCGGTGAAGGGCATCAGGCAGACCTGACCCAGGCACCCTCTCACTTGGACCCCGTGCCATTTCCAATGAGCAGGACTCTGTGCTTAGCATGTAGGCCTCTGTTCTCGAGGGCCCGGGGACAGCCCTGCGGCCCCATAGCCAGCTGGATGCATGTCTTTCTCGCAGGACACTCCTGCCATCAGCAGTGTCCCATGTCCCCCAGGTCCCAATCGTCCCTCACCAGCCCAGCTGGGCACACTAGTGTACTGGCATGAGCCCAGCTTCCCTTTCCATGTCACTCCAATCCTGCACACCTGAGACCATCTAGGACGAAAGCACCCCTTTCTGGGACAAGGTATGGGCTCAGAAGGAGGCCTTCCAAATGGGTTTACATCTGTGGTGTGGCTTTCCCTCCCTCCCTAAAAGGAAACACCCCAAGACTTCTTCACAGCCAGCATCATGTCCTTCAAGTCCTACAGAGGACCCCACACTGTGGCCCTCAGGTGGATTTTGCATTCATCACTTCTAAATGAGATTGTAGCTTCCTGTCCTTTGAGTCTTCCCTTTATTAGTAATTCGTGTAGCCCATGGGTTGATTTTCCCCTGGGCAGGATGAGGAAGAATGGGCTGTTGGTGTACATACCTCAGCTTCTGGACACTGCAGGGGCCAGAAGTCTGGGGAGTCCATGTGGGCAAGGGCAGCAGATAAGGGATGGTGTGGTCACGGCATGTGGCCCAGGTGGAGGCAGACTCTGGTCAGTGCTGGGACTGCATGTCCCTTGCGGAGGCCTTCCTAGAGCTGCTTGCCCATCACTGCCCCCAGAGGAGGCTCTAGGCCACCAGGTGGCTCTTCCACCATCCTGTCCCCCACCCCCCGGTGTTCCCAAATACAGCCACCACTGACGTGCAGCAGGAGTTTCAAAAGGCCAACTTCTGCTGTCCCCACGCTGAATCTTCACTAATTCATAGGCGACCCTGGCCTTTTATCTAGTGTCAGCTGGCTCGGTCCAATGTCTAATGTGCAGTAAGGACCCAATAAAATACAACCTCCATCTTGTTGCTTAATAAATGAACACATCGGGATGGGTACCAAATGGTCATTGTCCCCTTAAGAGAGCTCACAGTGGAGAGCCCTGTCTTCATGCACTACGACTTCGAATATTTTTTTGGTGGGGGTGGTGGGGGGGCAGGTTTGGGGATTCCCTTCCAGTTGGTTCTCAAGACATGCAAGACAACTAGTCTTATTATTTTATAGTCCTGCTGCATTTTGGTCCAAAAACAGCATAATCAATCTTGGCCACAAGTCATTTGGAGCTAAGGCTGGTGATGGTTTCCAAAAATCACATCCACTTTCAAAGGCTAAAGATTTATCACCAGTGAGGATATTCAGAAGAAAATGCCACAGAGTCTGAATATGACTTCACAGTGAAAGCTTTGAAAACGCTCAGAGCAAAGGCGAGATCTTTGGAATAAGTACACAGACTCCCACTTTGAAGAGGACACATTGCATTTGTAGGAAAAAGCACTGGGCTTAATGCTTCTAGTCACTGTGGGGGGGAAGAGGGAGCGGGGAGAGAGGCCAGAGGCGGGGGTAGGAACAGGCGGGAGAAGAGAGAAATACGGACAGATAGAGGGAGACAGAAACCGACAGAGAGAAACACATACACACAGAAATACAGACGGACAGGAGAGACAGACTGAGAAAGACTGATTCATCATGAAAGGCTTCTGGAGGTGAAATGAAAGGAAGTGAAATCAGAAAGGATGTTCCACAGCCTCACAGCAAATGAATTATGGATTCAGCTGTAAGGAAACATTCACGGTCTCAGTGTACAACAGCATTAGCCTCCCCAGGATGTGTTTACGAAGCACCAGGAGGTTTGTGAGTCTGGGCTAGACCCGCACTTGCTTGCAAATCACTCTAAGGACCCTCCCCACCCCCACCCGGGCCTCAGCACACATCCTTTCCATGCATTTCTTAGCTGTCAGAGATCTGCCTTCCCTACCTAGCAGCCCAGGCTGACCCTCGTGCACGGAGGAGGACACCAGAAGGTTTCCCTCAACAGGCTTGAGAGACAAGGTCCAGCTTTGCTCCACACTAATCAAACAGGCTGAACACATCCAGATGTTCTAACAGCTCAGGAAAGCACGACAGAGCCCCTCAGACCACTCTGGCTAGTCTGGCGAGCAGCCTTCTCCCTACACCAACCCCCACCCCCCCCTGCACGGGGGCCAGAGGGGATCTTCCAGCAGAACAGCTAGTCCTCAGGGCGAGTGAGGGGACAGGGCACTATACACAGAGCAGAGAGAGGGTCCCCGCAGCCAACAGAAGAAGGGCTGTTGATGCCCTCTTGAGACATGTGGAACATGAAGGATGCCACAAGCCATCTTTACCACATCTCAGTGCACACAAATACACAACGGAAAATTACAGATCCCTCTCATCTACCACATGAGCCACAGGTTTTCCCCAAGTGCTCGGTACACTCTGCCCTGTGCGGCTCAACCTGAGAAAGCCTTTCAAAGGGAAGGAACCGGAGCGCTGGGGCTGTGGACAAGGCTAATTACACAGTCAGGGTCTCACGTCAGACAGACCCAGGTGAGGACGCCTCAAAAGAAAATGTCCAACCTTCCCTGGCCACTGAGGTATCTAAGGCTCGCCCAATGTCCTTTTGGGCGTGCTGGCTGGGTCCATGTGCCGATAAGACATGGATTACTTTAGGATGCTTCCTCATGCATGAAAGTCTATTTTAAAGAGAGTCTGGAGGAGGGGGACGAGGCCTGAGGAGGGGAAGTTAAAAGGAAGCTGCTTTATTTAGAAAAAGTCTCAGCTACAGAATAAAACTGAGCTTTACCTGCAAAAGAAAACTCATGGAAGTTTCTCTCTGGTTCCAGAGAAAGAGACCTACAGTGTCAGAATTCCAGATGCTATGACCTCCTTATTTACTTTCATCTTGTGCCCTCCCCACCCCAACTTATACACTAACTCTTGAATAAATATGTCCTACCACCTTCCACCCCAAAGCACCACGCCACTCAACCCTACCCAGTAAGTACGCACACAGCTTTATCTTAAATTTCATCCTCTCTGGGCTTAACCTCCCCTGGCAAAATCGAACACATACGACAAAGGTGCACGAATTCCTGTTTAAGGAACCCGGGTAAAGCATTCTTTTGGAAAGCAAGGTATATTCATCTATATTAAGGCATGATTATTTACTCTGTTAATGCGTTCAGAGAAATGTGGAGGGCTCCATCCCCATTCTTATTAAATAGGAAAACTCAGCGTTTACCCCAAATCCCATCCTTCCCTGATGCTCACTTGCCCATGGTTGTTCCCAGGGTTTCTGGGGACCGTGCATCCTGCTCCTTCCTCTGGAACTTCCCCTGCCTCCTGCTTGTTCTCCCAACCTGTCCCCTCCAGCTCACCACCCACTCCGCCCTATCGCCACTCCGACCTCTCCCTCTGAGTTCTTCACCCAAGCACATGGCTTGCGCAGACACCCACCTCTCCCGGGGCCTCCTGCACTCACCAACCCATGATGGCTGGACACATGGGTTGGTGAGTACACACCCATGTCTGTCCCCAGAACGCTCCCCCTGCCTCCTCTGCCTGCCGTTGCTTTTTGGCCACATGCCCATTCTGGACCTGAACACCCAACACGCCTTCACACGGGCAGAACCCCCCCTTCCTCCCAAACCCCCTTTCCCCCAGCGGGGCCCCACCTCTCACGGGCTGAAAGCTTTATGCTCTCGGTCACCCTTCCCTCAGCCAAGCCACCCACCCCATTCTGTCATTTCTTCCTTTGATGGGACCTCTATCCCACCTTTGCTTATTTCCCTGCACCCCTCATAGCTTTAGGACCTTGCTGCTGTAGGTCCAGTACTAATATAAGGGGACCGACCTCCTGGGGCTCCTGACCACTCTTGCTCCCTCCGACCAAACGATTCCACTCAATATGGCCAGTTTTCCTGAAGGACCACTTTGAGCCTTCCAGGTGTCCGAGCCCCCCCCAGGGAAATGTCCAAGCACTCCAGGCCCAGTACCAGCTAGCTTCAGCCTCCCATCTCTCTGTCCCCAACAGACGCCAGTCCCTTGGCTCATCCTCTCTCCTGAGTGTCCTCCAGCCCCTTTGCTTGAAGGGGACGAGCCTTTGTCCACCCACCGTGGTGTGGAGAACAGAAGAAAGACAATGAGAAACTCCAGAAGGAGACCCCCAGGGAGGCCAGCTCTGGGAGCTGTATTCCAAGGCCATGACAGCTGGACACATGGGCTGGTGAGCTTTCAACAAGGAGGCTGTCCTGAGGCCACGGGAGAGGAGGGGCTTACAGGAATAAGGACAGAGAAGGCAACCACCCCACACCTGCTACTTTTCTAACATCATGCAACAGAAACCAAAGTCTGGGGACTTGCAGAGGTCTGAGTCACGGTCAAGGGAACAGAAAGTTTCAACAGAAACTTCTCTCCCCAAATCATCCACACTTTGTGAACAGGGGCTCAGCCCAGAACAAGGGCTCGTGACTTGTTTTCGGCTGACTGACAGATGAAGGGCAGTTCTGGGGACTGAGCCATGGCTCTGGGACTTTTAAGACCTGGGCTCTTGCTGATGTGTGAAGTGACCTAGGACTAGTTGACAAACGTACCGTGCCTAATCTGTTAGAACGGAGGGCTTGCAAAACATGTATTGGTTAATACACGTATTCCACATACGTAGCAGAAACTGCCAATGAGCAAAACAGAGGAAAATACAATTCGCCATCGTTACCATTCTGGTGTTGATCTTTCCAGACTTTTTTCTAGCAAAATGTGTATGTGTCTGTGTGAAACATTTTTAATTAAATAAAGGAGGGAGAATGAGTGGGGAAAACAGAGTAAATAATACTTGTTAAAGTTATTTGTCAATGCCTCATTTCCTGAACCACTGAGATTTTATCCCCAAGTACGTATCACTATTTGCAGGCTGAATATAACAAAACTCCCAGTCAGTGTCTTTGATTCCTGAGACTCCCATCAGTCTCTAAGCTACCCCTGAACTGTGATTTATATGACAGCTTGGGAAAAGCCAACTGGGGACAATCAATGAAACAGATGGGAGACAGGCCTGGCGAATGTGCATGAATTAAAGGGAAAACTCTATTGTAATAGGAACAAGATTCTAATCACTACACCTAATTACAAAGAGGAGTAAATCACTGAAAAAAAAAATTAAGTGTCTCCTACAGAACAAACAAAGCAATTAGTCACAAACAGAAGCTCAGGGTTTGGTGAGCAAGCGGGAGGCCAGCCCCAAGCCACCAGCCGCATGTCCACTCCTGAGGCCACATCGGGGCACAGGTGGGGGGCTGGGAGGTCAGTGCCGGGGGAGGGCAGGTGACATAGGGCAGATGTGCACCAGACCCTCTGGCCACAGCAGCGATCCACCATGACATCCTTTCAGAGGCCTGAGCCCAGAGGCCAGAATTTCCTGTATGGCAGATGAACGGCTGGTGACTTCGTGTAGGACACAGACCCCTCCTCCATTCTCTGTCCCCATTCCTCAAGTTGGTAATAGTAATAACCACAATAACAGCAGTTAGTCCTCATTCCGTGCTCTGCCCTGATGCTCCTAGTCACCCTTTCCAGGAGGTACTGTGCTCATGCCCATTTATAAATGCCGAAGCTGAGGTCCAGAGCATAGAGTCGCTTGGCCACACTCGCCCTGGTTAAGGAGGACCAGTGCGTTCGTTTAAACCCTGCCATGGACCTCAGGGCCCATGCTCCTCAAGCCTGGGCCACGTGGCCTATGCCATGGGAAAGGGAGTGCCCGTCCCACCACGCTGTGGTAAGAGGTAAGTTGTCATGTGTGTGAGTCACTCGGCAACACGTCGTTTTCAGTAAACCCTAATTACCGACTCGTAGCTGCTTCCTCTACCCGGCCTTCCCCGTGGGGTCCCTCCCAGGGGGTCCCTGGACAGCGCCCACCCCCCACTAGGCTCCCGTATGCCCCACACTCTGCAAGGAGCCCCCGGAACACTGCACACTAGTGGCGACTGCCCAAAGGTAGGCTTTCTTGGGGTGGGGGGGGGTGGGGGGGCTGAAGGTTAAATCTCCAGGGGTCGTTGCCCTTCTAGGTCCATCTCACCGCCAGGAGCCACATTCGGGCTCACACAGACAGTAGTGCAGGGGAGTGACAGCCAACGCACTACTCTGGCCACTAAAGCACCTTTCGGAGCATTCCAGAATCTGTTTTAGGCACCGAGAGGTGGGAGGATTTTGAAAGACCTACGTGCCAGCCCTGAGGGCGACGGGGGCAGGGCAGCCTGGAGGTAGCACCACCATTAGGGGTGAACTCAAGCCGAGGAGGAGCCTGGCCTCCAGCAGTGGCGGGGAGGGAGGTGGATGGAGAGCAGGCTAGGCCCCTGTGAATGGCCCTTCTTCCCCTCGCCCAACACTAGATGATAACACAAGAGCTTCTGGCTGAGCGTGTGTGGCAATAAACACATAAAAGCATGTTTGTTTTTGACAAGTCTGGCAAAGATGCTTTAGCTCAGCCTGGTAAACACTCCCATGGATGTCCTCAGCTGGTCCTCCACACTCCAGCTCCATGCAGGCCAACTCGGACACTAGCGGACTGGTCAAGGGCTCGAGCCCAGAGTCGTAGAGACTTGGTTTCACATCGGACACTGGGGAACCACACACTGACCTCAGGCAAGCAACAGAACGTGTTACTCAACTCCCTGGGCCCCTGTGAATGCAATGTTGTTAAAAGGAAAATGAAACAGGGGCGCCTGGGTGGCTCAGTGGGTTAAGCCTCTGCCTTTGGCTCAGGTTATGATCCCAGGGTCCTGGGATCGAGCCCCGCATTGGGCTTTCTGCTCGGTGGGGAGCCTGCTTCCCCCTCTCTCTCTGGCTGCCTCTCGGCCTACTTGTGATCTCTCTCTGTCTTTCAAATAAAAGGAGAATGAAACAATGTTCAATGAGATGGTGCACGATACCCAGGGAGACATAGGAAAGGGGTCAGCTTCTGATGCTGCTGTTGTTATTATCATTATTACGGGTTAGTCTTTCTATTTCAAGACCACAGCTGAGTCTCTCCTTACCTGTGTGCCCGCATCATCAGAACGGACGGGACAGAGCCATGGGTAAAGCCACACTGTACAGACCCAGAGGGCTCCTGCTCACCTAACAGTGGCGGCCAAACTCTGGCTCTAACCAAGAGGTGAGGACTCTACCCCATGCCCCTTTATTCTAGGTGAGCTTGTGACTCACTCATGTTCTACGACTTTCAAAGCTAGGTCAGACAAAGGGAAACCACTTCCGTCTTCCTTGCTGGAACCCTCCTGCTGAAGCCCCACGCTACTGTATAAAGAGTTCGACAGCCCCGAGGCTGCCATGATGTGGGGAAGCTCAAACGAGCTCGTGAAGAGAGACCATAGAGAGAAGCCCTGAGATCACACGCAGAGAGAGGGAGAGGTGCTTGGCCACAGCCCTCTGCTGCACCAGCCACCATCTGACTGCAAGCCCCCAGCCAGAACCACCCAGACGAGCCCCTCCCAAATTCCTGATCCACAGAAACCATGAGCGAGAATGTAATGATTGTTGTTTTAAGCCAGTAGGCTTTGGGATGATTTGTTATGCGCTAACAGGTAACTGGAGCACCCCGCATAGGAAAGCATGCCGTCACCTGATGGGTAAATATTAAGAACTACTAATGCTATAATAACTTGTATCATTATTTCCTGTTCAATCTGCCCTTGATTTTGTCTTTGGAAAAAACACGTACATCGGGGATGGGGAGAATGCATCCAGATTTCTGTTTAGCCCCTGAGAAAAAAAGCCCGGTTATCACCAAATGAATGCTGTCAATACACACAATGACATCTCAATTCACCTGGCAGCATCTTTTAGAAACAAGATTCCATGAACTCATGGAACAGTGACTCGCAGGAGCAGGGTTTCCCCCCACAACGCCGAGTTAACTCCATCAAAGACCCTCAAGACCACAAAGTCCTGCGTGGGGTCGGGGAGCCGCGTGCCCTGTAGGCGGCAGGAGCTCACCCCATCCATCCACAGGTCTGGCCTTGCACCCGCCCTCCGTACCAGGTGGGGGAAGACCTCTCCACCGACCACAAAACGAGCATGCCCCACAGTTCAAAACCACAGCTCTCCTGTTCCCATCACCGTGGTTCCTGGGAGCGAATTGAGATCGTAAGGCCGTCAGTGGCCTGAGCTCTCATCATCTTGACAGATACTTAGCTATTCATTTAAAAACAAGCGAGAGAACAAGCGTCAGCTGTATTTTTTAATTACTCCTGGATAGAACTGGGAATGCTTTAGCATAATTGGGGTATTGAGGTTTTTTCTTTTCTCTTTGAAGGCCTTTTTGCGGCAAAAAAAATACTGTGTTTATTCTAATTAAAACCAAAACTTCTTTAAAATTATCTTAGCAATGGAAAGGCAAAGGGCAACAGACATTTATTTTTCACTGGGCACAAGGGTCTACATTATTAGGGCTGGTTCTACCAGGAATGTGTGCCCTTGGGCAGGTATCTCACAAGTCTCTTTTCTCGTTTATAAACCAGGGAACGTGAAGAAAGTTCCACATGCTCCCTTTGCCCTTTGGCTCTAATATAATGCAAGGTTATCTCTCCCACTCACTTCCTGTCACCCCAGTCCAGTGGGCTATAAGGCACCACGGACTAGCACTCCTGGAATGGAGAGTATTTCCGGGCACATGGTGTCCGAAGTCATCACTGGCTTCTATAAGAACCTGTCCAACAGAGCAATGGTTTTCAACCATCTGTGTGTCCACGGGCCATTTGGTGACCTTGCTAAGTGCACAGTCCTGGGCCATTCCTCCAGAGAGCAGGCCTCAGTCATTCTAGGGTGGGGCCCAGGAATCTGCATTTTAGATTAATGCCAGTCTAGTTGAAAGCAGCAGAAAGGCTAAGTCTCGAATCCTGTCCACTTAACCTTGAGCAAGGTACACTACTTCTCTGAACCTCTCCGTTCCAAGGAAACAACAGCCTCACAGCACTCCAGGAGAAAATGGCGCCCAGTCCCCATCCACTTCCTGTGGCACTCGGACCTGCTCCTCTCTCGCTCCACAAGTGGGGAACCACGGAGCAACAGCCTCTCAGAAGACCGGCAGGGCAGGAAAAACCCCACTGCCAAGGGCCAATGACAGTGCCCGGGCCACGTGACCGGCCACATGGCTCTTAGTTAACAGTACAGGTGAGGATGAGAGCTGAAACCCGCCACTAACACAACAGGTTGTAATCATACACCTGGCAGCTGGAGAATACAAAACACAAAACACAAACCAAAAAAAGGGGATTATGATCCTCGTGAATAGCATTTCCAAAGCCTCTCGGTGCCCTGCCCTGCTCAGGCCAGAGCTGTCACGCTCCCACCGGACCGCAGCCCAGACCACTCGGAACGTCCTGATGGGGCGCCAGAGCCGGAGGAGAAGGGCTGCCCCCCACCCCCCACCCAGGCTCCCTCCTCGGGGAGCAGATGGGGAAGGAGCTGACCTGCATGCGCCCATTTGCAGCTGGGCACCTGGGCTAGCCATAGCCGGGCTTTGCCACCAAATGGCTGACAGAGTGCATTAGCTCACCTCCTCTACTTGTCAAAACAATTAGGCGCTGGAAGGCGGCAGCGGCGGCACTGGGGCCGAGAACACACAATCAGTGTATCAAGCCTGTTCATCAGCCTCGTGGATGGGGCGACAGGACTGGGAGAACAGGGGACCCAAATGAGGGACAAGGGACAGGGCTGCTCACCTTGGGACAGGGGAGTCATTAAAACCATCTGTCAGAAACATAATACTTGGAAGCATCACATGGCCTTGGGCGACAAAAGGTCCCAATGTCTGCGGATCTATAGGACAAGTGACCCACGGAACTCAGGAGAAGGGGAGAGAGTCCGGGCAGTCACCGGGTGATTGACAAGCCGGCCCTCCCGCACTCCTACTCTGCTCCAGTAACTACCCGTATTATGCCGAAATGACACAAGTGACAATAATTAAGCCCAGATCTCTGTGGATCGTTCACCGTGATAATTCCACCTTTGTAATTCAGCTTCAGATAAACCCCTTTTGTTCTGCCTTATAACACAGATTCTAGTATCATTCAAGTATATTAACTGTAGCCTATTACTGTCACAAAAAATGCTCCCTGAGCCATAGCAAAAGACTCCCCAGACAAAACTTTATGTCATGTTAATCCAAGCTTTAATAACTATGAGGATATATAACTGTATTCTAATTGTGCTCTGCGTTCCTGCATACAAAACCAGAAGATAGCAGAAATGACAGCAGCAGATCTCTTCAAGTAAAAAAGCATCAATCCCCCACTTGGGGGCTGGGAGGCTAGTGCGAGGGGCTGTGTGTTTATATGGGGGAAGGAGCTATCTGGGGCTTCTGAGCATAGGGAAGACTTTGGGGCTCGTGGGGGACCACCAGAAATCAATGCTACCAAAGCATGAAAAGTGCAGCCTCCAGAGGCCATGCCATGGAAGATGGCGGCCAACGGTCATGGCAATGTGGGGGTAGAGATGGGAGACCTGTCAAGGGGACAAAGTCAGAGGCATGCAGGGGAAACAAAGAAGCAAAGTGAGACTTGCCAACATATCAATGAGAATCCCAGGTTCTCCATATGGTTTGGACACCAGCTCAGTGGGTGACCCTGGCCAAGCCATTCCCACTCTGGGCCTCCCGTTCTCTCTCAAAGGCAGGCGTCAGGTCAGACGCACATGTGGATCTGGCAGGGCTCACTCCCTCTCCTTCGTCAAGTCCCCTCCCTGGGCTGGGCTTGGAACCAACAGGCCCCAAGTGCTCCAAGAACCCCTCACCTCGCACTGCTTCTGCTCCTTCTAGATGGTTCTCTTCATTTTCTAACACGCTATGTGATTGCTTCCTTCTTCTATTTGCTGTTTACCATTCTGTCTCCCTCCGCGTGAATTTAGCTCTACACACACCGGGATTCCTGTTTTTTCACTGATGTGTGTTGGTGTCCAGGAACCAGGTCTGGCACACGGCATGTGGCCCAACTCACTGAGCCTCAGTTTCCTCAACTGCAGAGAGAGTGTTGGCGAGGGGATTAAGGAGCAGGTACCAGCCTGGGGGCTGGCCCATCAGGGGCGCTCCAGGTGTGCTGTGTTCTCGAGGAACACGACACTTCCTGTAAGGCTAGAAATACAGTTTTCACTTCTCAGAACAAAGGCAGGGCCTTATTCAACCACTGGTCTCATTACTATCACCACAGCCCTCCTCCTAAAACCTCCATCTCCTCTACTCCTCTGGCCCCCCACCCTACTCTAGGCACCAGAAAAGGACCCCAAAACAGCACTTGTGAGGCATTGCTGCCTTGAGGAGACTTCTGGGCACAGGAGCCCAGGCGGCCAACAAGCATCTGGGCACATCATAAACCTCTTGCCCTTGGGGTTACCTTCGCTATCAAGCGAGGAGACTGCATTTTAACGGCCCCTCTCCTGACTGCAGGCGGCGTGGAGGAAAAGAGCGAATGAACAGACTCCGATAAGAACAATTATCCTGGTACTTACCCTCCCTGATCCTTGGTTTCCATATCTGTAAAAATGGGTATTACAGTAACCCTAAGCACCATTGCCCCCGAGGTGGTGGGGAAACCCAGATGTGCTCCTGGAAGCCTCAGACAGCAGCCAGAGCAAATGGCACGGTTCCAGGAGCACAGAACTTGTGGTGGGAGGCTTGGCCCGGAGTGCCAGCTCCCAGGCGCTGTGCAAACCACTAACCTCCGGGAGGTTCGAGTCTGCATCTGTATGGGAGCATTGGGCCTGTGGGCTGCAACTGTCTGGTGGTGCTGGGTGACGCTGGGAGAGGCCCCGCACAGGCTGCCGATCACTTTCACGCCCACGTGCACAGGGTACAAAAACGTCCCCAAGGGTAGGAACGGCAGGGCCGACCTGCTCACTGCGGTATGGGCAGCTGACAAAGGGTTCACGAATACCAATGGGCAAAGTGGAAGACCTGATAGTTAATACTATTCCCCCATTAGGAGACAGATCTTCAGTCTGTTCGAGACTACTTCCCACCTAACCGAGGATCTCGAATGCTCAGAGGGCAAAGGAACAGAAGTCTTATCGAACACGTTATGTCTCGGGGAGCCTGGGTGGCTCAGCCGGTTAATCGTCTGCCTTCGGCTCAGGTCATGACCCTGGGGTCCTGAGATCGAGCCCTACGTCGGTACGTCGGGCTTCCTGCTCATCAGGGAGTCTGCTTCTCCCTCTTGCTCTGCCCCTCTTCCCTACTCTTGCTCACTCTGTCTCTCTGAAATAAATAAATAAAATCTTAAAGAACAAAACATGTTATGTCTCAAATTGCAGGCAAAGCAACAATGTCCATGCGGACCAGAACTCTCCTGGGAGGGTATTTATCCTGTCCAGGGCGCAAATTCCTTGACTTCAGCAGAGGTCTGAATGGCCAGCCTCTTTATTGATATTTTTACTGCACTTAACAATCAAAGAATACAAGAATCAGGAGGTGGCAAGTGAGGACAGTGATTTCATTCACCTCTTTCTCCTATTTTGCTGTAGATCAACTATGCAACCAGAGTTTATGGTGAGTCAAATCAGAAATCCCCAGGGAAACTGCAATCACTCCTCTCCATTCCCGTCTGACAGATGCAGATGACACAATTGCCCCCCAAATCCTGAAAGATGACAAACGGACAGGGTCTGGAGGAAAAATGGTTGTTCCCCATGTCTCCATGGCGCCCACCCGGTGGGCCTGCAAACCTGCTGGCTGGTGCTGGGAGTTTGGAGGCGTGGCTGGGACAGGGGTCCAAGATTGCGCCTTACGTTTCCTCCTTTGACACAGGACTCTGGGTTTCCTCCATACCAACCAGGTCTGCAGAGGGCCTCGTCCCACTGGATGCTAGCTCACCCCATTCTACGTAATTTTCAGCTCCCCAAAGTAGAAAACTGATGGGAATTGGTAGAATAACAAAGATACCCAAAAAAGGGTGGGAAGCCAAATGGACTGTCCCCTCCCACCCGGGGACTGGCCCGGGGCATGTCATACCAGTGAGGAAGGACTACAGCTTCCCCAGCTGCCCCGTGATCTCTTTGGTATCTATCAGAAAGTACTTTTTTCCCCTTGCCCATCCAGCACTGGCTGCCAAAGACAAAGATATCAATTTGAGAACCCTCCACTATCGATTAGGTCAAATGCTAAAAGGTTTTTATTTCCTGATTTCTCGACCTTAGACGGTCCCGGAGGGCCTACCTAATATAGTAGTACTACAGTGAAATTAACTGTGGGAAGAAAGAGACTCCGTAATTTACATTGTCCTGATTTTATGTGTCCATCACTCTTAACGCTCACACAGGATGTTGTCTCACAAATCCTTCCCCCGTTTTTCATGGGGATTATGGAGACCCTGACAACAGAGCGGATGCCTTGCTTTACTAGACAAATACTGTCAGGAAATACAAATGAAGGACTGAAGCAATTCAGAACATTATAAATCAGAAACTATCTTTTCATCTCTGCTAATGTGTGAACTCCAGGTGGCAAAAGCCTGGCTTTAAAAAAAAAAAAAAGGAAGAAGAAGAAGAAAAAGAAAAAGCTTTCATCACAACTGGTTTAGGTGGTATCAGGAGCAAATTACAACACTAATACAGTTCTCAGAGAAAGAAAAATAAGTTTTAAAAGAGCAAAATGATGACTTTCAGAGCAATGTTCATCTTCCTTCTGGCCGGTATTATGAATTCATCATCCAGGGAGAAAAAAATGAGACAAAGCTGCCAAGCTAGAAGGGTGGCAGGAAGAAGGCTTCATATTCCTATCATTAGATCAGTCCTGTGAAAAAAAACCATCGTCATCATCATTACGGTGCTGGCCTTCCTCTGCCAGAATGCTCAGTGATTCCTGAATGGGAAGTTAGGGTTTTGTGAGAGCTGGAACCGTGATCTCAATCCCTCCCTCCCCTACCTTCCCCAGACATACACCTTCTCTGATAAACTCATGTCCAAGTGCACCCCAGCCAACCCCCAGGCTCTTCCAGAGAGCCCCAAGAGGCCAAGGCCCTCCCCACCGGCTGCCGAGTTCATTCATTGTATCCACAGTCAATGATCAGCCACAAACATTTAACCCCAGGCTGGCCGCTGCCGCCCCAAGCATTCTCCTGGGCTGCCTTCCAGCACCGCAACCAATCTGAAAGTTACTTTTGATGCCAGGGTCAATGTTCTGCTGAATTGTAGCTATGGAGGATGTGGTATTCTAAGAACGAATTCCCCAGAATCTAAGGGTTCATTCCCTCATTCACTCCACGAGCTGTCTTGCAACTGCCCCGCTCAGCTCTGTGCCTGGGTGTGCTTGGAGAGAGGCCTCTTGCCAGGTCTTGTGATAAAGAAAGGAAAGAGGAAGAAGTAGGTTACTCCCCTCTATGGTAAAATCAAAATAATCTAACCAACGTGGGTGCTTAGCAGGAACACCTGAGGTTGAAGGGCAAGCCCTTTATCCTGGCGCCAGGGCCACTGTGAAAAGGCCCATGAGGGGCACAGTGGCACCTCCCATCTGCCTCCCCCACCCTGCAACCCGGGCCAGGTGCTCTTCGGACGCTGCCAGTATGCACCTCGGCTCCAAAGAGTCTGAGCCGTTCTGAGCTACTGGTTCCAAATCGTAAGCTGCCGCTGCCAGTTAAGAAGGAAAAGACAGAGGGGACAGGGCGGGGGATGGGGTGGAGTAGGGGGAGAACACGCAGAGAAAGAAAAAAATCCCCCCAGAAGGCATTTCAGCCACTCAGAACAATTCAGAAGATCAGAGCTGGGAAATGGGACAGACCAAACTGTTTACCCAAAGGTTTTTTTTCTTTTCTTTTTTTTTTTTTTTTTTGTAATGTGCCCCACTTTTGCTCCATGGAAACAAAATATCAAGGCATCTCACCGAGATAACGGTCACTTCTGGTGCTGAGGATATCTTGAAACAAGAGCCACGGCATTTTATTCCCAATGTATCCCCTACAGAAAAGAAAATCCATCTGCTCTGAAACCAGGACACACATGAGAACCCAACACAACTAAGGCCCCCTCTATCCTCACTGGCCTGTCCTAAGGGCAACCCCAAGCCCTCCCGAGATGGCTGAGCATGGCTTTCAAAGGCAGAGCACTACTACCTTCCGTGTGAGAATGCGTTTAAATGGCCCCCGGTTGTCCAGGCTCTAATTAGAGGGTGCCCGCAGGACTCCTGCCAGAGGAGATCTGAGACGCTGACAACACGCTGCATGCCAAGGGCAAGTGCTCTGGTGTGGTAGCCAGCCCAAGACACCTGGCAAACCTCATCAGGTTTCAGCAAGAGAACTCAACATATCAGGCTCATGCAAACAAAGCAGAGGGCCTGAGGGTGCCTAAGAGGAGAGCCTGTTGCTAACCATTCTCGGCAAGTGAAAGAAAGGAGGAGAGTTTATTGAGTACTATGCATTTCATGCACACCATTTCATTCATGTGTCTACTGCAGCCCTTCCAAGAGAAGCTGGACACGTCCCATTTTGCAGATGGGGAAACTGAGGCTCAGGGCAGTTAAACAGCTTGTTCTGGGAGAGCTCCTCCATGGTCCACGATCTTACTGCCATAGCTTGCTACGAGGAAGTACATTCTTGTTTGCCAGGAAGTGGAAGAGGGCTTTTCCAAAGAAGTTCTGACGTCCTTGAGACTCCCATTAGATAAATGTGGGGGAATTTAAAGCAAACACATTCACTTCTAAGGTTCCATCACCTGGAAATTCCAACGATCCTCTCTTCAACCCCCTGACCACTCAATTCCTTGTCCTTTGTGTGCTATCAAGGGTCACCATCCGCGGCGCCCGCCTGGCCTGCTGCCCCGGACACATTTGGATTTATAAGCAGATGCATGTGTTGCTTTTGTCCTTCTTCCCCAGGGTCTGTTTCTGAGCAAATGTTTTACCATCTGCAGAATGCAGCTGTCACAGGGCAGAGGTCAATGCCCTTGGGTGCCAGCTCCAGCTGGGTCAACAGCCCCCAAAGGTAGACACACAGGAGGATGGCAGGTGTGGGGTTAGGTAAGCAGGATAAGGACCACCTAGCTGCAGGGGTCCCGTGCCAGCACTACCCCCAGCACACAGTGGGCTCTTTATGGATGCTGTGGCTGATAAATGATTGAGAAGGAGCCACAGGTGCTCAGGAAGTCCTCCTGGAAAGAAAGTCCAGAGGATGGAGGAGGAGGGCCCAGAAGAAGAGGACTAAGTGCTTCGAGGTGCTTGAACCACAGTGTTTCTGGGAAAGCCGCTGGGTGATACCAGCCGGTCATCTAGGACAGGCACATCTGGGGGCTCTATCCATGGACATACTGACTGTGCTGGAACCTCCCTGGCTAACTGGAAACCCCAAAGCTGGTGCTCAGAACCCCAGAGCTGTTTGGCTCAAGTTCCGTGCCCAGCAGACCTCCCTTCCTGCTGCATGCCTCTCTCCCTTCCGCTCCTTCCACACGCACCAAAGAGCATCTATCCCCAGACCCCTGTCACCTCCCATCCTCCCCCTTGCTGCTGCTCACCTCTCCCAGGGCCAACCTCTCCCTCGAGAAGTTCCATCAGGCCAGTCCCACCTCTTGGCTTTTTTATAGACTCATGGAATTGGGAACTGGAAAGGCCCTCCTCTGGGGTCTCATCCAAATCCCTCCTTTGACAGATGAGGGCTACCTGGGGCCCAGAAGCCATGTGGCTTGCCCAAGGCCACTCAGCTAGATGGCAGCAGAGCTGAGACGCGAACCCAAGACTCCTAATGATCCTTTATGACTCTGATGACACATAAATGAGCACAAAGGGGCTGCATCTCCGGGCAAGAACCAAAAGTGACGGCCTCAGGCTGCTGCCTGACTCCTGGCAATGTGTTCTTTCTCAGAGCGGCATGCCCGAGAGGGGACGCTGGTGCTCTGTGCCAGGACGTCCAATTTTCCTTCTTGCCATGTCTGCACACTGCCAGCTCTGATGCGCCCTCATTGTGCAGATCTGAGCACATTTCTAAGCTGCATTTTTGGCTCTGAAGGGTGCGAGGTACATACCACTGCACCCCAGGAAACTAAAGGCAAGAACAAGAAAGCCCCCCCTCCACAAACGGAAGGCCAAAAGGTCCCAGTGGGTAGGTGGAAAGAGCTAAACAGAATAGTAGGAAAGAAGGATCCACCCAAGGAGAGGAAATTTCAACCCATTTCTGATTATCTTCATTATTCAACTGAGCTGCCGTAGATTCTGGAAGGCGGCGGATGTTTAAGATGTATGGAAATATCCTTTCCTCCTGGGACGAGGAGGAGGGAGACGGTGTTGATACATATGAAGGCATTTTCCCCTGATTGTTTTCTCCAGTAATCCTACCACCACCCTTTGGAGAAATGAGGCAAAATGAGACTGGCAAGACTGCCCTAGGGTCAAATGGGGACTTCCATCTCCCACTCTCTTAATCTCTGCACACATTTCAGGGCGGCCCGCCATGGGCCTTGCACAGAGCTAGGCACCAGGAGGAGCTCACTGTATACAGACAGGAGGGACGGGCCACAAAGTGCACACATGGGCCACAGAGTGCTATATGGATGGAGGGAGGGAGACACAGCCAAATGCACGGGGTCAGGGAGGCACAGGCTGCACGTGTCTGTGGGCTAAAGGATGGATAAACGGGGTGCACAGAAGGAAAAGAGTTCCAAGCAGAGGGCATACCCAGTTAAAGAGGGAGACAGAAAGTGTACATGGTTTGGCGTGGTTGAAGCTGAGCGTGAGGGGAGGGCAGAGGCAGGGAGCGCGCAGCAGGAAGGCCCTTGGAGGGCCTCTTGGGCCACACCCAGGAGCCTGGGCTTTGCCTGCTGGTATTGCGGACACTGAAGGGAGCTGAGCAGGGGACTGACGTGGCCAGAACAGCCTTGTAGAACCATCATCTGGCAGCATGTGAAGGCTGACCAGAGGCCCCGGCTGAAGATGAGGAGAAGAGTTCTGGCACTTGAGGAATTGCAGAGTGACCCAGTGGCAGAGCCCCTGAAGAGAGGCATCAGTGCAAGCTTATTTTTAGGACTGGAAAGACTGATGATGGTAGATGTGGGGGGACAGGGAGACGACCCCCAGGGTCCCAACACCACAGACGTGGAACCCACAAGAATAGGATGTGGCCACGCCCATTACCTGCTTGGAACACCTTGGTGTCCCCCCAACCATGCAACTGGAACTCCCCACATGCCCTATGAGCCAGCCCTCATGGGTCCTGAGGCATTTCCCACATCTGTACCTTGGGCCACGTCCCCCCCCCCCCCCCCCCCCCGCTGAAAGACCACCTATCCTTCAAGTCCTGCTCACATGCCAACTCATCCCCTCCCCACCCTCTGGGTTTCTCTCCTGCTCTTTGACTTGGCGTGTACCCAGTCTTTTCCCTGGAGTATGTCATTTGTCACTGTCTCACACACCAGACTCTAAGTTCCCTGCAGGTAAGGACACGGCTGGGTTTATCTCTGCAGTCTTCGTGGAGTGTGGACACACTAGGTACTCAGTAAGTCTGGCAATGCACTAAAACAGCAGCAGATAATAAAAAGTCCAGGTGGCAGAGATTAGGAGCTCTCTCAAATTCTCATTTCCACACTTGGGGTGGGGCCCCTACTTCTAGACCTCCCACTCTGAATGAACCACAGAGCTTGGAATTTATAACCTGAAAGACAACTTATCCAGAGGAAAAAATAAGAAGCCTGTTTACCAGCAAATATTAGCTTTCCAAACGTGGAGGAGGAGGTTGACAAAAATGGGTGATAGAAACTGCATAGGTTCTTCGCAAACAAGGTAAGGAAATCACTTCCAGGATCTTTTCGAGAGAGAGGTTACGTAAACACTGTTTCTTTCAAGATTCCAATGACCCAAACTATTTCAGAGCCCGCTTTGGGTAGCAAGCAAACCTTGTTTTTGCTGGGATGGGACTTTGTTTTGTTTTTGCCCTTCCCTATAGAAAGGAGACTCAGCTCATTTGGATTAACTCAAGTGAAAAGAAAGCAGTATCTCTGCTCTAATTCCACAAGGCAGGGAGAGCTCCTTGGAAATTCATTTCTGGTTCTCAAACAAATGCTTGGGAACCTGTTGATCAGAGGAAGGGTATTATTTGCATTTGCTAGGAGAAGAAAAAGCACTGTGATGTTCCTCCTTTACCAACTGGCCAGCGAGAACCCTGTCCCCAGCCACATGGCTGTTTAAGTCTGAGAATCATTTGCATGAGTGGAGGGAGCCTCATTTCAGAGGCCGCAGAAGCTGTATTCTGGCACCGTATCCTTGGGAGGGGACGGAGGGAAGGAGTCTGGTTGGAGGAACAGACCCCCCCACCCCCACCCCAGAGGCCTTCCAGAGGTCTGACCGAGGGAAGCCAAGTCTGGTGTGTTGGCAGGGCCTGACAGTCTCGGTCTGCAAGCATGTAAAGGGCTGGAACCACGGGCTCGGGCTTTGGTGCCATGTCCCCCGAGAGCCTTGTCCACCTGGTGATACCCTCCCTCGCCCAGCTGGAGGAGAACGGCTGCACGGAGCAGGCAGCATTAGAAGTGGGTCCTCAAGTCAGGGCAAGAGCTCTGCTGGGGTAGAAATGGAAGGGCAGGAACAACCAAAGCAATCTGACAGCCCCAGGGCCAAGTCAGAGGAACCACCAACAGCCCGCCCAATGGGCTCTGGAGAAGCTGAAACTACCACAGGAAGGAGGCAGGGCCCTACCGCCGACCAGTAAAGTTGCCCTGCTTTCTGGGAGGCTGCGGTTTTGTTCAGGAGGCTTTGTTTGGGCAACCAGCAAGCATTTCCACGCAGAGGAATGACATGAACAAAATTGTTCTTTAAATCCCATTTCTCCCATCGCAGTTTACTGGGTAAACCCCGGTGGAGGAGCAGTATAGAAAGAAGACAACAGATAGGCTCCTGAGCTGGTGTAAGTCAAAAATGTACTTAGAATCTGAAATAAGGGGAGCAAGCTTGTAAAGCTGATGGCCCCAAAGTCAGAGAGAGAACCAGGTGGCAGAGGGGAAGGTGATCAGATTTTTTACTAATTTGGGAAGGGGGGGATGACAGAAAAAGGAAAAGAAGTATTCGATTTCTGTAGGACATCCCAGGGGAAATGTCCAGCAGATCACCGGACTTCCAAGCCCGGCACCCTAAAACGTAGACCAGGGTAGCGGTACAGACGTAGACCCATCCTTGCAACGGTGATGCTGGAGCTGGAGGTGCATAGGGTAGAGCCCTAAGGACACCTACCTTAGGGGCAGGAAAAGAGAAGCAACCACAGAAGCAAACGGAGGGGGAAGACAGACAGACCAGCAGCCTGACACACAGACTGGTGGGAGGGATTCAGTGTGGGTTCTAGAGCCAAAGTCAAATCCCAGCTCTTCCATCTACTGGCTCGGAAATCTTGGGAAAGTTTGTTATTGTCTCGGTCCTCAGTTTCCCCATCTGTAAAACCAGCTCTCAGCTCCAAATCCACTCATTTATTACACTTGGGTTTGTGGCTTTGCCACCGGGTCCCTGTTAGGCTGTGCCAATAGGGGGCGCTAAAGAGAGCCTCTAAGGCTGGAGGAAGAAGAAGGGACTTGCCCCTTCCCTTCCACTTCCTGGGGGCTTCCTGTGAGCTTGCGGTTCCTGTGAGCATCATCGCCCCAGCAAGGCTTCCTCATCCTGGCAGCACCAAGTGCCTTCCTGTACAAGTAGCTGAGTCTGCTGTTTCTCCCAACACTTGCAGAACCAGCAACATGGCTCCCTTGCCCCTCCCTGAGACGTCAGCACGGGAGGCCGAGACCCCCTCCTCAGAGGTCTGGGGCCCTTCTCCTGCAAACATCCAAGTTTTAATACTTCTGACCTGGTCAGTCATTGGGGTGGTGGCTGCCTTCCTGCGGTTGCTACCCCAGGGGTACCTCAGAGCAGGGTTCTCAAGGTGTGTCCCCTGCCCCCAGCATCTTGAAAACTTGTTAGAAATGTGAAACTGGGGGGCCCTGTTCCAGACTCTGGGTCAGATATGTGGAGTGGGGCCCAGTCATCTGTGTATGTGGGTTTTTTTTTGTTTTTTTTTTTTTAAGATTTTATTTATTTATTTATTTATTTGACAGACAGAGATCACAAGTAGGCAGAGAGGCAGGCAGAGAGAGAGGGAAGCAGGCTCCCTGCCGAGCAGAAAGCCCGATGCGGGGGCTCGATCCCAGGACCGTGGGATCATGACCCGAGCTGAAGGCAGAGGCTTTAACCCACTGAGCCACCCATCTGTGTTTTAATAAGCCCTATGGGTGGGGTGCTGGGGTGGCTGGGTCAGTGGAGCGTCCAACTCTTGATTTCACCTCAGGTTCGTGAGAAGGAGCCCTGCATCAGGCTTTGCACTCAGTAGGGATTGTGCCTGGGATCCTCTCTCTCCCTCTCCCTTTGCCGCTCCTCACCCCCAATAAACAAATAAAAACAAACCAACCCTACAGGTTATCTGAGGCACCTTGACGTCCGAGAACAAATGCCTCAGAATTTCCCTTTAACCTTTCCAGATAAGTTGTTCACTTTCTATCCCGTTAACAATTCTTTGGTTGAACTCTCTCTGCACAGATAACTGGTATGGCCTCTCAGTCCCTTGTCTGGACCTCAGCTCACGCAATAGGAGTGATAGTAACTACGTCATGATACTAATACTTACTACCATTAGGAGAGTAGGTCACAGAAGCCAAAGGCAGAATGAAGAGACGCTATGGCCAAGAGAATCAATAAAAGAATATTGGATTCAATTATTATTATTCACCTTTCAGAGCACAGTTTTAAAATGTGATTGGAGGGGGGAAATACACACACACACACACACACACACACACACACAGCCAGCCAGACTCTCTTAGGAAACACTTCCTTCCCAGTCAGTTTCTACATGGAGGCCACGCAAAACATTCTGTCCCTCCAGCTGGCAGAACGAACCGCAAAATCCTTCAGAGCTGCTCTCACCAGAATGCCCACATAATCCGACGCCCGTTGCGGGGGCCGGCCCTAACTTTCCAGAGGCAGGCACACCGAGAGGGCCTTGAGAAGTCCTCCTAAAAGCCTGCCGCTCACACACAAGGCACCAACACGAGTTTTAGGCTCAAGGTCTCAGGATGGTAAGGAGGAAAGGGCCACCCAAATGGACCAGCCTGGACCCCTCACGCGGCACGTGAGGTGAAGGGGCACGTCTAAGCTCCAACAGCTGCCCGGCCAACACCCGTCCTGAGCCTTCCAAGTCTCTCCAACTCTGTCGAAGATGAGTGACAGGCTTGGCCAAAGCATTCGATTTCCTAAGTACCATCATTTAACAAGCAGCAAGAAACCAAATTGTAAACGGGGACAGGGGGCTACAAAAGCAAGGCCAGGAAGAGCTTAGGAGGGAGCGTGACTGTCAGCAGGCAGTTTTCTTTGCCCATCAAAATAACAAATGAAGTCAGGCATTTACTGTAGCGTGGACGCCAAAGCAACTGTGAGCCCACGGTGTTTTCAACATCTCGGGAGACGGGCAAGTCACTCCAAGACAATGCATTCTTAATGCGTTCTTAAACAGATCTGACTCAAACCCTGAGACAGCTGGGCCCCTTCCAAGAAACGTTAGCCACCGTGAGATATCTCTTTCAGTTCTCTCCAGTAGATCTCCTTGGAATTTGCCAGATAAAGAGGCAATTTATCATGTGGCCGAAGGTTGTATGTAATGCATTATCTGCCTTCCGCCAGGATTTGTGCCTCTGTGGAAGGCCCCTGTTTGGACCGGATGACTGATTCGCCTCCATCTTGAGGTGCCATAGCAACACCAAATCAACAAGGAGAGAACTGTTAAATGAATAATTTACTGATTTCATAAGAACCTATCTTGCAATTTATAGTTCTATTATCTTTCCTACTCGCGTCTTCCCTCCTTTGTATAAAAGCTGCAATCAGGCTGAATAATGTTTGAGAAATCGAATACGCACACACAACCACGTCCTCAAGCTGACGGGTATGGGTCAGTCCTGGTGGCCGTTCTGTCCCTTGGAGGCCAGGTCCTCCCACAGCCGCCTCTGCCTCACCCCCTTCTACAACGGGGTAAAAGTTAGGAAGCAAATGACCTCCAACAAGCTTCACATTTTCAAATGAAACGTCTTCCTTCCTTGGGACGTCTGAAGCCAATCACGACAGAGTTGAGTGGCATTCAGAAGTATTATGTGGAAGAAATATCACCGGCTACAATCTACCAATTGTCACTTTAAAAATTCCCCAAGGAGACCTAGTTACTAGCAAAGGAGAGAGAGAGAGAGAGAGGGAAAAAAAAAAAAAAAGGCAACAAAGTATAGTTTCAATGACAATTGTGGTATTTTAAAAGCTCTTTCAGTATCATCAATGATAGCATTTTAGTGACGGAAGCACATCTTGTCACTCAGCCTCAATTTAAAGGATATTTATGAAGAAAACAATACAATGAAAGCAGACCTATTTGCTGACTTCTTTATTTGGGTGGAATAGGTGACAGATTATTTTGGTTCTGTGCTTTTCAGTAGAACGGATGTGTTCTTTTGAAACGCATTACCTGCCGCCTGCTTCTCTGTAATTCCCCTCCAGAAAACCAAGAGGCAACCAATAACTACAGGGAAATGAAGGTTTTAACGGCTTGTTACTGAGAACTTAGCCTTCTTTACATCCAGAACAGCTCTGAGCCACGGGGAGAGCCCTGCTGAAGTGCAGGATTTTCAGGAACCTAGAGGAAATGGACCTCTCAGCCCCCAGCGCCTGGTGTGCTTGGCCACACTTCAAGACGAGCCCCTGAAATCCTGCACCGCCATCAGGTAGCTCCTCTACCCGTGCCACTCCAGCCTTTGTCCCCTAATGGTCACTGCTGCTTATTAGCAGGGGGTTCTGTAACATCTCCAGGACACCGAGGGCAAGGGCTGAAGTCACCTCCTTGCTGACTGTCGCCTGCCATTATGGAGGCACAGTTCTGTGATGGGAGCATGGGCTGGTGTGGAAACGGACACAGGCATGTGACTTCTGCAAACTTCACGGCCCCAGGACTAGGACAGCTCGGCCCGAAAGGTAGAACGTGGCAGTTCTGAGAACACAGGGGTTTTGTGCTCAATCTCTTCCCCTCATCTATTTATAACACACCGTCTCTACAGCTGAGGACTGAAAGCCAGCCAAGCCCAGGCAGAGGTAGGCCTGGTAAGTCCTGCTCACGTGATTCAGTCTCAGAATTCTGAATATATGACTCAAGGGCTTAGAGGAAGACAGTTACTCTGATGAAGGTGACAAGAAATCTCTCCTCTGGCTTCCAGGCTCTCACGCGGCTGGCTGGAGCAGGAACCTCAGTTAATGCCAACACGGGTCCTGTTTGCTAGCTTCGGAAACACTAAGGAAGCTACAGTTTCCCAGTTTCATTTTGTTTCTCGTTTTCACTAGTTACATGGACAGATGCGAACACTAAGGCTTTATACCCTACCTTTACCAGACCGATACTCAAAGCAGCCCTTTCTCCTAGAGGTTGGACGCACTGAGTCGGTGACGCGAAGTGGGAAGATTACTGGCATTATTCCATTTATCTGATTTGGGTGCAAGTGCTGGCAGGCTTGAACACCCTACTTGACTCTAAGTCTCAGTTTCCCCATGTGTAGAAAGTGGAGTCTCACTACTCAGGCCTATTGGTGAGGATCAAATGGGTCATATACGCAAAAGGCCTATGACCTAGGCCCGGCCCGTACCCTTGCTGCTACCCTGTGGGGCCTTTCCTGTATCCCTCACCCCCACCAAGCACACGAGGTCTCCTGTTTGGTGGGCAAACCTTCACCGACGGAAGCTCCACGCAGCCTGAGGTTTTGTCTGGTTTGTGTGGTGACACGTCCCCAGGGCCTAGGTCACTGGCACACGGTGAGCATGCCATGACCATTTGGATGCACAAATGAACAAACGAGGTAGCAAAGCTGCCAAGTAGCTCCTCTCTCAAAGGATGGAATGGCCAAGTCCTTGCTGGTTTTTGAAAGAGAAGAAATTTGTATTTCAGTGGCAGGAAAAGGAAACAAAGCAACAAATGGCTTGGACTCCTGCCCAAGGTCAAAACGGACGGGCTCACACCAGAACCTCATACAGGATCCCTGAACTCCTTCGGACTCTGAGAACCACTCTGTGCTTCTCCCAGGGCAGTCTTGTGGCTGCCAGTGGCCATCCTCACCATTTCTGGCTCAACAACACAAGAATTCAGAAGCCCAGTCCCATAAGTGCTGGCGTTAAAGGAAGAGAGATGTCAGTAGACATCGATCTATCTCACTTGGTTCTGGGGCTAGATGGTGTTAGAACACATGCTTCAGAGGCTAGGGGCCTTTTCTTTCTTGAGAAAAGAAACTAAAATATTTGGCAGTGCATCCTAAAAAAGCTTCGTGTCCTGTAATTTGAAACAAAACACAAGAATTAAGCAACAAAGTCCTTTCCAACAGCGACTTAACTGTGCTTTGTACCGCAAAAATTTCTTAAAGGATGTAAACAGAAGCCAACAGGGTATGGAGGAGTCAAGAAGCCGGGGCCCACAAGGCATCATCAGTTTTACTTTCTGATTCTGATAAATGGCTCCTTGTCTTTAACACAGGCCAACCTTCCCAGAGCTCAAGAGGGGGGCATGTGGATGGACCCTTGGCTAGCTTCTCACCTGTAGCCAACAGGCCCACCATGAACGTGTCTGGCATGGTATACCCCCTGTTAAAAGGCTACAGAGCTGGGAAGGAGATGCCAGGGAAAGCCCTTCTGGGAAGTGGGTCCTCACAGGACCAGGCGGAGGGGAGGGGCTGGAGCCCCATGTTCTCTACACACGAGAGCTCCACCATGAGCCGCAGCCAGCACCCCAGCCGGGAGGAGAAGGGAAGCTGGCTGTGGCTGCCCGGATGTTCCAGGCTGCTGGAGGAGGCCTTCGTTGGATGCACTAACCCTGGGCCGTCAGTCTGACAGTCTCTCACTTTCCAGCCTTTCAAATGCCTAGCACTTTTAATTGCCATATACTTGCGACTTTTCCACCAGGAATCACCCAGGAGGGACAAGGACAACCAAGTCCCTGACAGCTATGAAGAGAAAGCTTTCTCCAAGAGCCCTAGCATCTTTGGGGGGGGGGTGCTGTTCTCTCACCAATCCCAGCTCCCCAGCACACAAAGTCGAGCCTCCTTTTGGGGCTCTCCTTGGCTAGGTCAACACCCGTTGGCTGGGTTTACACTGCAGAGCAAGCAAACCACATGCAGAGGCTTTGCAGGCGCGTGGGGGTGGGGTGGGGGCTTGCAGGGCTAGGGCGGGGGTGGGGGCCCCGGGAGAGGCCTCAAGACCAGTGGTGGCTGACCACATCTCTGGCTGGTCAGAGCCACCCCCACAGCCGTGCAGGGCTCAGAAGGAAACCCGTATCTGATCGGCGGTGTCAGGCGCTTGGAGCCGCCCGGCTCATTGGCAGTCAGCTTTCCACACAACCTCCAAACTCTGAATCCATTAAGGGGCAGTGGTGTCAGGAGAGAGCCCAGCTTGTCAACAGAAACTCCTTCCGTGGAGCCCACATGCTGTGTTTACCTCTCCCGAGTTCAAATGAGCAGCTCCCCCCTTCCTCACCCAGGAAAACACATACACACAGCCCCCCACCCACCCCCCCACCCCGCCCCCGAGGCTATGAATCCGACCTCCGCCCCAGAACATGGGAAGGGCCTGGCCGTCTTCTCCCCATCCCACCCTGCCTTTCCAAAGTTAGGCCAGGTGCCGTTTACTGGGGTTCCTCTGCTCCCTGCCATACTGCCCCCCACCCAGGGCCAAGTCCCCATAGCAAAGAGTTTAGACCAGTCAGGGGAGCCACAGGGACAGCCGGCCACATGGGGATGAGGCCTTGTTTTTTCAGGTCTTCAGTGAGGAAGACTGAGAACAGTAAGTCCGCTGAAGTGTGTTTAGGGAGGGGGGTGGGGCAGGCAGAGGTGTTCCAGCTTGTCCTTTACTTGGCTCCAGAGGACCTATGCTGCTCCCATGTGATCCCCCCCCAAAAACCCTTCGTCTCTCTGAACCTCAGTCTTCCCACCTGTGAAATGAGAACACTGCCAACTTCTCAAAGCTGCTGTGAGCATGAAGTGAGATGGAACAGCCTCAGTCCTTACTGTCTCCCTGCAACAACGCTGAGGCCCTGCGGGATGGGAAGGCCACACGATGGCAGGGAACTGCGGCCTCGGATCACCACGCAGAAGGACGGTCAACCGCCAACCCGAACTGCGAAGCGAGCAAGAGATAACCTTCTGCGTGTTAAGCACCGAAATGTGGGGGTGTCATCATTGCAGGTGTCACCCTAATACAGGTAGCAAGAAGGAGCCCTTCTCGGTTGGGGTGGGACCCAAGATCCCTACAAAACAACTGAAGCTCCCACCTACAGGAGGGACCCATCCCGAACATTCCCCACCCCCAGCCTGCACCTGCCGCTGGGCGCAGAGAAAGACTCCAGAAGGTCCTGGATGCTTGGGATGCAGTGTGGAAGCAGAGGAGGGGAGGCTCCTCTCCCCCATGGCTTCTGCTCAGGGTCCCCAGGAAACATCCAAGGCCATTAACCAAGGGAGCTACTGATGCAAATCAACCTGGAGAGCCCTATATGTGGTGAGCGGCAGGCCCTAACCGTTTGCATGACAAACCTCCTACAAGATGCTGCCTAAACTGCCCTTTTGTGCCAATTAAAGATTCTCCAGAACACAAAGATTACACACCATTCTCCAGCGCTGACAACAATAAAACAATTTTAAAGGCTATTCCGATCTTCAGTTCACAGCTGACACTGTTGGGAGGGGAGAGCGGCTGGGGCTTTGTTCTTTGCTCTTGTCATGTCTTCAGACTTAACCAAGGATATCTGGGGGAGGAGTGGAGACTGGCAGACGGGAGGAGTCTGAGATGCATTCTTGGAGTTTTTAAAGAAGAAAAATGAACAAGCTGATGTTCTTTTCTTGTGGGTGTGTGTGTCCAACCTTGTAAGGGCGAACACACACACACACACACGCGCGCGTGCGCGCACACAGACACACACACTCTTTCTCACCAGTGCCTCTGGGTGGGGAGGGTTCCTCAGAAATGAGTCCCAGGGAATCCTGGTCTCTCCGGGGATCTGACAGACCCTAAGATACGAGGTTTTAGGTGGCACTAGTTGATATTTTTGGCACCAATTAATTGAAACAACGAGGGCAAAGGCCCAGGAGCTATCCCTCGTGTGTTTGTTTTAAAGGCAAATTTCCAAAACAGTGAGAGATTTAAAAAAAAAAAAAAAAAAAAAAAAAAGGCTTTGGGTTTTCAGAAATAAGAAAGCATCCAGGGCTTCAGATAAAGCAAGAGGGGGAGTTTATTTTAAGTGAGTCTATCGCCTCTCAGGTCCCGATGTGGGATGACCAGAAGCAGCCCCCTGCCCTGGCATCATGCGTGTTTTATTCTTTTTTTTTTTTTAATAAACATATAACATATTTTTATCCCCAGGGGTACAGGTCTGTGAATCGCCAGGTTTACACACTTCACAGCACTCACCACAGCACATACCCTCCCCAATGTCCAGAACCCCACCCCCGTTTTATTCTTTCTGTTCCTGTATGTGTGCATGCGTCTTTGGGGTTCCCCCAACACTCGCCTACGGTCCTCATCCTCTGACCATCGGAGAACTGGAAATCAGCATCTGCTACCCAGCAAACCTTGGAGCGTCCCGCTGAACTGGGTCCTCTGTGAGGACAAGAGCGTCTCCTAGTCTTTTTGATAAATTCTTTAGCTCCGGGGCACCGTCCGCAGCTCCTGCCCCTGGTGTCCCTGATACCCCACGGGGCCTCACACATAGCAGGTGCTCACCGAGAGGTGACTGTATGTTTGCCGAAGATGTGCAGGCAAACTGACACCAGGAGCCCCACACATCCACCAGTCACCTTAGATTCAAAAGGACAGAGAGCCATGTTCTCCCACGGAGCAGCAGGGCACAGCGCAGGCCATGAGTAGAAGAAAGAACGTTTCCAAACAGGGTTTTTTTTCAACCAGAGGTAATTTCACTGCCTAGGGGACTCCGCAATATCAGGAGACATTTTTACTGTCACGAAGAAGGTGGACGTGCTCCCAGCTTCTCGTGGGCAGAGACCAGAGATACAAATAAACGTCAATGCGTGAGACAGTTCCCGTGACAAAGGATCATCTGGCCCAGAATGTCTGAGGGACTGAGATGGAAGAAACCCTGGCCCAGAGAGCCTGACCTATGGCACCTCGGTGGCTCAGTCGGTGAAGCGTCTGCTTTTGACTCGGGTCATGATCCTGGGGTCCTGGGCTCGAGCCCCACGAGGGGCTCACTGATTGGTGGGAAGCCTGCTTCTCCCTCTACCCTGCTTGTGCCCTCTTTCTCTCAAATAAATAAAGACCTTTCAAAAGGAAGGGAGGGAGGGAAGGAGGGAGGGAGGGAGGAAGAAGAGCCTGACCTGCCTGAGTCGAACAGCTCAGCCCCTCTGGGCAGGATATCTGACCACACGGGACTTGGCTTTCTGATACTTTCAATGGGGCCAGTCACAACCACTCGGCAGAAGGATTAAGTAAGATGCCAAATAAATGACCATGTCCAGCACCAACATGCTGACCACTGTTACTACCAGGACGCGTCCAGAGCCCTGGGGACGCACCACTGCGGGCCTATTTTTCAGGGGACGGAGGGGAAAGAACGCCGTCGCGATGGTGCCCATTGGCGAATACCCCCGACTTTGCGTGAGAGCCCCTGTGTCTCACCATCTGCCTCCGTCCTGAACTCTGTCCCCTGAAGCAAATTCCCTCATGAGAGAAATATCTTCTCCATAAGGAAGAAGAGGAAGAAGGAAAAAACAAACCCAAAAAACAGCCAAATGGTAATAAGTCTGGGGAAGCTCCCTTCAGCTGGTTGTGATTAAAAGTGCATTTCCATTCTGTCTGCCGGGGCTAAACAGAAGGCCTCGGACCTTCTGAGGAATGTGAGCTCCCAGCATCCCCACCAAAGAGCTGCTTCCAGAAGGCCAAGGGAAAGGTGCTGTCTAGGCATGGGAGTCCAGGAGCACCACGCCACCCTCCCGTCTCAGGCAGCCCTTTCCTCCCATATGGCAACGAGGACAAGAAGATTCTGGAAGGGAGGCCTGTGCACAGCTTCTGCCCATACTCTCCCCACAGAAACAATTAAAGAGCTCAGGCCGTGGCTGCCAAGTTCCTCCATCCCATTTGGTAGATATTTTAATAGAGGAGGAGAATTCCCAGAGGCCCCCCAACGGAAATGCCCCCTGTCAGGGAGCGTTTGTTTTCATTTCCTTGAGCCGTCAATGAATTCTACTCATGGCAACGGCTGGGGGCTGGATCCGATCCACACAGAAGCTAACCAGAAGCATTTGTTCCCTGAAATAAATCTCTCTTTGGGGAATGAGTTATATATACATCCGTGTGGGGGGGACCTACACACACGTACTCACACACGCACATACATTATGCATTACAGACAAAATACACGGGGAGAGTCCCTAGACAGGCATCCTGAGCCTCAGAGAAGAGAAGGCGACGCGCTGGGTAGCTTCAAAGGACATTTAGACGGAAGTGGCTTGGTGCAAAACTCAGTGCCACGCAGGGCCCTGTGAATGGGAAGAGGGGTACCCTGTAACCGGACAAATAACAAGACCATAGCCACATGCTGTGTATCCCATACCAAGAACCATGCTACACACTCACATATATTTGCTCATTTCAACCTCCCAACAACCCAAAGGAGAACACATATCCCTATTATTGCTGTGATTATTTCCATTTTACAGATGAGCAAAATAAGCCTTAGAAATCAAGGGATTTGCTCAAGGTCATAAGACCTGCCAAGCAGCTGGCAGAGGTAAGATGCAAACCCAGACGTGGCTGGTTCCAAATCCAGTTCCCAAACTCTGAGACACAGCGATCCCCTTCTCATCACCTTCAAAAGAGGTCAGAAGGTCTCCACCCCACTGCCTACTGCACATGTCTGGGCCACAGTTACCCCATCCTCACCCAGGGAACCTGCAGGGCCTCTCCGCGGATCGGCTGTTAGAGAAAGCAAGCAGCCACATTCACTGTCCTTCCTACCCACTCCCCAAGGAGGCAGCCTTCCAGAAAAGAAGCAGGTGCTCTTGCCAAGCTGCACAAACCCCCCTTACTATGGATCCTCGTGAGTGTGTTTTAAAGACTTCTTCTGGGACAGAGTAATCCCCACCTCATTTATCTTTGTGGGATGCCACCACTTCAGCTCTCAACCTGTCTTAAAGCAAAGCCCCTGAGTGGCAGGAACAAGGAGGAGCTCCAAGGCCCGGCATGAGGGAGTCCTGCACTCTGCCCTGACTCTCTCTCAGCTCACAACCACCTTCTGTCCGAGAGGGTGAGCCCACCCAAACCGAGAGAAGCTGCCTGTCTGCTCTTCCGTCCCCTTCCCTCAGCTTCTCAAAATCTGTGGGACAACCCCCTGGGGTCAGGGGTAAGGCGCTCTAGAGCTCAGATATTTCCCTTCACCTCTCCTGTCCTGTCCTCCTCTGTCATCCAGGATGCTGATGACTTTCCCGGAGGCACACGTTCCTGGGTTTGTGGGGACCTTGAAACTTTCTGCAGAATCAAAGGCTGAGAGGGTGGCTGCCCATCTGGACCAGATAAGCAAATGCAGGTGTGGGAGGAGGGGGGCTAGGGACAGGCCCAGAGCTACACCCTCTCCTGCAGCTGCACGCCTCGAGCAACCCCCTGGCTCAGTATCTTCGTCTGGAAAAAAACAAGAATACCAGACTGACCTAGCTCACGGGACCCGGGAACAGACAAATGGGCTCCTTCGGCATTTATGACAAACACGTCTTCCACGAGTACAGCACGTCTACACGCAAGGTGCTCCGGGAACCACTCGGATGGACCAGTATCAGCTCGATTCGAGAAGCCCAGACTGGGCTACAGGTCGGCACAGAGGCTACAAACTCCAGGGCCACAGAGACTGACAGCTGGCACAGATGAGAGAGCAAGATGGTAAGGGCAGGGGTGACCTGTTCCAAAGGGCAGCCATCACCCAGGGGTCAACCATGTGCAATCCCACGGGAGGTCCCTGACCTCCCCTGTCTCCACGCCACCCCCAAGCAGCAGCAGCCTTACGAAGAAGGACAACAGCCTTCACTCCTGTGGTGGCCACAGCTGTGCCAGGCACTGGGCCAGGTGCCTCACGTGCACTGTGGTAACGCATGTCATCATCGTTAACAGCCCTATGAACTTGTACTTTTATTAGCCCCATTCTGCAGATAAGGGAACTGAGGTACAGACAGTTTGAAGTAACTTGCCCAAGTCACAGTGGTGGGGCCAAGATTTGAATCCAGGCAGTCTGGCTCTGGTCTGCCATGCTCCATCACCATGCTGCTCCACTGTCTTCTGCCCCCTCCACCAGGAGCTGCTGGCTGCTGGGCACGCTGCCGTCCCCATCCTGGCTGTGGCCAGCAGGGCTGACCCCGCTCTAACGCATGGCATGGGTACGTGTGACACACAGCTGGGCACTCGCTCAGCCGACCCACCCCTGCCTCTGGGCATGTTTGGGGCCTCAGGCATTCATTGGACACATAGTCACTGAGACGGTACCACCTGCCAAGAGCTGGGTCCGGCACTGGAATAGAAAGGAGACAGTGGCTGCCCTCAAGGGGTTTCCACTCTACTGAAGAAGCCAGACCAAGAGTTAGTATATAGAGTGGAGGGTGGTAGAGGAGAGGAAACCCAGGGCAGCACAGGACAGACACGTACCAGCCCTGGGTGAAGGAAGGCTTCCTGGAGGAGGCAGCATCTGAACTGGTTCCAGAGGATAAAAAGGCAGGAGGCCAGAGGAAAGGGGGAAGTGGGAAGAAGGGGAAGCATGTTCTCGGCAAAGAGCACAAGGCAGCACACAAGGTCAGGGAGCTGCAAGAGGGTCAGTGCTGGAGGGGCAAAGAGGTGGGCAATAGAGGACGGGAGCCCATGGGCCATGTGAGCTGTCTAGATTTTATCCCAGGACGACAAGCATCGGGAAGCAACATGAGATGTGCACTTTAGAAAGATTCTCCAGGGGTGCCCTGGTGGCCCAGTCGGTGGAGCATTCAACTCTTGGTTTTGGCTCAGGTCATGATCTCAGGGTCATGTCTCAGGGATCGAGCCCCATGTCAGGCTCCCCGCTCAGCAGGAAGTCTGCTTGAAGATCCTCTCCCTCTGCCCCTTCCCTGTGCGTGTGCACTTCTCTCTCTCGCTCTCTAAAATAAACACATTTTTTAAAAAGACAGAGAGAAAAAAAAAGAGAGAGAGAGAGAAGAGCACCTGGGTGGCTCAGTTGTTAAGCATCTGCCTTTGGCTCAGGTCATGATCCCAGGGTCCTGGGATCGAGCTCCGCATCAGGCTCCCCGCTCTGCAGGAAACCTGCTTCTCCCTCTCCCACTCCCCCTACCTGTGTTCCCTCTCTCACTGCATCTCTCTCTGTCAAATAAATAAAATCTTTTAAAAAAGAGAGAGAGAGAGATCCTAGAGCAGAACTGTCTGGAAGATGGGACAGGTTGGAGATGGGGAGACTGGAACTACACTGGGTCCCACTGTTGAAAGAAAACTTTGAGCTATTTCTCCACCTTGTTCCAACTTCTCTTCCCGATTCCCCAACCTTCCAGCTCTGGATGCAGGAGGGTCACAAGCCAGGGCTTACAGAGGTGACCCCCTCGCCAGGAACTGAAATCCCCTGCAAGGTTTACCCCCCTGACTTAGCTCTGACCATGGTCACGCACTCCCCACCCACCAGACCCTGCTCAGGGAGACCACTGACTGGGCACCCTCGTCATCTGTGTCTAAACATAATGAAAAAAATTGACTGTTTGCTTGGTGCAATAGGGCATGACACTGCTTACACAGAAATAATAGCCCAACTGTGATGGATTCTAAATCTCCATTACAGTGAAAGATTTGAAGGAGTAAAGCAGTTAGAAAAATAATTGGTTTTCTTATTTAGTTTAAAAATCCTTTATGCGTACAGATCGTGGACTTTGCCCCCTCCCTTCCTGGGGGCTCTAAAATAGAAAAGAACAGGAGTGAGGAGGGCAAGGCAGCAAAGTTCAGAACTTCTGTGTTTCTAGAAGGCTCTGCAGAGCCCATGAGGGGCAGGGCTGCTCTGGATCTCGAGCCTGGTTAGAGCCAGCCCCAGGCTCCAGAGGCTGTTACCACCCAGAGAGCCACCTCCCGAGAAGGCAGAAAGAGACTCGAGCTGGTGTGAGCAGCCTGTCCAGAGTCCAGCCCCAACGGGTCAGGCAGAGGGACCCCTAGAGGAAGCGTTTAGGGCTTTCACTTTTTTTTTTTTTTTTTTAAGATTTTATTTATTTATTTGACAGACAGAGATCACAAGTAGGAAGAGAGGCAGGCAGAGAGAGAGGAGGAAGCAGGCTCCCTGCTGAGCAGAGAGCCCGATGCGGGGCTCGATCCTAGGACCCTGGGATCACGACCTGAGCTCAAGGCAGAGGCTTTAACCCACTGAGCCACCCAGGCGCCCAGGGCTTTAACTTTTAAGGGAGAAGCTGTCAAAGGATCATTTAAGAGAACAAGAAGACTGGGACCTCAAGAAGGGAGAGGCAGAGCTAAGGACTTCTCTTGGGCCACCTTCTAGTATCTTCCCAGGGCTCTGGAGTTTCAGCTGTCCACAGAAGCGGCCACGGAGCCAGGGACAATGCCCAGAAGAGGCGTGAGAAGCCATGTTGTAAGCACTCGCTGGGCCAGATGGATCATGTGTCCCCCCCAGCACCCGAGGACTCCCCAAGGCACTGGGTAAAGCTGAGTGCCTGAACAGGACACAAGGCGCTGACTGTCAGCACCATCCCCTGCCCGGCTCAGGATTCTTCCCGTCTTTTCCTTGGGAAGTGGCAGTCTCCCTCCATAAGAACAACGGTCCACGCCCCACGCATCACTGGGAGCAGGCACCACGGGCCAGGTGCGCTTGCTTCAGCACTCCCTGTGCGTCTCCTCACCATGCTCGGAGGGGAGGCAATTTCCCCCACTGTACAAGAGAGGAAACTGAGGCTCCAAGAGGTTACCTAACTCACCTCGAGTGGCACCAGGGATCCATACCCCACTCCACCTGCTTCCAGAGGCTGAGCTCCCCACTATGACTTACAGCCCTGAGCTTGAAACCACCGCTCTGGATAACAGGTCACAGTGCCAAGGATGTGATGTTTGCTGGCCAGACCTAGAGAGGACACATCTGGCTCTGTGGCAGGAGGCTGCCAGATACCCTGACCCTGAGCCAGAGAATGTCAGCGAGTGGGTCCTCTGGGGGTAATGTCGGGTGGGGTGAGTGAAGTGTGCGTACAGCACCCCTTACAGGGAAAAGACACTCTATGAGAATGGCCTTGGAGGGTCAGCAGTCGTGCCACTTATGAGTATCACAGGAAGACAGCACACTGTAGGAGTCCCAGGCACGAGTGTTCTAGATCACCTCTCCCCAGCTTCTAGAGACAGGCCTAAGGGATGTCCTCTCGTTGAGCACAGCATGAGAGCACAAATGTTGAAGGGAAACCAGGTACCTACCATCCCTCTGTCCTTCCTTCCATCTGTCCATCTAGCTACCCTTCATCTGTCCTTCCATCCATCCATCTGTCCTTCCTTTCAGCCATCCCTCTACCCATCCATTCTTCATCTGTCCTTCTGTCAATACATCTGTCCTTCCTGCCATCTGTCCCTCTATCTACCCTTTATCTGTCCTTCCATCCATCTATCCATCTGTCCTTCCTTCCATCCATCTATTCATCTGTCCTTCATTCCATCCGTCCTGTTTTCCTTCCTTCCCTTCACCCAAGGAGATCATTCCTCCCTCCCTGTCTCCCTCCCTCTTATCCATCCATCCATCTACTCAACCATCCATCCATCCAATACTGATTATCAAGAGGTACGATAATCTTCTAGGCACAAAAATCCCCAACCGGCCAGCCAGACTCTTGGCTTCAAGACTTCCGGGAGCCCCAGAAATGCATACCCACTTGAAAGTTCTTCCAGGAAGGGACCTGCCTATCTTGGGGGCGGAGGGAATTGGGTGTATCTGAAGTTTTTCCAACTCGTGCACCCTCACCCCAGTCCAAGCTCCTGGCTCGCCAGAGGCCTGACCACCTCTCTCCCTTCTCTGAGTGAACAGGGAGGGACGGAAGATCCAGTCCTGGATGATCATGTTTCTGGAAGAGGATATGCAGCAACTCACTCCCTTCTGCTCAGGAGATGAGGGACCCCTTGGAAAGGAGTTAATAGGATGAAAATAATCACAGCATCCAAGATTTGCTCCATCCTCTGGTTGAAATGAAGAGCAGAGGACGTAGAACTCAGATGAACGAAACAGACCTTAGGTTGGTCTGGCTTGAGACCAGTATCTCAAATAAGATTTTCATTTGAAAGTTGGACCTAAATGTTGCCAACAGCTACCTTAAAAAAAAAAATTCAGTAAAGAAAAGAGGAGATGAACGTACAGCGAGAAAAATGCAGACACTTATGAGTTCAAGACCCTGTGGGACACTCCTGAATATTTTAAACATCTTGGGGAAAAAAAATGAAAACAGTTTCTCCCAACTTAAACCAGAGAAGGGAGTCTCTTTCTAGTCCGAAAATCCTTTGAGGCAATTCTTTAAATTATTTACTAGCTTTTTGATTATATTTTACGGTGCGGTGGGTGGCAGGGGAGGAAGAGAGGAAAAAGAGAGCTGGGCAAGAAGTAAGTGGGAGAAAGCTGCTGCTGACATTTTCAATATCTGTCTGGAATATTTTAAAAGCCGCGTGTCTGTTTGAAATCGCACAGTCTCTGGCAACAATGGACCGCTGCCTCCCGGACTTCTTTAGGTCATATTTGCATACAAAAGACCAGCAGCTGAGCTGCTATTATGCTGCGAAGCCGCAGTGGGCCTGGGAGAGGCGAGGTTACCCGCAAGTGTAAAGAACCCACAGGGACCCCATTAATTTTTCAGGAATTCTCAGGCCCTGGCCTTTGAAAGACCAGTGGGAGAAATTCCGGTCCGAAGTCTCCCCACGGTCTGCTCCCTGTCCATGTTGGGTCCAAATTGAAAAAATGAAGAGTAGCAAGGCTTCTCCCCTAAAATCAGGGGACACGCCCTTTCTTGGCGGCCGCAGGGAGAGGCCGCCGTGCGTGCACTCAAGCCTCCCTCTGAGGTCCAATTTCAGGAAATTTATTCCAGTTATAAGCCATTAGGTGCCAATTTTTCAAATCAGCCTTGTGATTCCAAAGCGCGTGCCGCTTAAGAGACCTTCCACGGGACTCAGCTGAACAAACGCTCCCTGCAAGCTTCACAGTAAAGCCTCCTGTTCTTCCAGATTCTCGGGTTTTAAAAGAAACTGATGTGCACCCCACAAAGGTAGAAGAGAAGGAGAGGGGGAAGCAAAAGTCTAGAAGTCAGGAGAGGATGGCCACCGGCGCTAAGAAGAGCATGGGGGAGCCCCACCTTCACCTCCGACAAAACACTCCTAGTGTTCTAGCCTGGTGGCCCCTGTAAAAGGGGACAGACATCACCCCTGCCACTGTGGGCTTTGGTTAAGTTCTAAATGATGCATGAAGAGCTCTTTGCCCAACAGCAGAGCCTCCGGACACACTGGCTCCTTTCTCCCCTCCGCCGCCCTCCGCCCCACCCTGGCTCCCCCAGGTCCAGTAGCCTTTGGGATCAAGAGGACTCATTTCTTGGGAATCAAAGCTATTTCAGAAGAAAATGGGGATGGGCATCTGCCTCGTGTTCCCTGCTTAGTAACAGGAGCCCAGGAAGACTACTGCCACTGACCAGGGTGTCCGTCCAGTGGCTTAGGGCTGGCTCTAGTCTAAGCAAAATACCTCCTCCACGCTTTGATTTAGGTTTCCAGGACAAGTCACCAAACTGTTAAACAGAAGTATGGCTGTAATGAAAAGAATAATCATAATGTCACAGGCCTAAAACTATTCTAGGTGGTTCCATCAAAAACATATTTTTCCCCCATCTGTGAAAAACATTCCCGTGGTTGAAATGGGGGTATCTCCCAGGGAAGGTGTAAGATGGACTTGGTCAGCAGGAAGCCAAACCTGCCTCACCAGCTAATGGGGAGTCTGCGACACACTTTCCCTCAAGCCAGTACCTCATGCCAGGCGGGCACTGTTCACGGGGCTCCATCCTATCTGGTGAGAGGGACCGTTTCCACCTGAGGACTCTCACCAAGGTCAGGCGTCCTCCTGTCAAGCTGAAGGAGGAGGCTCGGCAGCCCGCCTGCCAGAACTATCTGAGGAAAAGAGGGAGGGTGGGAACAGACAGTAGCCTGCCAGGATCACTCAGGGCTCCAAAAAGTACACCAAGAGGCACCAGGGTGGGAGGACGGCCCACCTGCCCCCATGTCCTCCTTCCAGCTGCAGAGCCTGGCCCATACCCAGTGGACGGACTGGCTATCCTCTTTCTTGCTTCCTTCCTCAGAGAAACGGATTTAGCCAGGTTCTACGTGCCTCTGACTAAAGGCTTGAGATCTGACCACCCCTGGGAAGATGGCCTGTTTCTCACTTCTGCTTCTACTCCTAAGACAACTCTGCTTTGCTGCTTCTTTGGGGGTCACTTCTTTCCTCCCCTTCTCACTCAATTCTCCACCCTAGTCCCAAAAATACCAACAAAAGAGTTACCATCAGACACCTGGGTGGCTCAGTTGGTTAGGCTGTTGCCTTCGGCTCAGGTCATGATCCCAGGGTCCTGCGATCAAGTCCCGCATGGGGCTCCTTGCTCAGTGGGGAGCCTGCTTCTCTCTCTGCCTCTGCCTGCCACTTTGCCTGCTTGTGCTCTCTCTCTCTCTCTCTCTCTCTGACAAATAAATAAAATCTTAAAAAAAAAAAAAAAGAGTTACCATCATTTTGAATCCAGAAAATAGTCACTGAACACTGTTACACTGAACCAAACTCTAACGTGCCCAGTGGGGGTGGGGCACCAAGGTGGCAACGTCCAGGGGGGTGACAAAGATTAAGGGTATTCAGGTCACACCCCCTTCTGTACGTACTATTCCGTTCTAAGAATCCAGCAGGCTTCAAGAAAATGACAAAGAAAAAAGGGCACCCTGTTTGGATAATATGGCTGATGAGTGAACAGAACTGGCACGGAAGGGTGGGTCAAGTTTGACCAGATTTTGGGGATCGGAGGGGGGCGGCCACTGCAGACTGCGCCCAGTAGACATGTCCCAGTGTCCCAAAGCTGGGGCTGGAGCAGCGAGTTCACCCTCTGAAACCGAAGGGGGAGAGAAGGGAGAAGCAGCTGGACTGGCCCGGGGGTAAGAGAATACCCTGGAAATCCCGTGGAGGTCACGTCTATGGGGAGGCAGGCAGAGGATCTGCAGGGTGAGGAGAGCAAACCCGCTCCCCGAGGCTTGTGGGTGACGAGGGCCACGACCAGAGGCAGCGTCAGTGGGAAGGAAGAGACCTGGACTGAAGGGACGGAGCTCTCACAGACAGGAACCGGAGACCTTTCTCAAAACCTCGAGAATCCTCTAGGTTTTACTCAGGTTGGAAATTCCCCAAGACCCAATTTTTCCAAGTCATTTCAAAACTACTGGTGCTCCTCTGACCAAGGTCCTCCCCCACTGCACTGCACCCGCCACCCACACCCCTACAGACATAATCCTGGTGGAGGTGCTGGACACTCCAGAGAGAAAACAGCCCATCCTGGGCAACTGAGTGGGGCCAGGGCCCCAGCAGAAGGGAGAGAGCAGGAGCAGTCAGGTGATTGTCTGCACCCGTCCCACAGCCCCGGGCCTGCATGCAAGGAGGCAAAGGGGTGCTCACGGCTCTGAAACCGCAGTTCCTCCACCAGAGATCTGTGCTGGGAGGGACCCGATGGCACCCACTGAGATCCAGGCAGAGAAAAATCCAAGGGGGCAGCCGCCAGCTACCTCCAGCCTCTGCCATCCACAAAGGTGCAATGGAGGACACACCAGGAGAATGCGTGTGTGCGCTGGTGGGTACACCGCTGGATGCATCAGGGTAAGACTGTGACATCCCTGCCATTAACAAGGAAGGAAGGAACTCCAGCTACCCAGAGGCCGCTGCTCCATTACGGACTTAATGGCCCATGATGCTTTGGGGGCCCACATGTCCCTCTTGTTGAATTTCAACACCACTTGCTCTGTACTTTGCCTAAATTGATTGCTTTGGAAGAGGAAATGCTTTACATGACAAGGCTCGTTCAGAGGATGTCCCTGCCCTGTGCTGGAATATTTTTTTGATCAACAGAAGGAAATTCTCTCTCCAAGGCAGGCTCACAGTATCTATCTTTTTTCCTGTTTCCCCCCACAAATGCCCTGCTTAGACCCAAACCCTGGAAGGGGGACTTCTTCAACCTCCTGGAAGAAAAAAATGTCTCAGACTGGCAGGGGAAGCCGGCAACTGCGGGCTGAGATGCTCTGGGCTCACGTGGGCCCAGCACCCACCACGGCAGGTGGCAGGGGAGGAAGTCCTGGTGGGGGCAGGCATACCGGAGGGCATCCACTCATCGCTGACGGATGTTTGTGGCCTCGATAATAATCTTATTGTAATCATGAGGGGCTAAGGCAGGAGAGATGCAGACCGAAAGAGAGAGATCGAGGGAGTGGAGAGATCAAGAGAACCAGAGGGTGTTGGGGCAGAAAGAGGAAGCGTGTGAGAGGGGAGAGGGAAAGAACGTGTTGCAGGTTGAATTGTGTCCCTCTAAGCCCCTAAAAGAGGCACGCTGACATCCTAACCAGAGCACATCAGAACTTGACCTTACTTGGAAGCAGGGTCCCGGCAAATGTGAGAGTGAAGATGGCATCACTCCGGAATTCCGGGTCCTTAATCCAATACAATGAGTGTCTTTTGAAAACAGGGATATCTGGACACAGACCGGCACGGACGCAGGATGCCCTGAGAGCGGGAAGGGAGGGCGATGCGCCCACAAGCGGAGGAATGCTCAGACTGACTGCAGACCACCGGAACCGCCGGCCTCCTTCACGCCTGCAAGCCTGCCGGCATCTCAACCTTGGACCTCCAAAACTGCAAGGCAGTACACGTCCGTGGAGGGAGCCACTCAGTCCGGGGGCTTAGCTGCAACAGCCCCAGAAAACTAGGACCGAGGGAAAGGAAAGAAGGCAAAGAGGACATCTGTGCAGCGCTACCGCCCCCTGAAAATCAGGCGGAACTGCGGCCCCCTTAATATTATTAGGCGGGACTGGGTGTGGGGCTCAGGCGGTGCCCCGCTGTTCCCATGGCAGCAGCAGGGGGCCGAGAGGGAGGGTGTCCCTGCTCCCTGGCCCGTTCCCTCCGAGCCCTCCAAGTGCTGCAGCCCCTCTGCTTTGCCTCAGCTGCGGCTACCTCTTAGGAGGATTAATTTTTAATAAATCAGCACTCCTGTTTTTCTGTACTTATTAAAATTTAAGACAATGAGTCACGGAACCTGCGAGGCTTGGGTTGACTAATTACCGCTGCACAGCTGCTTGGGCTGACCATGTGGCCCTCAGGGAGCCCACGGAATGCTGTCGTGTGGGGCTTGGAGAAAAGGCTGGGGGACGGCTCTGTGTCTGTGGGATCTGTGTCCTGCCCTCTGCGGCCGGGTCAAGGGCAGGGCTATTGGCAGGCCCTTGGGTACACACGCTCAGCCCTGTCGGGTGTTACCACCCATCTTGACATGTCACAGGAGACGGGGCACGGAGACGAGGGGAGACTTCGGCCCTGTCGCTGGCCCACAGGATGTGCGAATCTAACTTTCCACTCAAGAGCTCAAAAAAAGGGTGCAGCCTCTGCAGATAGCTCGGCACTGAGCCCCGGCAGTGAGCGTGCCGCAGAAGACAGCTTCCCACCTCACCTCTGTCATTCAGCCAAGCACAGGCCCTGCACAGGCCAGAGACTGCCGCCCTCCCGGGAGCACATCCTGTCAACCCCACCTTCAGCCCCAAATGCCCTTCTCTCTTCTCAGCTTCAAACCTCTTCCCCACCCCCTTCCTCAGCTCCCCTTCCCTCCTGGATGAAGGACAAATTTCAGCATCCAACAGCAGCCCTGCGCTCTGGCCCTGCCCCTCAGGCCCCAATGTCACCCATGCTTAGCTCCCTTCGGTTGGTTATGTGGGCTCTCCACATTAGCAAACTGCAGGCGGTCCTCCAAACTGGTGGCCGGTGGGACCCCTCCAGGCCCTTGCAAGAGCAGCTCCTTCCATCTGGAATCCTCGCCAGCCCCCCTCTACCCGGGGAAGCTGATTTGTCCTTCCGACCCCCGCAGCTCAGGACTCACGCCCCACAGTGCTCACTCTGGATGAAACCCTGGTCCCGTGCCTGATGTGGCTGCCCCCCACCCCCCACCAAGGTCTCATCATGGGACACCTTACACTATAGTTTACCTACTTGCTCTGCACAACTAGCTTACCAGACTTCCCCAGGGGTGTGGACTGTGTCTCCCATCTCCAGTACCTAGCACTAGGTCTGACCCCTGTCCAGACCTCCAGACCTCAAGGGATACATGAGTAAACACACGCTCTCTCTCATTTGCAGCAGCATTTACTAAAAACCACTCTAATCAAGTCTTAGAGTTCCAGCCCTAACAAGCTGGGAGTGCGTAGAGTTACGAACTCAGAGCCAAGAGTCCAAGGTTCAGGGCCTTGCATCATTCTGACGTCAGAGAAGCAGAAGCCACAGGAGATGATTCAAATCACTCCTTTTCTATCACTGGGCCACTCAATGCCCTTTTCTGGAAAAGTCTGTCCGCAGGCCAACGCCCTGCCCTGTGCCCCCCATGTCCTGCCCTGTTTTCTCTCCCTTCCCTCCGATCCTCCCTCCTGCCCCCGTTAGAATAAAGCAGGGAGCACTTCGCAAGAAATTTGACAAAGACCAAGCTCAACACAAAGGCAGTCCTTAAAAAATGTCACAGGGATGTTTTTGAGAGATCTTTAGCCCAAGTCCTCAAACACGGCAAATGGTTTAACTTCTGTGTCCCATAAATACTCTGAAACTCAAGTTGTACTCATTGCTTGTTAAATGGGAAGAAAAGTGTTCAATGGCGTGGGCCTCTCTGCTGAGCTTCTGTGTGGCTCCTACAAAGAGGCAGCCATTCCTCGGAGCGACGCAGCCAAACAGCCAGTACGCGGCTGGGCTCAAGTTATTTGGTGGCAATTAGGAGCTGCCATAGCTACCGGGAGCAAACAACCCAACACACTTGCCAGGTGCCCGGCAACCGCAAAGAGACGTGGGCAAGGGAATTCTCAAATTATCCTCCCGTGGCCTGCAAGGGCACCCTCCCCACACACCAGGCCTGCTGCAAGACATGGGATTAGGAGCAATTAAGGGCTCAATTATTTTCTGGGGATACACAGTGGCCCGCCCAAGTAAGGGCTGGGCAGCCAGGCTGCTCACTCATCACTCAGAGGCAAGGAACATGAAGACTATCAGGGCTGGAGTGGGGTTCCCCACCCACTTATCCAGGGGCTCCCAGAGTCCTTGTATATCGAGAGATGATACTGACCAGGAAGCTTGCCCACCTCTAAGAGTCAACCAGAAATTGCACGCTGACTCAAAGCATCAACAGGCATGATAACAGTAGTAGATCTGCAACTCTGATGGCCACTGATTATATTTATGTGTCCATGTATATTTATATATGTTTATACTTATTATACTTATAAATTGTAACATAGCATTATGTGTAATGTTATATAAGTCACAGTAACTCCATTATGTAACATAATATAGACCACAAAATACTTATTATATATTACAAAAGTATACGGTTATGTGCACATTTGCATATATACACATATAAATGTGTATGTATAAAGAAAATATATTAAATTGATACATTTTACTTAAATATCCCTTTTTTAAATACAGTTGATCCTTAAACAATGTGGGGAGTAGGGGCGCCATCTCCCTGCACAGTCAAAAATCTGAGTGTAACTTTTCACTCCCTAGAAACTTAACGACCAATAGCCTATTACTGACCAGAAGCCTTGCCAATGACATAAACAGTCAATTAACACATATTTTATATGTTATATGGATCATATGCTGCACTCTCACAATAAAGTAATCTGAGTAAAATATTAAGAAAATCACAAGGAAGCAAAAATTCATTTATAATATTATACTGTATTTATGGGGAAAAGTCTGCATGTAAGTGGATCTGTGCTGAACTGTGTTATCATAAGGCCAACAGTATATGTACTATATCTGATAGCTATGTATCAACCTGATATATAAATTTATACCTGACTTGATTCATCAAGTCAAAATTCACCTTATTTCTCAATATTTATTGAATGATTTTTAAGAGAAAAATACTTTCAGCCAATAGGAGAAAAAAATAATTTGAAAAAAAGTTAGAAGAAGTTAGAGGATACTCCAGCAGTTAAGTCCCATCATTTCACAGCCTTAAAGGGGGGGGAGTGACTTTAGAAAGTTTCTCAAGGAATGCTCCAAAAGACATTAGCCCCAAGAGGTAACCCCTTAAAGTAAGTTCAGTGGCCAAATAAGTTTAGGAAATACTATCTACCTTAACTTGATCTTAGAAAAATGAGAACACTTGTTAGCAGGTAAAGGCACTGAGAAGTCCTGCATGGGGCAGGGGTGGGGGCGGGAGTGAATGTTTATTCAGCAATTGCTAAATTTATTTATAAATACATTTATTTAGCCACAGAGTCCTTGTGTCTCCTAACATTTCACGATGCCTTAACGAAAATGTCCAGTCTTCCATCTAGAGTACAATTCTGCCCAGAGAAGTGATGAACTTGGCAGGGGTGGTCAGTCTGACCACACATTAAAACTTGAGGCCTTGGAACACGACACTGCCAAACCTCTCATTCCCCTTCCCTCCCAATAGCCAGGAACTTTCCATACAAGATGCCAATAAAAACACAGGGTCCAGGGTGCACGGAGATAGGGTAGAGAAATGCCATGCTTCGTTCCCATCTCGAAGAGCCCTGGGAGGTTCAGGTAAGTCTCCTGCCAAGGATTCTTAAATGGTTGAGAATGACCTAGAAGTCAATCATCCGCCTAAAATAAACTCTAAGATGATGCAGCCCTGGGAACTACACCAACATTTTGCAGGAAAGATTTGTTGACCCACAGGCAGCAGGCCTCGGATTTAGCCCCAATTCTGATCCTGACCATGACCCTGGAGCAAAGACTAAGAGTCCACATACCCATCTCCAAAATAGGAGAAGTCAGCTCCGGTGCCCTCCTATCCCCTTTCTGAGACACTGTGAGGCGGGGGAGGTACGAATATATAGTGCTATGGACTCACCCCTTCCTGCCCGTCTGTCTCTCCCCCTGCACCATGAGCTCCTGCCAAGGGCAGGCATTGTTCTTAACACCCTCGCATCCCCGGGGATGAGCTCAGAGATACTGCTCATCCTTCCTGGGAAACGGTGGTGGTGGATGAGTTTATTTGTCTGCCTAGAAATCCCTCCCTTCTTGGCAACTACTTCGGGTGAGTTCCAGGATGGTCGTCTTCATTAGGGCCGCTGGTCCGTCTTCAAGCACCACGATAAGGCTCATCATGTTTCTTCCCCATCTCTCCCCCAGTTCATCTTCAGAGCTTTGTCCGAAGAGCCCAGAGCCTTTTCAGACAGCAGCTTGTGTGTAACACCAGCAAATGGGCAGAGGTCGGGATGGGATGTGTGTGTGCACATTCACAGGACCAAATGAGGGTGTACGTGTTTGTGAGTGTTGGGCAGGGAGCAAATCTGACGTGTCCCCAGAGTCACAGAGCGAATCGGCGTGCAGCGGGTTCTGCGGAGCCCTCCACGATGTCCCGGTTCTCAGACCACAGACGGAAGGCCAACGCTACCGACGGCATCCTGGGGCTGCCCACATTCCCCTTGCAGGCTCGGGCCCTGCTCACCACATCCCTCAAGTACATCTGTTTGCTTTGGACTCACTCTACACAAAAACTTCAACACTGCAGGGGCATGGAGAGAGGGAACCAAGCCTGTTTGAAGACGATCTCCTTCTAACGGATGTCATCTTTCATTCATAACCGTCCTGTGAACCAGGCACACCATGATGAGGGCCGAGGGCCCCCCACCCACCCCACTTCCTAGGGTTTTTAAACGCAAGCGGCTGTACAGGAAGTCGGTTTTCACAAAAGCAAACGAGAGAAAAACATGCTAATATACAAGCAATGGCTTCAAGACCCCCATTTCCAGGCTTGTTTCTGTTGCCAAGTGGCCGGCCCGTGACCGCGGCGGCCTGTGTCTGGGCCGAGGGACAGGGGCCTCGCTGCATTATTCAAGGCGGACCGCAAAACCAGCTTCTGCACCAAGTTACCACAGACAGAGACAGCTTCAGACATGAGAGGCTGGACTCTGAAAGAAAAGGAAGCTCTAGCACAGGCCTTGGAGCCACAAGAAGAGGCCCGAGAAAGGAGGCGACAGTCAAGACAGTCCCTGGGCATCTCTGAGAGGCCTCAACTCCTGCTAGGGGCTTTACCGAACCTTAGAGGGGAGGTGGGGAAACCGGGGCTCTCGGGAGTAACTTAACTGTCGCAAGGGTGTAAAACTAATAATGACGGCAGAAGCAAGGGTCCCGCCAGGGCAGACAGGACCTATTTGGAGGGAAGGGGGCTGTCACCCCCAGAGCAGAGCCACGCTAGCACCCCTGCCTCCTGGGCCAGGGGCCGGACTCGTCACTCCGTTGGCTTTAACCCAGGAAAGAGTTCAAGTGCCACGTGCGCCACATGGCTAAGAAGAACTCTTCCATTCCGTGGCCGTAGTCCAAAGTCAGGGCGAAGCAGGTCTCCAAAAATGGGCCACCTATGGCCACACAGACAAGGCGAGGCAGGCCGGAACCTCTCATGACCTCCCCCGAGAACGGCACGTGGAAACACGTGGCCTCCACACACCAGCAGCATCACCCTGACTCTCTGAAGCTCCTGGGCATCTCAGGGGCCGGCAAAGACGTCCTACTCGTTGCTTGGCTGGAGGCTCCCTCAGTTCAATAACACACCGAGGGCACTTGCTCCAGATCCACACAGAACCAGAGTGAGGAGGGAGTCCTTTTACTCAGCGCTCAGTGCCCTGCTCGTTTCACTGAGGGTTATGCCCTCTGCATGACGGTTCCCCTCTAGAGGCTGGTCTAGGCGGCCAACTGGGTAACAGAACACGGTCCTTTCGGCCTGGCCAGGACTCATCCCACCAGGGGTGTTTGAGGAAGAAGATAAAGGCAGGAGCCCTGGGGTTGGACAGTTTGGATCCTAGCTCTGCCACTTCCTGGCTGTGTGACGTTGAACAAGTCGCTTAACCTCTCTGTCCTGCATTTCCTCACGCCTCAAGCAGGAAGAGCAGCAACAGCCACCACAAAGACCACGGTGAAGATCAAGTAAGCGAATCCAGATTGGTTCCTGGATGAGGGTGCGTGCTCTGCACAGGGGAGTGCTTGTGTCTGCTCTTCTGATGCTGGAATTAAGTTTCCTGCTTTGCCCCTCTACAACACCGTGTGACCAAATGACATCAACTACCCCGTGATCCCACTGACTACTCATCACACCGCGAGTTCCAGAGACACTGCTCGAGCCCAAATTATCAGGTTACAAATGGAGCCTTGGTGGCCATCACCTAGACAGCCAGAAAAGGGACATTAAGCCTCACAGATGGTCACAAGGCGCCCTAAAAATCAGGAAGGTGACATCGCGGTGATGACGTGCAGGGGTGAGAAGCCCCTCGCCCAGGTCTGGCCGGGCGGTTCTGGTCTGCATCTGCCATGGGGAGCCCCTCCTGGCTGAGGTTGGACCCCGCATCCAAATCCCAGTTCCCCACCACTCGGCTCGACGTCCCAGGGGGCAGGCGTGAACCTGTCTCCAGGTCCTCATCTGTAACACAGGGATGATGACCAGACCACCTACAGGGTAGTTGGGCAGGAGAAACAGGTAAGATGAGACCAGACAGTGTCCGACTCTGTGCCTGGCACATTGTAGGTAATGAATAAACAGGAGCTAGCCTTGTTGCAAAGATGAAAGAAATCAGGCCTCCTCTCTGCAGATTAGAACCCTCTTGGAGACCCGCTTTTTCAGTCCACATTTAATGATCCTAATCATTGTAGAACAAAAATGAGCAAATAGACTGGAAAGACTGCCAGGACAACTTGCCTGCCCCTCAGAAGTCTGGGGTCCCTGGCGTAGAGGGGGGCACACATAAGCAGGAGGTGGTCTGGCTTTGAGTCTTGGTTCCAGGGCTGGCGGGCGAGGCTTGGGCAAGCCGCTTCCCCTCTGCAAGGATGCATATGGGTCCCTGGGGGCCCTTCCAGCTGACCATGTGCCACTTGCCTTCTCCCCCTGTGGAGGAGAGGGTCCCTACCCTCCTGGTGAGGACAAGGAGGGCCACGTGGTCCCTGGCCCAGAGGCAAGATGAGGATGGCCAGAACCTCCCAGCCACATCTGTCCAGGACCCCAGCTGGACAAACTCCCACAGAGCACACAGTCACCAAACTGGTTTATACGGTACCAAAGGTGAAGCCTGATGAATACATCATCTAACCAGAGCCTGATGAATAAGGGGTCAGAGAGGCCCATCTTTGGGTCAGATGGATGGGAGCACATGGGACAGAAAAGAAGAAAAATAAAAGGGGGGGGGGAGCATCAGTCATGGTCACAGTCAGTAAAGCCTGGAGGGGTCAAGGCTTCCCATTTTCCTAATTCCCGGATCCCTTGATGCTCTTTTTCCCACCAGGCTTCATTTCAGGGACCAGAGCCAGCTGACAGAGGTGACAGATCGTACCTATCCCTTCCCCCTTTCTGAAAAGCCCAAAGTGCCCCTTCCGTGGAGGGTTGTGAAGAGTTTTAAAGATGAGCTCCGCCAGGAGGTGAGGAGGGAAATGGGCCAGGCTGGACAGCTGTGCCAATTTCACTGTCGCTCCCAAATCACACATCTGCCTTCCTAGGGCTCTGCATCTTCAACTTCCCACCTTAAATCTCAGAGAGCAGCAAAGCACCAAAGCAATTTTCTCTGCTGGCCTCTGAGCAGAGGTACAAGCAGGCGAGAATGAGATTAGGGACCCACTCTCTGTGAAGATCCAGCAACAGCTACGGGGCCTCTGCACTTGGAAAAAGGGTGAAGTGTCTCACTGTCCAGAAATGTTACGCCTCGGGCTGGTGCCTTGGCTGCAGAAGTGTCACAGGAAGGACGGGATGGAGGGAACTACTTTCAGAAGGTTTTCGGAAGCCTACTATGGGCAGATCAAACCACGGTTTCATAAACAGCCACGAGTTGTTTGACGGTGCCCTCCCCAAACACCATCACTATATCCGGGGACGTCTTTAGCTAAGGATCCATTTGTGCATTGCAAGACAAGATCACCTGCCAAGGAGATAGGAGACTTCTCCACGAAGCCCCACCTTAAACGTGCACCCTCGCTCTCGCATGTTTGCATGCTCAAAAACACACAACGGATGCTAGCGTCTGGGAGGCGGTTTCAAGCATTCCTGCTTCAGAAGAATGTCACGTTGTAGATAAAAGCAAAGAACACCAAGCCTAAATAATCAAGCCCTTGATTAACCCGCAGAATTTTGCTCCTTCTGGATACTTACCCGCATCTCCCAACCATCCACCTTCTCCATCTAAAACCCAGATTTTTTTTTTTTTTAATTTATTTGACAGAGATCACAGGTAGGCAGAGAGGCAGGCAGAGAGAGAGGAAGGAAAGCAGGCTCCTTGCTGAGCAGAGAGCCCGATGCGGGGCTCAATCCCAGGACCCTGGGATCATGACCTGAGCCAAAAGCAGAGGCTTTAACCCACTGAGCCACCCAGGTGCCCCTAAAACCCAGATTATTAACGACTGAGGAAACATCACGAAGCCCAAGGAGAACTAAGAGCAGAGAAACACCACCGCTATCAGCCGGGCCACCCAACCCCTACACTGGCTCATCCGACCTCGCTCTTCTCCCAGCTAAGTCCCAGGCAAGGACAGAGAAAAAAGTGAAATGTTTTGGGAAAGTGGAAAGCCGGGAAAGACAAAATGATACTCTATTATTTCCTCTGACCATATACGAACATACATAAATATACAGAAAAGGCACCATAGGAATATTCACTGAAGGAAGAACAAGAAGTACCAGCGGGGGGCGGGGGTGGGGTGCCCAGAGGACAGGGAGCAGGGAGTGAGGAGTGAATTGTCCAAAGGGACTTCGCTTTTTCTATAGGTTTTCGTTTTTTTCCAAGGAGACGCTCCTCTTGAATTACTTTATGTAATTTAACAAAGCTTTCTTCCTTTTTCTAAACCCGGGAATGCCATTTCCAGCGGCTGCTCTAGCCACAGAAGGAAATAAATCTTTTTTCCTTGCTCTTATTTCTCGTTTTTGAAGAAGGCAAAGAAAACCGTGTTCCCCTCCCATGCTGAATTTGCTGAAGGTCAAATTCTAGTGCCTATAAACTTTGATAATGTCTCCATAATTTACTATTTTTTACAGGCTCTATAGCTTTTAATAGCAAAAGCGAGTAATTTTTCACTGTTCATTTGCGGCACGGGAAGAGGAAAAAAAAAAAGTCTGTCGTGTCTGACGTGTCTGCGCTAAAACACTTCATTTTCCTTTCTAGTTAGTAAGTGAACTAAAAATTACTTCTTGCAAATAGATGCACAGGTCTATAATGGACACGCGATGTATGTGTCCATCATCAAGGCTGGGAAAAACAGAGTGAGACAAGACGTCCATTAACAGACGTCTGCTTTATTAAATGCATCCATGTTTGAGAAGCTGCTGGTCTACAAGGTCAAAGATTTCTTGGGTCATCAATCAATTAGAAAAAAAAAAAAAATCTTAGCAAACCCAGTGTCTCATATATATGTGAAGACAATGCCAAGCTGGGGATGATCTGTCACTCTGGGTCTAAAAACAGGATGCGGATGGAGAAAGGGTGGACTTGAGACCAGGAGGAAGCATGGCAGCCCCGTATCTTTGAGTAGGTCCAGTAGAGGGCATTTCAGTGCTCACACTGGCCATTAAGTGTGGGTTCCTGTCACTTGAGATCTGTGATGGGGGATGCCCAGGGTGGGCCAGTAGGTGTCCCCACAGCATGAGAAGGGCATTGGCCTGGGGGGCAGGGAAGTGGGTTTGACCCCCAGCTTGGCCTTCAGTCAACAACCCAACAATGAAGCCCTGGATGTTGACAAAGACTAGTTCACATTTACTAAGCACTGACTACCTAGGTGTCAGGGTTCATGCAAAGCACTCTGCATGCATGATTTTGGGTGACCCTCACCCCAGCCACCCCCACACCCACTCCCATCTATTATCCCCATTTTGCAAACTAGGGAGCTGAGGCTCAGGGTGGTTATGCAGAGGTCAACCCAAGGTCCGAGCTATAAACAGCTAACGACACCATAACAGTGCCACCTTGACCACTCTAGGCTTCCTCTTCCACTCCTCGCCTGCTTTAGAGGCTCTCAGAGCCAACCCAAATGAGAGTCCTTATAGAAACGGCCAACTGTCATCCAGGAGAGAGGGAACTCCCTTCCTCGATCCAGGAACCCCTGGTCCTGGGACAAACGTACCTGTGCCCAAAGACCTCAAAGCCAAACAGGTCCCAGACCGCTTTCGTGGACCTCACAAATCTGTCCCTCACACCTCCCCATGCCCGGTTCCCAACCCAGCTTCTGGGAACCGGGACTCTACCTGGAATTTATCATTAACAGTTTCGCCAGCCGAGATCGACGCTCTCCGCCATTGTTGGCTCTAATGGGGGTGAGGAGTGTGGGAGGAGAAACCCGCTCCACACCCCCGCGGGCAGGCTCCCTGCCAAAATCCTCTACACACCGTCTTCCTGTTCATTTTACCCCATGGATGATTTTAAAGCTTTTTAATTGTCCTTAATAAATTACCTACATGTGCATGGTTGTTACAATAGTTTCATTAATTTTTCTCAGTGCATCTAAGCTGTTTATCACAGAAGTGTTAATAGAAAAGAAAAACATGTCAGGCAGGCTCCTGCTCACACACTCTGGGCTTGGGCAAATTAATGCTTATGGGATTGCTTTCCGCACCACAAACAATTAGGGGCGTATTTATTTCATCCTAGCAAACCGTCTTTCAGCAAGGCCAGAAAGAGTGTGCCCACCAGGGAGCCCGGCGACGGCCGGCTGTGGACGGGGCCCCCAGATGCCTGCCTCGTATTCGTTAACGGGGAACTTCATCTCCGCTGTCCTTCGGCTGAAATCTAAACGGATAGTCTCTGGTGCTCACGACTTGCCGCACGCCGACGGCGAGAGACATGTCAGGGATATTTCAGACGACGTGCTTCTCGGTATTTGAGGCTTTCGACCAGAAGTAAATTACGCTGCTGGCCCCAAGTGACACTGGGGAAGCCGAGCAGGTGTTCCACAGCGACAAGTGGCAGAGAACGCAGGAGATCAACCGGGGATTGATGCCGAGACCATGTGGCAGAGTCCCGAAGGGGGCCACCCGGTCACATACAGAACACATACTACAAATCCCTTCGCTTCTCCCTGGCCAGCACACCGAGAACGTGTCCGAGCCCCACCCCCACCCCCTCGCCCAACTCTCCGACTCATCTCTCATCAGTGGCTCCCTTGCTCGCCTGCCCTCCAGCCCCAGCACCCCTCCCTCTGTCCCCTGAACTCACGAAGCTCACCTCACCATGGACACTACATGGGCCATCCCTTCTGCCTCGAGACTCCCGTCCCTGGACAGTCCCACGGCCTCAGAGAAGCCTCGTGCCCACTCTGCCTAAACGAGCGTCTTCACACCCTTACCCGGCTCCCCAGTCCCTCCCCAGCCAGCCGCTCTGTCTTACCTCCTCTTTGTCTGGATCAGGGTCTGTAAGCAGTGTACTCCCTTATTCATTCTTGCATCTACAGTCTGACTCCCAGTAGCTTACAACTTCCCAAGGGCTAAGAGCCTGCTGTCTCATTCACGTCTACATCCCCGATGCCCAGGACAGTGCCTGGCACGTGGCAGGTACTCCCAACCATCAGTCTCATGAATGAGTGAAACTCATCTCGTTGTTGAACAAAGTTTGCTCCCCAAAGCCCCTTACAGAAAGACTCAGTATTCTGGAAAATGGCCTGGTTCAACAACCAGTCTGAGAGGCACAGAGGAACTAGGAATACTCTGGAATTCAGGGACACACCTTGGGGAGCACTGGTAAACACAGAGCATGGATTCACAAAACTAGTCGCATGTTAATATATGCTGCCTCCTCCTTAAACAGCTTATGAACACTATAATTTTCTTCACTAAAACACTGTCTAACAGAACCAACTCCCCTAATTACAGACGTTTGTATGCATTATAATCTTTATACAATTAAACCTACTTAAAAGAATAAGTGATTAAATGCTCCCCTTGCCCTGTCACTAACCCATCCCTCCTCTAACCACCACCACCAAAAAACAAACAAAACACCAACCACACGACAACGAAACAGAAGTGCTGAGAACACCAAATTGAGTTGCAGATAGTCAGAAATCCCAGGATATTGAAATTCGGGCCGACACAGAACTTTTGTTAGCTACAGGGGGGAAAGTCAACTTTCAACTTCAAACCCAGTATCTGACAGTATCTGACTGCAATGTCAAAATTAAAGGCTTGTGTGTATTGTACAAAATGTCTTATTTCAGGAGCAAACATCTTCCCTTGCACAATTCACCTCCAGACACAAACACATGGTTTGGTGACTGGCAGAGGGATTTTCTGGGATCATCTCTGAAAAATTTCACAAACGCATTCCTGGCCTGTGGGTATTTACCAGGAAGTCGGTGGTCACCCCTCTGGAGCCAGGCAGGTTTAACTGATAAATCTCTCTTTGGGACACGACTGTGCATCCTGGGGAAAACAGCATGGAATTTCTATGAAACAGGCCCAGATGTCAGCTACCCCTCCAATGTGAATACCCTGCTTTTGTAAAAGTCAGCATCGTGGGGAGAAAAAGAGGCACCCTGAGAGTCAAAACAGATCCTCCTGTTTCAAGCACAGAAAGGGCCCTGAGCACAAAGCTGTGTTATCTGAACCCCTGAAAAGCTGGTGCTTGAAACGATCAGGCAGGGAGGTTTAATTACAGGCCCGGCTCGGACCTGGCCCTGCAGGGCCCTCTCAGCTGCTCCAGACATGCCCTGAAAAGCTCTCTTTTCTGCCTGGGCCACATTCAACACCAGGCTACCCAGATGTGCGACCCAGAGGTCTTGGGACAATCGGAGTCATCTTCCTGTCCCTCCAGGGGACCACACTGCTAGCAGAGAAGCCGGACCACAGGACAGCTGGGTGGAAAGACCAGGGTCACCTCGTGGCTCTGCAGTGACTGCCACTAGGCAAGGCGCCCTAGTCCACTCTGAGCCTCTGTGTCCTTGTCCGTAAACTGGAGGTGTTAGCAAAACCTGCCTCCTAGGGCTGCTGACGGTGTCCTGGAGAAGCTCCCTGAGTAGTGGCTGTTGTTATCAGGCAAGGGATGCCTGGCCGTTTGTCAGGAATTTTTTTACAGTCACTCGTGCCCCTCGAGTCCCTTCTGCAACTTGAATGTGAAGAGGCTTGGGGTGTGCACAGAGGGGCAGGAATCTGCAAGCACTCCGGTTCTCCCGTTCCTCACCCTGCCCCCCCCATCGCCTACCCCTTCTCCTCCCCTGGCTCTGCGCCTTGCCCACCCCCACCCCCAAGACTAAGTGGGTGGCAGCTGCCATCCTGGAGCACCCGCCAGGGCGCCACTGGGCTTACGGGCAGATGTGCCTCAGTCCCGTTTCTCAGCGAGGTAGAGAGAAGAGGGCTGTGCTCGGTATGCTACCCTGGGCTCTCTGCCCTCACCACAAGCCTCCGAGGTACGGACGATCATTATCCTGTTTGGCCTCCAAGGATGCTGAACCCCAGAAAGGTGAAGTGATTTGCCCAACAACACACAGCTAGTGAGCAAGAGCATTCAGGCTGGGACACAGAGCGAGAAAAAACCCCGGGACAGGGCTGCCTCACGAAGGTAGAGCAGCCTAATGCAGAGGCCAAAAAGGAGACGTGGTCTGAAGTGTCCACTCAGCCCCCAGCTTGCCCTCTGACCTCCAACACCCTCCCAGTACCAGGCTCTCTCCTCCACACGAGGGAGGCTGGCCCTTCCCACGTCATTCTGTGGCTCCATGAGTCACCAAGTTGCAGGCCTTCCTCACGCCAGCAGCCTCCCTCTGCAGCTCAGCCCGCGGGCACTGTTCTCAGGCCTTCCTCGGATGCTTGGGGTAGGGTAGGCAGTGAGGAAAGGCAGTCCCTGCCGGGGCCAAGTGTGCCCAACGCAGCTGCCAGGAAGTCTCATTAGTCAGCACCAGCAGCTGCTGCCCCAGAACATGTGGCACCAAGGCGACCCACCCGAGGCTCTACTGTGTGGAGAGAGCAGGAGAAAGGGATTCCAGAACTTCCCCGGGGCTGTGTGTGTGGTATGGGCTCTCCCCTCCTCCACAGAAACCCCCTCCCATCCCCCTGCAACACGCACTTCTCTCAGCCCCAGCTATGGGCTTGGTTGGATTTTCTAGTCAGAAATGTCCCCTGGCATCATCAGCCAGGAGGACAGAGAGGGCACTGGAGGCAGGCAAAGCATCTCCGAAGATTCTGAAACCCCAGCCAGCTGGCTTTGTTTCCCAGGGCTGGGAAGGAGCCAGTCAAGTGGGAGGAGGTAACCTCTACCGCTCTGCAGCTTATCTGAAAGACTAGGAGTCTCCTCCATCACCGCCTTTTCTCACCGCCCTCAAATCTTGACCAGGGCAACTTTTGTAGGCATTCCGGTGCTCTCCTGTGCCTAGGAAGAGTCCGAGCATCAAATTTCCAGCACTGTCTGCCAGAGATATGCCAGGCCCGCTGACTGCCAGCAGGAGATGCCATTCCACACACCTGTCAGGAAGAAAGGAAGGGGAAGATGGCGTCCCGCCAGCACCACCGTCCCCGGCCCCACCTCATCCTGGGCTCTGAGCCTTCCAAAGTCTTTTCAACAACCTCTCTCAATTTTCAGCCATGCTCATCTTGGGCAACCTGGCCTAGGGGTTGTTTCCCCCAAGAAGGAGCACACTGAGAGGCCAGCGGAGAACAAAACACTGGATTCTTCTGGGGGAGAAGGGGGGTGATGAAGAAGACAGGCCGTGTAAAACCCTACAGAAGTCAACAAGCCTCATGTTGCTTGAAGGAAAATAAACACCCAAGCAAAAACCTCTCCAAGTTCTGACTCTTACAGCAACTCCCCTTCAGGGAAGTGAAGTTATCCATGCTTGAAAACCAAGAAGGTCAGTGTCTCCGGAAGACTCATCACAACTGGCGGAGCTGCTGTACAAGACCACAAATGTGACATGGATCCCAGTTCAAAAGTGGGCACCTGGGTGGCTCACTGGGTTGAGGGGCTGACTCTGGCTTTCGGCTCAGGTCATGATCTCAGGGCCCTGGGATGGAGCCCCAAGTCGGGCACCGTGCTCAGTGGGGAGCCTGCTTGAGATTTTCTCTCCTTCTCCCTTTGCCCCTCCCCTTGCTCATGCTCTCTCTCTAAAATAAATGAATAAAATCTTTTTTAAAAATAAAAGAGGGACGCCTGGGTGGCTCAGTTGGTTGGACGACTGCCTTCGGCTCAGGTCATGATCCTGGGGTTCCGGGATCGAGTCCCACATCGGGCTCCCAGCTCCATGGGAAGTCTGCTTCTCCCTCTGACCTCCTCGCTCATGCTCTCTCACTGTCTCTCTCTCAAATAAATAAATAAAATCTTTAAATAAATAAATAAATAAATAAAAGAGTAGGGGGCGCCTGGGTGGCTCTGTGGGTTAAGCCACTGCCTTCGGCTCAGGTCATGATCTCAGGGTCCTGGGAACGAGTCCTGCATTGGGCTCTCTGCTCAGCAGGGAGCCTGCTTCCCTCTCTCTCTCTCTGCCTGCCTCTCTGTCTACTCGTGGTCTCTCTCTGTCAAATAAATAAATAAAATCTTTAAAAAAATAAAAAAATAAAAAATAAATAAAAAATAAAAAAAATAAAAGAGTAGGGGCACCTGGGTGGCTCAGTGGGTTAAGCCTCTGCCTTCAGCTCAGGTCATGATCTCAGGGTCCTGGGACAGAGCCCTGCAACAGGCTCTCTGCTCAGCAGGGAGCCTGCTTCCCCCCACTTCCCCCCCACCTGCCTCTCTGTCTGCCTCTCTGCATACTTGTGATCTCTGTCAAATAAATAAATAAAATCTTTAAAAATAAATAAATAAAAATAAAAAAGTAATTATATGTTAATAAAATAATTTAAAAAATTAAATTAAAAAGTAGAGACTTCCAGTGGGGGTGTGCTGGGTGGAGGGAGGAGACACCTCACTGAGATCCCTCTGCTCTGGGGCCCTCCCCAGGAAGCTGATGAGCAGTCTTGAAACAGTAAAAAAGGAGACCCAGCAGGCAAGAAGGAGAAAGACGTGCCCTCTGTGCCCCACGCAGGGGCTGTCTTACAGGATTCCCCTCTACTGAAGAGGAAATGGGCTCTGAGTTCACGGACGTACAAAACTGAACCCTGCAGCTGAGATTTGAACCCAGTTCCACCTGACGGCAGAGGTCTGTCTACAAGCTGGTGATACCTTTATGCTTCTCTAGGAAAAAAAAAAAAAAAAAAAAACCTCTTCTCTACAGTAACCACCAACCAGTCCAGTGCAGGCTGCAGGGGGACTGAGCTGTTGCCGGCTTCTGCCGGGCGGGGGGATGCTTCCCGATAGGGTCTGGACTCTAGGAGAGGCTGGCAAGGCCAGACTTCACTAAAACTCAGAAGCCGTTGGGACAAGCGTTCATGCCAAATGTCTTAAGAAGTGTCAGCCTCAGGGTGGACAGCTGTCTCCTAACGCAGCCCCACTGGTGAGAAGTTCACGCATGAGCACCCATCCTCAGAGGCCTCCCCGGGGCCGGGGGACCCCCTCTCTCTCCCCGGTCAGCCGTCTTATGCACATAAATCACCAGGGCCAGGCAAGGGTGTGGGTGTGGGTGGTTCTGCGACCCATCCCTGTCCCTGGAAACAAGATACAACGATTCCATCCTCCCCCTCTGTGAACCCCCCGCCCCCCCCCCCCCCCCCCCCCCTTGCCCCCCCCCCCCCCCCCCCCCGAGTAAGGGTCCCTGCACAGGGCCTGGTGCAGACAATAAGCCCCAGCAGTCTTCGGGGCTGTAAGGCCCCCACAGCCCGGGCAGAACAGCAGGGGGCAGTGTTGTCAGGAGCGAGCTGGCCAGAGCCACAGCCCCCACCCCGACATGGGGGTGGGGGGCTGACCCGAGCCTGACTGCAGCCCTGGGCACCTCTCCCGGCTGCTGCCACCTCAGGAGTAAAGATGGGCCGCCCAGGCCTACTCCCTCACCAGTCTCTCCGCTCGCCCCAAACTCGCAGGCCTCAGCTGTGGCCTCCTTCCCGCTGAGCCCACACCCGTGGGGGCCTCAATGCTCAGCCAGGGGTGGCTGGGAAGTCACGTCCACACCCATGGCACAGAGGCACATAAATGAACAAACACACGCTGAGATTCAGAACACAAAGTGTGTGCGCCCGCACAGACCGCCATTCATTAAAGGCCAGTGGCAGCCAGCCAAATTATAAATAGACCGGCTCATTTTTAAGATGACCAGCTCTTCAGCGAAGTTCTCTGGCCTTTAGCAGTGGCGTGAGCCCAGCCTCCTCTTAACCTCTTTTCGCTAAATGCTCGACAGAGAGCCCAGTTTTGACCAGCTGCACTAGCAAAGCACAGTCATGTCACACACGTGTGTGCACACACACGTGCACACACACTCACAGCAAACCCCAGCCATGACTGTCTGATAAGCAGCATCTGATTGATGCTCAGCCCAGAGATACAGGGTCCAAAGAGGTCTCCAAGTCACAGGAATGACAAACACAAAGCTGTTTAGAAAGGAATGAGGGGCACGGCTTCTGACGCCCCGGCCAAGGCGCGGCAACGAGACTCAGCTGGCGATTGGGCTCACTCCTCAGCCCTCCATTAGTGCGAGCTGTACCCATCACCACCTCCTCAGCTCACGGTCCAGAACAATCCCTGCCGCCCCAGCCTGCCAAGCACAGTTCAAACGGCCTCGCATGGCTTCTAGTCAAGATCACCAAGGGGTGATGGGAGGTTGAAATAACCACCTCACTCTGGGGAGCCCGGAGCTGTCTGCAGACGGCTCACCCTCAGCAGAAGCCATGACAAGGAGGTCCTCCTGGTTCCGCACCTCGGCCAGCGCAGCCCCCAACCCCGGCCCGGCCCCACGCTGAGCACCCCAGGCACAGGTCTGCAGAGCAGCGCGAAGGACAGGAGGTGCAGGCAGTGGTCTCCATTCACCCTCGTTCATGGTATCAGTAGCATCTGACCAACATTCTATCCCAGGACACCACGTACGCTAGGGTGCCTTTACCTGCTCTCTTAGTATCATGGGCTGTCTATATCCCCCCAGCGTCCTGGGTTAAAGCCCTTCCCCCCAGGGGGATGGTATCTGGAGGAGGGGCCCTGGCAGGTCATCAGGTTTAATGAGGCCATGAGGGTGGGGCTCCTGTGGCAGGACTAGTGTCCTCGTAAGAACAGGAAGAGACGGCTGCTCCCTCTCTACTAGATGAGGGCACATCAAAAAGGTAGCTGTCTGCAAACCAGAGAGAGGTTTCTCACCAGAACCTGACTATGCACCCTGATCTCAAACTTCCAGTTTTCAGAACTGTGAGAAATACATTTCCGTTGGGTAAGCCACCAGCCTACGGTATTTTGCTATGGCAACAAAATACCCAGCTAAGAAAGTGAGAAGCCTCCCATTTTTCTCCATTGTTTCAAATTCTCTCCCTCAGGCCCTCAAACATTAACCCAGACTTTGGCCATACCCTAAGAATCCTGGAAATGTATTGATTCATCAGATGCTTGGGAAAAGCCCTAAATCTGGGCCTTCTCCTATATGGCCACCTCCTTCAGGAAAGGGACCATTTGCCCCGCCCGTGCCTAGTACACAACCTGGAAAAGCCACCCTTGATTTATGAATGAAAGTCACCTTGTCGGGGTAGGTCTTTGTGGTCCTGGTGACAAAGGCTTAGGTTGGCTCAACTCTTTCCTCCAAAATATCTGTTCTGTATCATCAGCCAACGAGGTGCTTCCCCAAGGCCTCCCCTCGTCCGGAGTCAGGCTAGACCAGAGCCAGACTAGAAAATCCCACAAACCACACTGAGTGCGAATCCTCATTCAGGCCTACAAACACCCCTCGCTTCCACTCTGTAAAATCCCATATACCACACAGGTTTGGGCAGAGCAACCAGAGGTTGCTGGAAAAGCCAGGACCTGCCCAGCATTGGCAGCGGGACAAGGGCTGTGCCTCAAATCGCATGTCAGCTAATTGACACTGACAACTAAGGGACGCCTACTGTCTACTTCAACAAGCCTCGAGGGGCTTGGCTACTCGAATTTACAACCCCGTTCTCTCTCATGGATGAGCTAAAATTCTCAGGCCCCAGGGTCCCCGGCAGACTGGGCTCTTCCTGGTGGCAACTTGCCTCTGTTCTCCCCCACCCTCTGATTAAACCCTTCACTTCAACCCTCAAATGCTGTCGTTTTTAATTCCTTAGGGGTAGAGTTTTGTTTTCTTAACCGAACTGTAGCTTTCAAAATAGTCCTGACCTTCCTGTTCCCCAGCCCCCTGTCACTGAGCAACAGAAATTAAATTGATTCCCACTATCAGTGCCCTGCATCTCGGTGATTATGCCCAGTCACCAGAAAAGTCCGCTTTCTGATCCAGCCCAGGAACAGGAACCCTGTTGCTAAATCCAACCCCACAGGCTCAGGAAGGAGGTGATGGAGGAAGAGGGGTAACCAAGTGGCACAGGTAACAATTTATGGCCCCCTAGTCACTGCGGTCTTATCTCTGTGGCCAGTGCCTTCTGAGAAATGGCGCCTGTTACTAAACCCCCCCCCCCCCCCCCGCAGAGGGTGGGACACAACCGTTTGGGACAGGTGGCCCAGCCGGGGAGCGGGGAGTGGAATGACTGCTGTGCACAGCCCACCCTGCCCTTGGCCAGACCCCTCTCCCTCTGCATGGTGCCACGCAGGCCTCCCGGCTCAAACTGCCTCTCCTGGCTAACAAGATGGGGAGGTAGAGGGTGCAGAGACAAGTGAAGGCCCACAGCCTCAGAGAGACCCTCCTGTGACCACCCACTAAACAGCAGCCCCCCCCCGCCTTTTCCAAGAAGACACTGTGCTTTCCCTGCAAAGGACCATGGCAATCCACAGTTGTGCATCTGTTTAATGTCACTGTGCCCCACCAGATTGGCCCCATGAGGGCCACAAGACTTCCTTCTTCCCCACAGTATCAAGCACTTGATAAATATTTGTTGAATAAATAAGTAAGAAAAATCCCCACTTTACTGCAGGCTACGAGAAACTGGATACGAACTTATTTTTGGTGGGGCCTCTTTGGGAGCTGTTTGGTCCACATTGCCACGCAGAGGACAGACTATACGAACCTACGGGGTTCTTTTTTTTTTCCCCTTTCCTCATACCTCTCATTATTTTTGCCCAGGTCACATGCCAGAAAAATGTTTCCCTGCCTCATACTGAAAAGAAGACAGAGCCAAGGACAAAGGTTTCAAAGTTTCATTGCAGTGAACACTGGAATTCTACCTGGCAAGCCATGAAAACATCCTCTCCTTCCTCTCCCCGGTCCCTTGTTCACCTTCCCGTCCACCCCCCCTGATCACACCCACAAGTTCAATTCCCAGTTCATTCCACTGCCCTACCATGATCACCAGGAACGGCAGTTCCTGCCGGCCCCTCCCGGAGCTGGAATTCCTGACTCAAGTCTGTTATTGGCGTGTAACAGGTTCAGCTCATCGAATCGTCTTTCTGATGTCCCAGGAGCAAAAGCCAAGAAAGATTCATTTATTTATTTCTACCTCATTTTGCTCCGAAAGGGATTGGAGGTATCCTACCAAAATATCTACAGCACGATCAAAATAAATGAGGCACTGAGTGAAGAGGGGAAATAAAATAAATCTAAAAGTAAGATTCCTGCCCCAAAGTAGACATTATAATAGATCACGGCATTCCCCAGACATGAGATGCAAAAGCCTCCTTTCCCAAGTCACATCCTCGATGGGAAGATGGGAAATATTTGCGGTGATATTCAACAGACACTTTAACCACCCTGCAAGTGTCTGGGCTCGGCCTTGGGGACTCGTCAACAATGCACACACTAGGCTCCAGGCTACAAGTGTCTCTCATGTCCTTGAGACCCGTGTCAAGCGCTATCAGTTGGGGAGAGGAGAGTTGCTGGAGTCAACCCAGGAGAAGGGACAGAAAAGATAGGGGAAACGTTTCCTTCTAAAACCTGGGCATGTCAGCACTCATCTCTGCTTGCAAAATAAACCTTCTCTGACCTTGGACAGGACTCCATGCTCTCCTTGGCTCTTCCAATTCTAAAACTTTAACGATCTTATGATTCACGGTTGTCCTACTCCCAGGAATAGTTTTGTTGGAATACCCACGGCACTCGGTAATTTCTCACTTCCATGCAAGCCTGGGCTCAGCTCCCAATCCTGCGAGCTCTCATTCCCGTGCCTTCCGGGGACAGGGTGCCCAGACGCAGGGGCTCCTCTGTCCCAGTCACCTTAATCTCTCAACTTCCATTCCATACCTGCCAACCCCCATTCAGCAGAGCAAAGCCCGTGGTGGCCCTCCCCCCCACACCTCCCCACAGGGGGGCACCCAGTCTTCTTTCATCCATACATTTCGGAGAACCCAATACCCAGAACACAAATGCAACAGTTTTTCCCAGAAAAATCTGTGAACGTACATTCCTCCTCCTTCTATAACCTGTTCTGAGTCCTTGTCATAACAGGAAATATTTACTGAGTACATATTCCGTGCTAAGCCCTCTTGTGAATTTTCTCATTTACTCCTCACCACACCCTAGCAAGGCAGCGGACTACTATTCTTCCCATCTTATATACAGATCACCACGTTGAGACTCAGTGAGATCACGGTACCTGCTCAAGGCTATACCAGGATTCCGTACTTGGTTCCCCTCATTCCAAAGCTTTTTTAAAAAAAACGTTTAAAGGTTTTACTTATTTATTTTTCAGAGTGAGAGAGAGAGCACAAGCAGGGGGAGCAGCAGGCAGAGGGAGAAGCAGGTTCCCCCCGAGCAGGGAACCCAATGTGGGACTCAATCCCAGGCCCCTGGGATCATGACCGGAGCCAAAGGCAAACACTTAACTGACTGAGCCACCCAGGTGTCCCCATTCCAAAGCTCTTAACAACACTGCTCTGCAGAGTGGTACCTGCTTTTACAATCCATTACGAATTTCCCCAATTCTGACTGCTTCATCACTCAGTTACAGTTTTCAGACATGCATTCATTTCAAGAGCTATGCTCCCACGTGCAGCGCTGTGGTGCCGGAAAGCAGATGTGGGTTTCGTGGCCCTGCAAACCTGCATATTCCAATCCTGAGTCAAGGTCCCCCAACTCCCCCAAGTTCCAGTTTCCCCTGTGTAGTGTGGAGCTGACAGCACCCCAGGTCTCCGCAGGTCCCAAGCCGGTTATCACAGGAATGCAGCAATTCCTGGACAGATAAACCTTTTCCTAAGAGGAATGAATGTATCCCCTGCACTTCTGAAAATCCACATAAAACACGGATCAATCACTCAGTCCCTTCTGAAGAGCAATGAATCCGTCACCCATGCCACAGGGCATTCCAAAGGAGCTGTTGGGGACAGAGGGGAGACAGCACAGCCCTTAGGCCCTCCCTGGCTGGGGTGGCCTCTTTAACAGGTGGGAACGATTTTCTAATTAAGTGGTGTGTTGCCTTCAAGTGCAACAATAGCTCAGGTGGAGAAGACAGTAAATGCGAGGTCCACAAAGAAAGAATCACACTAGGCCATCAAGGCCAGATCCCCTTTGGTAACCCCAGGTCCCCACTATCCAGTCTCTACGGAACAGTCTGAGTGGCATTTAAAAACACGGATCCTGTCATCTGTCTGCTTAAAACCTCTCAAAGGCTTTCCATGGCTCTTCGAATGAAATTCACACTTCTTTATATGGCTCACGAGGCACTGTATCATCTCTCTGCCTCTTCTCCCACTCTCCATCACACCTCAGCCCCGTCACAAGGCCTTTGCACTGCTAGTTCCTTCTACCAGGACCATCTTCCCTCAGATCTGCACACATCCGGCTCCTTCTTTCATACAGGTCTCGGCTTCAAAGCCAGCTTCTAAGAGAATCCCTCCCTGACCCCTGCACCAAAAGTAACCCTGAACTCTCTCTCTCTTTCACGATCCAGTATTATTTTCTTCAGAGCAAAGGGCACTACCTGACAATCCTGTTGTTTGTCCGCATGTCCTCTGAAGCCCTCCCCTTCGACCTACCGCTGAAATGTACATTCCATGAAAGCAAAAACCTTGTCCACCTTATAAGCGCCAGTGCTGAACACAGCACCTGGCATCCACCAGACTCTCAATAAAACTTTATTCGGAGAGGAGGGGATGACAGGCATGAACAACAGGACAGGCAAAGCACAGGAATACACATGAGCAGGACACACGAAGAAGACACGCTGCTTTGTGGCTCATCAACTCCAAAGGCAGACGCTGGGGAATCACCATGGGTAAGATTTCCAGGGAGAGTTTGCACCGGGGAAGACCATGAGGCAGGCCGGGCTGGGTGGTGGCTGTGTCCATGAAAAATCCCCACACAGAACTGGGGACCTGCTATCAAACCCCAGTTTGCCCACAGTGTTAGTGTCCGGGGGCTGCCAAAACAAAGCACTGCAGCCGGGGGGCGGGGGGGTGGGGAGGCTTCACACCTGAGAAATGTATTCTCTCCCAGCTCTGGAGGCCAAAGTCTAAGATCACAATGTCAGCGGTTGGCTCCTTCCAAAGCTCTGGGGAGACTCTGTCCCACATTCCCTCTAAGCTGCTGGAGGTCAGCCATCCTTGGGGTTCCTTGGCTTAGAAACCCATCACGCCGACCTTTCTTCGGCTTCCCGTGGTGTTCTCCCTGTGTGTGTATCCTCTCCATCTAAAACCCCATCTTCTTATAAGACCATCAGCCATTGCGTTAGGAGCCCCTCTGATCCAGAAGGATCTCACATTAACTAATTACATCTGCAAAGACCCCATTTCTAAATAAGGTCGTATTCTGAGGTTCCAGGAGGACGTGAATGTTGGAGAAGACGCCGTTCAACTCAGCACAGCCACTGACTCAGTCTGTGACCTTGGAGAAGCCACCAAGGCATCTAAGCCTCCCTTTCCCCATCATTCCCCGACTGGTTTCAAATCCACCCTGAGGGAGGTGGGTGCCTTGGTCCCGGTGCCCACCCGCTGGAAGGGTCCATCCACAGGAGTGGAGCTGAGAGGACAGCAGGTCGCTGTGGCTGGAAGCAGGGGCCACCGCAAGCCGGGGAGGATACCGTCCAGCAAAAACAGGGCTTAAGGAAGGCGAGCGCAAGACACTTTTCAGCAGGAAGGAATGAGGCGACAAGAAGCAGAAGTGCTTCAGCCTTGCCTGGATGGGGACAGAAGACAGGAGGAGACAAGGCGTGGACAGAGAGCCACTTAGCAGATAAACATCAGCCTCAAGAATGAGTCAGGAAGAGCCTTCAGTAACACTGTTGTTCTCCCAGGCAGGAATTCAGAGCAGGAGACGAGATTGGAGCAGGTGAGGTTGGTCTGAGGAGGGCAGAGCACGAGCTGGAACTGGAACATTTGAATGGGGGTGTCTGACATGAGGGGTGCAGGGGGTCAGGTGGGGAGAGGGCTGGGCTGTAGCTGCAGGTAGAAACTGGGGAGGGAGAGGGATGGCGGCTGAGGCCATGGGCACGAAGAGGTTGAGGGATAAGCAGTGCGGGAGCCAGGGCCGAGGGCAAGGACGAGGCCCAGCGGGCGTCTCATCCAGAGGACCGACTGCCTGATTCCAGACAGAAGCAGGGCTCCCAACCTCTGGATGGGACTGTCTCCACCTGAATGCAACTCTAACGCTAGGAACAACTGGGAAACCACAGACGGCAACGGGAGAAGGGCTATTTCCCAGGAACGGCGAGGGGAAGAGGGCAGGGAGGGGGGAGAGGGCCCGAGCCGGCTGCCACCCTGGGCCCCACATACCCTCTCTGTCACCGATGAGGAAACTAAGATCCCTCTCGATGCTGGGACTCCATGACTGTCATCCACCAGAGCCACATTAAGTGCCTGGTAATTCAATAATTCAATTAAGAAAGCTCAATTTTAAAAAAACCTTACTATTTAATGGAAGGGTTATGAAGTGCGACACAACTCAGGGTGATTAATAGTTACAATTAAAGGCTGAATGTGTTGAGGGGAGAAAGGCACGGCTTTGCGGAAACACAGCTGTGCTCCATGGGACACACCAAGTCACTCACATGGACTGGGCGAAGTCTTCTCTCCACATTCCACACCCCAGCCCAGGGCCCGGCAGAGTCTGTGCTCCAATGGAGGGCCCTGTGGTGCCACAGGTCACTGCTGGGGGCAGGCTGCCAAGTGGGATTCCTCCCAGTCTCACCAGCAAATCAGAGCCTGTTTGCACAGAGCCGGAATGAGGCCCACTCAGACCTGCAGTCCCATCATCCTTCCATGGCAATAAAGTCTTCCAGAAGGTAGTAAAGGTCAGAGAAGAAATGGGATTGGTCAGCCAAAACGAGGGGATGGCTCAGCCCTGAGAAACTGCTCCAGAAACCTCAAGGGGTTCTTTAGGCATCTCTGCCTTCTCATGTCAGGGGGAGACTGACTCCTGGACCACAGGTGCTTTGGGCCTCCAGAAACCCAGCAGAGGGTGCACAAAAGGACAGGCCACACCGATCATGCTACAACACACCTGGTCTCAAGGCCCTCAGACCTGGCCTCCTGCTCCCGTGGCTGCCTCTACCTGTCCATTCGCAGGCAGATGTGACACCCACAATGTAGTACTCAGGGGATGACGCCAACAGTGACCCACTTCCCTAAGGAGTCCGCCCTGGCCAGGCTGCCAGCTCAGCCGCACATAGCAGGTGCCAGGCCACACCCTCCGTGCTGGCCATTTCCAACCACAGCGCTCTGATTTCTGTGCTTGGGAGGGGCCTGGCTCAGAGCATCAGGAGGAAGAAAGGGCTGATCCCTCGTGGGCACACTGCCCCCACCCGCCCCGGCTGCGAGTCTGTGCCAGTTTTACGAAGGCTGGCCCTTGGAGGGAGTCATTCTTCAAGGCAGGAGGGTCACAATGAAGAAATGGGTTGGAGATACTTGAACGAGGAAGCCATGATGAGATGCTTATGTAGGCATTAATACGAACATGTCTTCCCCTTGGGAACTGATCTGAGACTGACTTCCCCTTCCGATGGTCTGTTCTTTGGTGCACCCAAGTGAGGGGCCCTATCTGGACCACATGCTAGTAAGAAACTGAAATTCCGTAGCTGCAAGATGCCCACGGTCAAGGTCAAGGAAGAGGGCCACTGGGCGAGGGGTAGATAAGAAGAGGAAGTCACCTGGTGTTTGGAATCTTATGGATTTCAATCTTTTGCCCTTCCCTTAACAACAGCTGGTTACATTTATGGTATCATGGAGAGCAACTGTATTGGGTGAGGGGGTAAAGCCTTCATACTCCAGCTGAACCGAAGTTAGCTGGAACTTTGCATAAAGGCATGGCCTTTCCATAAAGGCATCAGCAGTGCTAAAATACTCCCATGAGAGTTTGATGAGAAATCAACATTTCCTGAGCATCTACTCTATACCAAGAGCTGTGACAGGGATTTCATATAAATTCTCTCTTCTGAGCCTGACCATTGCCAGCATCCTCACTTTTCAAAGGGGGGAGGCACCAGAGATCGAAGGAGTCCGGTCACTCAGCCCCACATGCCACGAAGTAGTGGGTCCCAACCCCAGTCTGTCGACTTCGGTGTGAGTTCTAAAAGGGCTGAGGAAGAGAATAAAGCAACCCAGGCCCAGCATGGCCGAAAGGGATGTGCCTGGGTGGACACTCCCGCCCCCCACCCCACCCGCGTGATGACGGCACTTCCTGCAGGCCTTCCCCTTACTATCCTCCAGTTAGCCAGGGAGAGGGTTGGCTACCATTCCCTGTGGAGTTGCTTTCAGCCACTGGGAGCCTTTTTTCTCTAATAGTAGAATAACACACATAGTTTTGCATTAAAGGCTTTACAGAAAAAGGCACAGCAAATGGAGTTTCCTCTTGTTCGTGGTTTTTTTGTTTTGTTTTGTTTTGTTTTGTTTTTAATTTATTTGACAGACAGAGATCACAAGTAGGCAGCGAGGTAGGCAGAGAGAGAGGAAGGAAAGGAGTCTCCCTGCTGAGCAGAGAGCCTGATGCGGGGCTCGATCCCAGGACCCTGGGATCATGACCTGAGTCGAAAGCAGAGGTTTTAACCCAGGTGCCCCTTGTTCGTGGTTCTTGAAGGAACATTCTCCATGCTCTTGAAATTGTAACCACAGCCAAATTCAGGAAGGCGAGGCAGGCAGGATAGTCAAGCCAGACCCTTAAACTGCTAATGCCCCTTCACCTTGGTGACCAGAGAACCAGGGCCGCCTCCGGCTCTCCACACTGACCCCCTCCGTCCAGCCACCACCACGGCCCTGCCCTACTTCCTCCATTTGCCTCTTGGGTAAGAGCATGGGCCACAGTCTCGACCCTCAGGAGGTGGTGAGTGGGTGCTCAGCGCCCTTTAGCCCTGAGGGGCAGGCAGACAGATGAATTCTGTTGAGGGCAGCCCCAGAGTCTCTCACATGGCCAGATTTTGGGGCGGGGGAGGGGGGGCGGGCAGTAGGGGATAAAAGCTGGAATGAGAAAAATCAATCCAAGGGAAAGAACGGAATCACCTTGAGGGGTGTATGTGTTCGGTGAAGACGTCTGAGGGAATGAATGGACGGACCATTGTCCTGGATCACGAACACACTATCAACCCCAGTGTGCCAGACAGGTGGGGTATGAAGAGGAAAACACCATGCCTGCCCTTGAGATGCATGCCCACAGGGGCACCATCAACGCTGTCATTACTAAGACTGCGGAGAACCACACGAGAAGAGAAAGACAGTGAGCTTGGATTTGGCTGGAAAAAAAAAAATATTTAAAAGCAATACTAATTAATTATAATCACTGATGTGAACTGTTTGCCATTCATGCCTAATTACTGTGCAGCAAAATGATGGTGTTTACCATTAAAAGCACATCACGTTAACTCTGGGGCGAGTTTTCTTTGGTGGCAACAGAATTTCCAACGAATGGGCAAATGCATAGATACTTTTATTCAGGGGTGTCTGCTAACCACCTCCAGAAACTGGAGAGAGTCCCGTTCTTATAAATAATCATGCAGGTATGATTTAAATTTACATTGTCCTGAGCAGTCTGCGTGTGAGGTCGGCCACAGAGGATGTACATGTAGGACTCCCAATCCTACAATAAGGTAGGAGTTCTACTACATGTATCACCATTTTATAGAGAAATTCACTTGCCCGAGGTCACACAGCTGGGAAGTGATGGGGTCAGGAACTGGCAGCCAGGTCTGCCGGCCTCCAGTATCCACATTCATCACCAATATGACAATCGCAGAGCAAATGTGCAGAAAACAAGTCCCGAAGAGTGCCCACCAAAATGCTCACAGTGGCTAGCTCTCAGTGATGAGACTATCAATTCTTCCTTTTGTTTCACTTTATCTGCATAACTGAAAAAAAAGAAAAAACCCATAATGAATTACGGGGGGGGGGGGGGGGTTGGCTTATGAAGGACTACAGCCTTCACTGGCTACAACTTTCCCTATCCAGCAGCCGAATCAGAGGTGGGGAGGTGGGAGTCCAGGCACACAGGGCACGCAAAACTCTTTCGGGTCAGCTAGACCAAACTTCCATGTGATGCAGACGCCCTTACTATCTGGCCCTAACAGATGGTCCTCACTTCATCACAGCCTCCCCGGATGCTGGGTGAGTGGATGCTCCAGAAAACATCCAGCCGGGAAGGACAGTGGCAGCAGGAGCGACTTCCGATCAGCACAAAGAACGCCCTGCGAGAATGCCTTTCCCAGAGTCTGACAACACACTATCAGCTTCTCTTCCTCTTATTAGGAGGACACAACCACTGAAGTTAATCTCTTAGACACGGGAGAGCAAAAAGCTTCCAAAATTGGCGCCAGCCTCTTTCCCAAGTGATCTGAGAGCAATGAATGCTGTGTTATCCTAGTGACAATGGAATAAGGCTGAAACGCAGGGCTAACTGCGACCAGCCCAGGTGCCAACTAGAAGGTCCTACCCAACCATATCCAGGTCGGCAGAGGTCTGCCCGGGTTAGACTGAGAAAGCTTCTCAGATTAGGGAAGGGCCACTCCCCACCTTAGGAAGAGCCAGATATGCAAAGAAAGATCTGATCATGGGCAAGAGCTCTGTCTAAGGCATTGTGTTGAGGTTGGGAATTTCCTCTTCTGGACCCCGAGGCTCCAAGGCTGGCTCTGTGTCCCACCCACGGAATGCACCATGACTGACATGCAAATACAGACTGAACGGGGAAATGCGGTCTTCCCCAGGAGAGTGGAGGGCTCTCAAAATCAACCGAGTAGGAATCACTGAAGCCACCGGGGATGTTTGCCTTGGGAAACAGGTGCTGCGGCCGGCGGGCGGGGGGTGGGGGGTGGTAAGAGGACAAAGGGACCTCGTAATTGTGCTGAGACAACTAAGCTTTGTGATAAAGCAGACGAGACAGAACATTCAAAATTAGGAGGCCTTGGTTTGAGACCCTGCTGTTTGCACTCAGTTAATTTTTGTGCGCTCCTAGAAGAGTGAGTAAGTGCCCTTATGCTAAATATGGAAGCAGGTAACCAATGATTCCAACCCCAGCTGCCTATCAGAGCTTTTAAAAACAGATGCCCAGCCTTCAACCTAGTCCTATCATCGAACCCCCCAGAGAAGGGTCCATGAATTCCCATTTTTTTTTTAAAGTTCTTTAAGTAACTTTGATACACAGTTAAATTTGAGAACCACTGACATATACAGAGAGCAAGCCAATGACATATATATATATATATATATATATACTCTTACATATATAAAAATATAACTATATTTTTAACTCTATCTGTATATATTAAAACACCATTCAAAGTACGTTACGTGCACAGTTTTTCTGATGCAGAGCTCAAAAAGCCAAAATGAGGAACTCTGTGCTCATCAAGTAGGGAAGCAGATTTTCACTCCTGGAAAGTTCTTCCTTAAAACATTTAAGAACCAGTCTAAGATGGAAGTTGATGCCTTGGGAGGTTGCGAGAGATATCTAATAAATTTGCCAGGAAAACTGCAGAAGAGATTCCCATATGGACTGAACGGAAAGGCTGGACCAAATCACTTTTTGATGCAATGCATTAATAATTAATGATCCCATAACATTTATTTACCCCCACTTTGTGTAGGGTACTTTACTTATATTGCCTCACTTATTTCTTAGAACCACACAATGAGGAAGGTGGTTATATCCCTTTCACCCACCAGCAGGAAAGAGGCTGGGTCCGCAACATACCCTCCCCGCCCCCCGCCCCTGCCAGGCTGGTTTCCTCACATCCAGGAAGGTCCTCATATCATCTCCTTGCCTTGCTCATGCCAGTCCCACTGAAGACAAGAAAACCAGAGTTTCTCTCAATCAGAACCTGCAAAGCAATCACAGTACCTTTCCTGGATCCCCACCCCTGAGAGTTGAGCTGTGGAAAACAGACTTTAGAATTCAGGAGCCCTGGGCCTTGGGGACACCTAGTGCTGCTTGCTCTCCCCTTGGATGGAAAGAGTCAGCTTCTTCTTAATCCTTTCCCCAAACACTTCTCCACCAGGCCATGCTTAACTAAACCTTCATGCCAGGACGGAAGAGCACAGACCTATACTGACATATGGGTTCTGTGGACTCTGATTCTCTGCAGGTTTTTATCAAATGCAGATATAAAAGGTAACGAGATGGGAAATACGGCTTATGCGCTCACCCCCCTTACAGCCCTTCTGAGGCTGTCCCAGACCGACGCTGCTCTGTCTGCAGCTCCCATGAGGGCGGGGACTCTGTCACCTCCACTCCTGGTATGTCAAAAGCATCTGACAACTATTTATTGAACAAAAGAAACAAATTAAAATAGGCAATCGATTAACATAAGGTCTACAACGGGGATGCAGGGGTTAAGACTGGACTTTCAGAGACCTGCCAACATTAAAACTTTGTGATTACAGGAAAGTCACAAAATACACACTGGGTGTCTACTGAGTGCATGGCACTGCATCCAGGCCATGGGACACACACACACACACACACACACATACACAAGCAGCAGTCTGTAGTCCCCACTGAGCTGGAAGGAAAAGATAAACAGGTAACAAGCTGAATCTTTATCTTAAAGACCAATGCAGCATTTAAATAACAATGGGAATGCTTTCACAAGGCAGGATGTAATTGTCAAATGTATTATATGGAGGAAAAAAGTCCCCATTTGTCTTCAGTTATATCCTTTCTAGGACAAAACAGGTATGAGGCTAGGAGCAATGATCAAAAATCCACTGAAAAAAATCACAACTGAACATACCCCATTGGAAACATTTTATCTGCCACCATTTTTGTTTCAGGACAGCAACCTGAAACATCCCCTCCTCCCTGGGCCTGTCCTGAACCCCTCTCCGTGCATCACCCTTGGTGGAAGTAATGCAAGACTCCACCGACCATCTGGGAACAGACAGACAGTGCAAAGTATTTAAAAGTCACAGTAAGGGGTGCCTGGGTGGTTCAGTTGGTTAAGCGTCTGCCGTCGGCTCAGGTCCTGGGGTCAAGCCCCCAGCATTGGGCTCTCTGCTCGGTGAGAAGTCCGCTTCTCCCCTTCCCACTCCCCCCTGGTTGTGTTTCCTCTTTCCCTGCATCTCTCTCTGTCAAATAAATAATAAATAAAATTTTAAAGAAATAAATAAAATAAATAAAAGTCACGGTAAAACGGACGCCACTGCGATCTATTTTTTTTTTTTTTTAATATTTCAAATAAGACATTTCAGAGGTATGTAAGTTGTGGGCACAAAATTGGGAGCACTGAAGATCAGGATCAGGCTTATACCATCTTCCACTGGTAGAGATGTCAATTAGGACAACCTCCCTGGTTAGGGGGCAGAGGCGTGGCAGTTTGGCAACAAATAGCAAATCGTAAAACATACTGTGTATCTCCTTCCTGTAAATTCCTAAAAGTGAAACGGCTGGGACAAAAGTCTAGTGCAAGCAGGACAGAAATGCTTTCTCAACGGCAGTCTGGGCAGCACTGGTTATAAGACCCAATAAAGACAATGATACAAAAACAACCTAAATGTTCCTACTAAGGGTTTGAGTAAATCAATCACAGCACATCAACATCACAGAACCGGTGCAGGCATCAAATATGATCACACAGAGTATAGTGACACAGAAAGATGGCTCTGACACATCGTGGACAGGAAAAGCAGTACGGCAAACACCACATTATACCCCATTCGTATACACGTGCGCACAACCACAGGCTGACGTTTGTGCAGACAGAACTCTGGAAAGTTGCACCAAAACGTTACTGTGGGTTATCTCAGGGCAATGAAACATGAAAGAAGCTTTCAGTTCTTTGTTCACTCCTGTATTTCATTTCTCCTAGTATGCCTTTTGTTTTTAAATAAAATCATAACAGTGTTAAAGATAAATTTCCTCATTTACAAAGCACCCAATTTGGTGCCACGTGTTGCACTTGCCTCACTAATGACCCCAGCAGCTGACTCTCAACTCTTCTTGTGGAATATTCCAGAACACCTCCCTGTCATCCAACTACAACCCCAGCTCTTCGCTCTTCAGCATGAGGAACGGGATTGGATGTGAGGGTCAGGCAACAGTGCCGTCCTGGAAAGAAATGCTTACAGGAGCCAGCAGTGATTTTCAAACCGTCACAAGTGCTTCCTGAATCTTGCCCCACCTCCTACAGAGCCAGTTTCTGCTGATGACTAACACTGCCCCAGGAAGGTAATGGGCCGAGCTAAAAATCAGGAGTTGGGCCTCATTAAATTGCAAAGATCAGGTGTGTCAGTTCCCAGGCACAGCCTCAGACAAATCCCAGAGTCTCCCTAAGGTGGTGGTGGGGAAAGGGATGGACACAGCCCCACCCTCTTGGTTCTTAGACCCCTCACCTCTAAGCACAGGACTCTGCTGCTGCAGTTGGAGTCATCGGGCACTGGAAGCAGAGGCAGCCAGAGGGGTGGAGGCAGGGCCAGCTGTCTCCCACTATCCCCCATGGGAAACGCTTCCATCCACATGGCAGGGTAGCCCCTGGAAAATAACATGGAAGCCTCCACCTCTAGAGCATACCAGAAGACCCAGAACCTGCAGGCAGTGAGCCTCCACCAAGTGATGTGCTACCAGATCCCAAGCCTCACACCATATGGACTCCGGGAAGCCAGGAGGCAGCTCTGCCTTCCCACTTCTGGAGTCACGGACAAGTTTCAAGGGATGCTCAGAAGCAGAATGGGGATGGAAAGAAGAAACTACAAGTCAGAGTCTCAAGGCACACAGAGCTATCTATCACGCCAAGAGGAGCCAAGAGTCTGGCTCAAGAGCACAGAGCCACAGAGCACAACTTCAAATGTATGTCTGACTTTGACCTTCCTCTCACAAGGCTACTGGCAACATTGGAGGGATAGCATTTTTCTCCTCCTGAGCCATTTATTCTTCATTCTTTGGTCTGAAGAGTTTAACAGAAGACAGCTACCACACATGGCTTTCTTTCCATGCAAAAACGAGCTCTGAGAACATTCTGGAGAGTTCAGGGTTCACGCCGCCCCGAAGGATCCGCGAGAAGAACTGGCCCTCGACACAACCAGCTGGAACATCACAATGATTGCCCCTGCAGGAGATGTATATAATAAAAATTGAATGCTGCAGCATGAACTTCATACATACTTGTCCTCTTGGTTTATTCATCAGAAATAATTATCTGTGCTTGCTTTCACAGGAGCACATATTTTATAGGGTACATTAAAATTTAATGGATTTTTAATAATATTGTAACTACCGCAAGAGAAAAACTGGAAAAAGCCACACCACATGTCTTTGCTGCTAGTGGTTTGGCTCTAGCGATGTAGAGGAAGAACGAATGTGGTGTGAGGGGGCGGGCAGGGGACGATGAGCTCTGATGAAAGCACGAGGGGATGGAGACCACTTGGTGTCCGGTGTGAAAAATCGTACAGTTGATGCCTGGCACAGGAGTCCTATGCTGAGGGAGGGAGGTCGAGGAAGAGAAAAGGCCAAGTTAACAAAGCAACCTCTGTGGTCGATTCTGCTTGACTTGACTTGACTTGACGTCAGGCAACCTGGGATCTAGTTCAGACACAGAAGGAAGCTAGTAATGGTCATGCGTAAACCAGACACCTTAATCATGAAAAGTCACGGGTAGGTCCCAGGCAATGGGACACAACTCTAGGGCCAGAACAGATTCAAAATATCACTGAGTACAACTTTAGCGAAGGGACAGCCATGGCCCAGTGAAGATAAATGCTGCTTAAGGTCACAAAACGACTGGCAGGTAGGTCTTTAAATCTCTATATGGGGCTTTTTCTATTCCGTTGCATAGCCCAGCTTAAAAGCATATGCTTAAAAGCCAAGGCTGAGGCCAAAGACAATGGCTTCAAGTCTTCAGTCATCTTTTGGATTTTGAGGTTCACACTGTTAGCCATTTCTGAGAGCCATTATTTTCTATGAGTCACCCAATGGTTTTTATTTTCATATATATCACAAAAGATCATTCTACTTTAATTTTTCAGGGTAAGTTTCCTCTCTCCCTTGAGGACCCAGAGCCACGCATTTAAAGAACTCTACAGAGCCATGTCCTATCCAGAGGTGCCTCGTAGAAAGCTCCTATACTATGCCCAGTGCAGCTGTCCAGGGCCTCCTCGTGTGTCACCAGCATAGACACCAATATCTATTTCTGGCCGAGGAAAGAAACACGTGGTATCCTGCCACCAAGGATCCATCCATAGCCGGGCTGACTCACCCATTGTAAACCCGACGCCAGAAATAACACCTTGCCAAAATTACGGTTCCTAATCTTTAACGAAGTAATATCCAGATTGAAATGAAAAAAGGCTGAAATGTCAAATGATGATGGTGATTTATCTTGTACCAGCTCCCGTATGGGCAGATTTTTTCCATGACATCAATCCAGGCAGCAAGAAGGTTTAATGATGACAACGACCCCAGGAGAGCGAGCATGGGACTGGAGTCGGCTAGCGCTGGACTAGAAGCTTCCTTTGTCCCTTGGCCTCTTTGTGCCCCCACGCCTCATTTTCCTCACTGGTGACAATGGATGGATGTAGGAGTGGTGTAGGAATTATGTATCTATATATTAATAAAAGCGTCAGTGGAGTGACTAGTACACAGCCGAAACCCAATTAATGACAGCTGTTGGGGCAACTGGAGGGGGGGGGGTTCAGTTGGTTAAGCGTCTGCCTTTGGCTCAGGTCACGATCCCAGGGTCCTGGGATGGAGCCCCGAGTCGGGTTCCCTGCTCAGCGGGGAGTCTGCTTTTCCATCTGTCCCTCCCCCTGCTCTTGCTCTCTCCTACTCTCACGTTCAAATAGATAAATAAAATCTTAAAAAAAAAAAATACCTAGTATTTGCTATCCCTAAATATAACTGATAGTTGGTAGCTCTGTCCAGCTTTCAAATAAAGAGTTCTAATAGAAAATATGTCTACTATTAAACAGTGTTAAATATTAAACCTCTGTGTAAAAGGAAGCCCAAAATATGGAACCTTGTGGCAGTAATTGCCCAACAGGCCTCCCAACGCCATCCCCCCAACTTGTGGTTTTTATTTATTTTGTCAACGGCTTGTTTTCATAGAAACACACTGTGCCCTCTTAAAGGAAGTAGGAGGAGGGACAGAAGAAGGAATGCCAGAGGAGAGAAAGAGAGAGGAAAGCCAACAGGAATCTAGAAGGTTCTATATGTCCAGGCCTTGTCCCCCACTGCCGCTGCTCCTTCCCATCCACTCACTGTCCTGTACAGGCCCCGAGCCTCCCACACGACCCATGTCCACTTCCCACCTGGACACGTGAGCGGAGATCCCACAACAGAGTGCTCGCACGCCCTCTCCACGTCCACCAGCACTCGGACAGAAGGTGAGAAGGTCCGCCTCGGGGCCCTTACATGAGGCCATGAAAAGCGTTGATGTAACTGCAACACATTAACCTGGAGAGGAAGCCAGGCTCTAAGCTGCAGCCCCACCGACATCATAAAAGGTAATGAGGCCTCAGTAATGGAACCACCATCACAGCCGCCGATATAAATTATACCTCAGAATAGGGGTGGAGGGGGTGGGACGGAAAAATGGAACAAGTTCAAACTTCTTTTATTGTAATAGTCTCCAGTTGAGCATAATCACCAAAGCTATAGCGCGATCCGATTGCCAAAACTAGACAAACATCTGTGAGGTGGATTCATCTCGGGGGGGGGGCCGACAGCCTGTTATCATTAAAGCCACGCCGCGCTCTGAGACTGAACTGCGGGCCGCCTTGTTACTGCGTTTGCGGCGACAATTGTACCAGATGTTGGCAACTATCTTCAGATAGATGACAGGCACCTGCTGGGGAGGAAATTTAGCTCCTCGTTGGCCTCTCTGATTTGGGGGCAGGGAGGGAAGGGCAAGAAGAGGGGGCCCCTTCCAGAGACCCCCGTGGTGAGGTACTAACCCAAAGTGACCAGGAGGGGAGGTGAAGCTCGTCAGATGGGGGCCCGCCCACCCGCTCCCACTCAGCTCCTGGCACCAAAGATCCAGGAAGGGTCCGAGAGGGGCCGGAGGGAAGATGGAGAAACTGAGGAAGCCTCTCTTCCAGGCAGGAGAGACCGAGCTCTGCGCATTCAACTCCCCTCAGCAGGTTGCTCTTGGTAACGGTCTCTGAGACTCTTCACGAGATCCTAAATTTGCAACATGGCTATGGACATTAATCATCATTAAAAGGCAAACAGGCAATTTTCAAACCATGTCATGCTGACTCAGATGGAGACAAAGGCTCGGGGAGGGGGGTGGAGAGTGGGGACGAGAGAGATAAATACCACCCATGCCACCATGGACAAATAAAAATCATGCGAGCCCATAATTCATTTTCCAGAGTGCCCTGAGCATCCGCCGCTAGTTATCCAGCAGGAATGATTCACAGCAAAGGCAGCAGGGCTGACCCAGGCTTACCTTGCCGAGGGATCCTCCGGCAGAAAGACATGGATAAAATGCTACCGCAGACATCCCAGCCCCTGGAAATGCAACCTGACCCCTTGTCGGCCGAGGGTGGTCAAGAGAACCACCCAGAGATTCCACAGATGGGCTCAGTCCCGGGAGGCTGGTGTGTTGCTGACGAGGTAGAGTCAAATTGTGCCTGCCTTTGTCAGAACATTCTAATGAGGCCTCTCTGCTGGCCTTGGGGATCAGTTCTGAACACACGGTGATTCTCCTTCCTCTTGGATAATCAAAGTCGAACCAGACACCTTGTACTTGACTCATTCTTGCTGTGGTTGCTGAGGCAGGAGCACCAGATCCTGACACTTGCCCTCTGAGAGAAGCAGCAGCTGGGCCTCGGTGGTACCAGCAGGCCAGTCAAAGCCCCAGGATGCCCCGGGAGACGGGGCCCAGGTCCCCATGTTACTCCGGAACTTCAGATTCCGCCTCTGTTAGAGGGTCTCCAACACCCCTGACATGTCTACACGGCTTGGAGGGTCTAGTCACAGCCAAAGAAATTGAACAACTTGGTCCAGCTAGTTGAAACCGTAACAGCCAAGTTAAATCTGAGTTCTCTGCCTCTACTAGTAGCCCCGTTTGGGCTTACTCTAATACTTAGCCACAAAACAAAACGAAACATGTCTCTTCAGCCTGTAATTAAGGTTGTTTTCATGTCCTGAGCCAATAAGAACTTCTTTGCTGTTAAAAAAAACAACCACCCATACTTCAAAGTTCCTAGGACAGAAATGACAAATTTTCAGAGAAACACTTACTAGAGAATACAGAAATCAAGGCATCAATTTAATTTCACACTCTACCTGCCTTGGACTAATTTGCGTAAATTACATTTCATACCAAGAACCTCAGCCCACGTGACCACAATGGAGAAATAAGCAGCTTGCATCAAATTGAGTTTTTCAGGTATAAGTATATAGCTCTTTTTAGTGTGTGAATGTTTAGCTGAAATTTCAAAGCAGGTTTTATATAAAAATTTCCAAGTGTTAATTTCCACATTTTCATCGACACGTCAATGTCACTGGGTTTTTACAGAGCTAAGGAGTGCAAATTAATCCGTGTGGATCTGTTTTTTTTTTTTTTTTCCCTTCTCTTAGAAAAATGATTATAACCAAACTCTCAGCTCATGGGCGTGAGTTAGCAGAGTAAAGGATCCGCTCCATGAAGCTGCACCCATGTTTCCATTTTGACCTTCCACATTCAGGAATGTGGTTGGACAAGTGGTGCGAGAGGAGCAGGACTTTGCACACATGTTCTCAGATGGGCTCCTCTAGCCTGCGGCTGTCACAGTCACAGGGAGCGCTGAGCAGCGGCACCTGCCACCCAAGGAAAAGCAAGCCCTCAGGATCGCTCCTGGCCTGTCCACCATAATGCTCCTTGCATGTCTACCCTCTCTGACTGGCCACATATCTGCAGCTCCTTACTTTGAAGAACTTTCCTTAAATGGATGGGAGGGTCAGCATGAAACCACACAATGTACCTTTCTGACGCACGTCTATACTGAAAGGGCCATTCTTCAAAAGGAGTATCCGTGCGCCCCCCCAAATGAGTTTATGATGAACTCTAAAAATACCCACAGTCCTATGAAATCCTTACTTTCTGTGAGACTCAAGTTAGAGACTGGGAATGTCCATAGCAGGAGACAGGAACCTATGGCCCACAGGCCAAACCCGGCCCAGTGCCTGTTTTTTTAAATAAAGTTTTATTGGAACACAGCCAACACTCACTCATTTACATGTGTCTGTGGCTGCTTTTGTGTTACAGTAGCAGAACTGAGTAGCTGGAATGGAGGCCACATGGCCCACAGATTCTAAAATATTTACTATCTGGCCCTTTACAGTTTGTCAACCCCTCTTCTACATAAGCATGCTACTGGGAAAGAGAATACGAGTAAGAAAGTGTGACTGATTTCTTGAGACTGGAAGGGGCTCAACACATATAAAAATGCTATTTCTTTTCGTGGCCTTAACAAAAACAAAGGTATCCACAATGAACACACTTCGTTTGGAATACTTTATACAAACTTTCCCTCCAGAGGTTACAAGCTATGGGTTTTGCAGAGAACCACTAACTCCAACCATCATTTTGTCCTAGGTGCATTGGAAGGGTCATTTTTGTCAACTTCCTCAGGCTGCCAAGTCCATTCGCCAGCAGGGCCCAGGTTCAAATGCATCTGGGAAGCAATAATGAGGCTGAATGTAACTGAGGCGGCCTGACTAACGCGCTCTGAAGTTCTCCGGCACTGAACCAACAGCGTTCACTGCCCCACCCACAGGTCAAACAAACTCTCCTGGCTCACAGTTGCTGCTGGGGTCGAGGGATAAGGTATCAGAGAGGAATTGCGCACTTGCCAAGAAGAGGAGAGACTTTGAAATCATAGGGCCTGTCCTCAGCAGTTAATATATTTAGGCAAGGAGAATGCAGGCATCTGATTTGAACTTGGCCTCTCCCTCCGCTGTCCAGCTGATGACAAAATCAAACTCGCTATTTCAAGGTCTCCGGACGTGAGCATACACCATTTGTTTCTTTCCAAAGTGGGCATAGTTATGGCTGCTCTATCCAGGGGCAAGACACACGGTGGGCTCCTCCCTAGTCTCTATGCCAACTGAGAGAACCCAGAACGTCTGCCAAGCACCCTTTCCAGGTCAACACTCAGGTTGGTGCTGAGGCCGTGTTAAGACATAACCAACCTTTAAAGGCCGTTGTGGGGAACAGGCAAGATGTGAAAGCATGGGGGGCACAGAGGGGGAGCTCACAGCAGCCACCACCATCCCCACCCATCTTGATGGATGGTGGGCTCCTGACCTCCCCTCCCTACACTGCCGTTCTCTTTACCCGCATCTCTACTCCTTGGGACCCTGCCTTGCTGACCTCTACGAACCCAGTGCGGTGTGTAACACCTAGCAGGCCCTCGAGATTTGGGTTACTGAATGTCTGGATGGCTGGACAAGCACCACCGCCCTAGGAGGGCAAGCAAGGACCGTCCATCTCAGGACTTTTCAATCAGGGCTGATGGGGACCGCTTCCCTCACCCACCGCCCTGGCCCCGGCCTGCTGGCTCCAGGGTCCCCAGCCAGCCACGGCTGTGCATCCTTAGGGCTCCTGAATGCAGTGTCCCCAGCCCTGCAGGAACTTGCCCACCCCATGATGTGAAGACCTCCCTGAGCACAGGCCTACGAGGCAGACGAGTTACAGTGAGGAAACTAAGAGGAACCGGTGTAGAGCACCCCTCGCAAGGCAACCCAAAAGCGAGAAGCCCTTTAAGGGAGTGCTGATCAAATTAAATACAACCAGACGTGCCCTTGTTGAGAAGGGAGGTTACAAACAGAAAGAACTAGAAAAATCCCCATCCGTGAGAAGGCAGACATTTCTATCAAACGGGCCCTTTGAAAGAACTTGCAAGTGAATTACGGCAGCTACTTCCTATGGGAGGGGAAATTATTTTGGGCGGCTTTCCAGTCCCATGTGCTGCTTTAATCTGAGTCATATGCAAGAAATATTTATTGAGGGTGGAAGTCTCCCCATAGGTGTGTTTTAAGTGACGGCCGTGCTGGAGCCCTCCAGTTAGCTCTATAAAGCTGCCTTAAAAGAACATTTTTAATGCGCTGTCTCATTTGCTTTAAACGGATTTCTCACTGCAAACAAACCAACCCCCTACAAATTTCTGCTTTCCTGCGTCCATGGCCTCTGCTGCCAGGCATGCCCCGAGTTCTTAGGGACGCCACCATTAAGACGGTGGTTTTCAATAGAAACTTGGCATTTATCATAGCGAGAGCATTATCTTCTCAACAGAAGCTGACAATTTGTCCTGTGCCTCCCTTGAGAGAATCCAGTAAGATCGCATTTGCTTCCCCTGCATGCTGTTTCTCCTACGACAACATTTCTTTGCCTGGAAAGAAAATATTGTGACTCCTTGCCATATTCACTTCATTAGCATAAGAGGAAAAAAAGCCAAATCCTCCCATTGGCCTCCCCCAACAGGAGCTCCAGCTGGGCTAAATCTAGCAGGATCTTAGAGGCAGAACTTCTGCGGTTCAGGATCCGTCACAGAACTGATGGTTATGGAGGCACTGAGGGGCAGAGACAGCGAGGGGCCAAGAAACAAGTCCCTTAGAAACTCAGAACCACCCGTTCAGCATCCAAGAAGGGCATCGTGCAGGTTATCGTAGAGAGTTTATAGGAGGGAGATGAACCTGGCGGAGGTCAGGAGTTTGGGACTTTAGATACAAGGGTGTGTAGGGGGGTGAGGGGGGATGAATGTGGGGAGGGGACCCTATTACTCAACACGCACGTGACAGACCCAGGGGAAACCTTGTCTCCTTTTACTCTCACAGCCCCCCGTAAATAAAATTGTATCCTGACTTCAAGGACAAGAAATGAGGCTCAAAAGAGCAAAATCACTAGCCCAAGGTCACAACGTTAACAGCCAACGACGGCATCCAGATTCAAGCTCCGGTCTACTTGAGTCCAAAGTCCAGAATCATTAGATTCCATCCCACATAACCAATCCCAAGAGCCTGGCAATATAATGCCAATGGTATCCCTCTGTTCTTTCGAGAGGGGGGAAAAATGTATCCATAAACGAGTTCTCTCTGTCCACAGCCAGATTTACCAACATCAGATGTTTGTGCTTCGGCTTAACGTTGTTGGACCTGTTTTTACTGCCCAGCCTGGACGGTCACAGAACAAGTCTGGGGAGGAAGCTGCCCAGGGCGTGCCTAGGGTCCCCAGCGTGGGAGCATCCATGCACCGCTAAGCCAAGACGAATCCCACCACAGACCCTACTCCATACCTCCCACTCAGCAGCCCCACTGCTTTCTAAGACCAAAGTAAAAAGAGCAGGGGAGATGGTGAGACATGAAGAGATATACCCGTTCTTACCCCCCTCTTATCCCTCCCTTTGCCAGGACAGCTGTGCCCACCCCTCACACCAAGACCCACCTGAGAAGCTACCTGCTCTGCACAAGGCCATGCTTGTCAGCTGCAACCTGCCCAGATAGTCCCTTAGTTCTATTAAACCTTTACTGCAGGGTAGAAATAGCTCATGTAGGGGCCCCTGGCTGGCTCAGTCCATAGATCCTGAAACTCCTGATTTTGGGGTTCTAGGTTCAGGCCCTTTGTTGGGTGCAGAGATTGCTTAAAAATAAAATCCTTAAAAGATATACAATAAAATAAAATCTTTAAAAAAAAATAGCTCATTTATCCAGGGTTCAGGGGAATGATAGGTTCCATGTAAAGAAATGCGCCAAATAATTGAATATATTCTCTGGTAGCCTCATTTTTAAGAAGTAAAATTGTAATTTTACCATTTGAAACTCCTTCTCCAATGACTGGCACAGCTCTGCCCTCTGATACAGAGGGCCCATTCATTCTGGCACTCTTTGCTGAGCACCAACTACTGCCCAGCGCTGGGACAGTCCTGGGGCTATACAGTGAGTAAAGAGACCCCACTCGATGCTGGCAGAATGGATGGTCTACTCAGGGCAAAGAGGGTACACATGTCTGCCTTTTCTCTTGATACACCAAGATTCCCATTATGGGTTCTCTCAGCTCGTGGTTGGTTTTCTTTATGAGACAATTTGTAATTACTTTTGTTATTTACTTGTTTGCTTTGGGCTGGCCCTCTCTGACCCCATCCTCAAACTGAAACCACAAGTAGGCAGGGATCTTGTCTGTGTCATTCACTGATGCACCCTTGGCTCCTAGCTCAGTGCCTGGCATTTGGAAGAGCATCAAGATCTGGTAAACGAATCAATGAACAATGAATGATGCACGAGGCTGCAGACAACACGCCTTCTGGACCTAATGAAGAAGGATGGCTATTTCCCTGCACTAAACGGTCCCACAATGTGGTACTTCTAAAGATCTAAATCTTTTTGTTTTTACAGGGTTTTTTTTCAGCGTCCTCTTTACACCGAGCTTATTTACATCTCCCCACCCCTTAATTGCTCTAAATTCAAAACCAGAAAAACAAGCTTATTAGAATCCCATGAAAAGGAAAAGGAAAGAAGACCTAAATGAGGATATAAAAAGCTCTTTCAAGAGGCTCAATAAATTCAATAAGCAGATCCACGGATCAATATATAAAAATATATTTTGATAAACATCAGCTAAATGATATTGGGTCAATTTCCAGACTGTATCTCCTACCCCAACACACACACACATACACACACACACACACACACACACAAATTTAATTATTCAAACAAGTTTAAGGAGTTCATCTAGCAGGGTCCAACCAGAAGAATTCTCCTTTGGCCCATATCAGTTCAACCTTTTCCATCAAAGCCAGAGCAACTCAAAGTTAATTCCACACACCGGAAGCATCAGGGTAGCTGGACTGGACTGGAGGTACATGCCATGGACATTTACGAGACACTGAATCTTCATCTTTAGGCTGAGAGGGCCCAGGAAAGACTTTGCAACGTGTGTTATCCCCAAGGTGGGCGGGCACACTGAGTGGTAAGCCCACCCAGAAGACAGATGGGAAAGAAGGAAGAGCCTGGGGCCTGTACAGCGTGCATGCATGTGTTTGTGTGTGCACGCATGCACACACATGCACCCAGGTCATGGCTACTGCTGGACAGGACCAGAGAGGCAATTCCAGAGGCTGACCCTGGGTCTCGGAGGGTAAAAGTTACAGCAGCTGCTATTTCTAATATTTATTAAGCACTTGCTGGGTTTCTAGAAGAAAGCTAAGAACTTATGATACAGGTATTAGTTCATTTTTTCTTAAAGATTTATTTATTTTATTTTTAGAGAGAGAAGAGAGTGCACCAGTGGGAGGGACAGAGGGAGAGGAAGAGAGAATCCCAAGCAGGTTCTGCGTTGACCACATGGAGTCCCAACAGCAGGCCCCATCCGGTGACCCTGAGATCACAATCTGAGCTGAAACCAAGAGTTGGTGGCTCCATGAACCGGGCCACCCAGGCATCCCTATGTATTCGTTCATCTAATCATCATGTCAATCCTGTGGCATAAGTACCATCCTTATTTCTATTTCACAGATGAAGAAAATGAGGTAGAAAGAAGTTAAATGACCTGTTCAAGGTTATGGAGCTAATGAACAGGTAAGGTGGATTTGGTATCAAACAGCCCAAGTATTAAAAACTCCATGCCCTTACTGCCGGGCATTAAGCTAAACCAGAGGGTCGGCAACTGCAGCTGAGGGCCAAGCCCAGCAGCCTTCTGGTTTTTGTAAATAAAGTTTTATTGGAACACAGCCACGGCCATTTGTTTTCATACTGTCTCTGGCTGCCGTCATTCACGCTACGGTGGCAGAGTTGAATGGCTGTGAGAGACCATCTGGGCCACAAAACCGAAAATAGTTATTATCTGGCCCTTTACAGAAAAAGTATGCCAACCTCTATGCTAAACAGTAATTCACAATGTTTCTACCCAAGTACTCCTAATGGTCAAGTAAATTATGGGACAGCCCAGGATGACTGGGGACAGGGGCTAATGCCGCCAGCAGCTCTCCTGAAATGTCTCCAAGTGTCACGGTTTTTTCAAACACAATTATGCAAATTTTGCATTCTGTGCCATAACATTTCTTCTAATATAATATGTCGGAAGCAAACTTCCATAAAGTCATCGCTTCCCGAGAGAGGAATCACCATAACCTGACGGCACCATGAATGCCCATCCTGGCAGCCCACCTGAGGGAGGCACCCCTCGTGAGCAGCTCGGATGGAACAGCAGACACAGGACCTCTGCACCTGGGGCCCTACTGCAACCCCGCAGCGGTGTCCAAAGCAGGTCACTTACCCTCTCCCAGCCCTTCTCTCCTAACTTTAAAAACAAGAGCATCCCCCTCCCTCCTGGGGCTGCTGGGGCAGAGAGAAGTCAGAAGACACTTGAAAGCTGTGGGCGAACAGGAATTGTTGAATCTGAGTACAGATGCCAGCTGAGTTGGAAGGAAGAGCTGGGACACCAAGAAATCCTGCTTTTTTGCTACTAAAACAGATATATCAATAAAGGAAATGGAGTAGTCTTCTTAAAAGACAAAAATCACAACAATGTGTTTCCATATTAGAGAATCGGCCAAGTCAAGTCAAGTCCCTCACCCCTCCTCCAGCAGCCTCCACCTGCGCCCACCCTGCCTTCTCCCCTTCCCTGAGAAAGGTGACAATAAGATCCGGAAGGCCATCTCTGGTCAGCCCCTCCTCTTATTTATGTTTCCTGAAGTGAAAAGCCTCCTACATTGTTTTGTTTTCTTCCCAAATACTAACAGTCTGCAAACAATAAGTCTGAAAATATTTAGCTCAGCTGCCAATCATAAAAGATCGTTAGCAACCTCAACAACCAAAAATGTCTAATTTACAACTAATCCGATTGCCCAAATTGCATCTTCTAACGACAGACCACCTAAAAAACCGACTTCCTGTAAACATACCACTCTGCTGGGTTTTCTAATTGAATTAAATCCTTATTTTGCTCTTTAACTACAAGGAACTCAGTTTTTGCGACATGGGGCAGAATTTTTTTTATTTTTAAGAGATGTAGAAGTAATCCCCAAGTAGGAGCCCAGGTAGGAGAGCCCGAAGGGCCGTATGCTCCAAGTCAATGACCAGCAGTCCCTTGCCGCGGGTCTGCGGGTCCGTCTGTCTGCCCTGCCTTCCATACGCCGCTGCTCCCTTAACACTTGCTGACTCCTGCCTCCCGTGGTTGAGTGCTATCAGGAAGGGAGACTGTAAAATGGGTCTGAAGTAAGCATTCTAGAACACAGAGGAAGGAATATTTAAATCTGCCTGGAGGTGGTCCAAGAAGGTTTCATCCCTGTAGGAATGACAGGCCAAATATCTCCACTTCTCCCACCTCCCACCTCCCGTTTCTGGTCTGTATGCCCTGAGTTCCTGGCAACTTCTCAGTCCCAGCCAAACCAGGACCATGACCCTACCTTAATCCAGCCCTGCTTCTCTCCCTATAATCGGGAATCTGTCTAGGCCATTCATTGTTTGCCTGTAGCGGGCTGCCTCCCACCACCACCCCCCACCCTGCATGGGTAACAAGTAATCACCCAACCCTTCCCGGTAATGGCCCCTCCACTCAGATGTTTCCATCCCAGAGATGTCCTCGTCACACAAACGCTCCACAAAGAGGAACCGTCACCTGGGCGGCGAAAGGTACGTGGACTCGTGGCGAAACAAATCCCTCTTTGCCAGGGACTCCACTCTAGGAGGACAGCTCCAAGTGGAGGAAAATGGAAATGGGATATACAAATTCAATCTATCAAATCTCCTATTTATTTTATGCAAAGTTTTCCTGGTGCTTATTAATGCCAGCTTTCCCTCTACCATTTAATCTCTGCTTCCATTTCATTCTTGGAGGCCTGTGATTATTCTAATTCAGCATTTGGATGACTTCATTTCCGCTCAAGTACACCCAGGTCAACTTGGATAGAAAAGAAAGAGGAGGAGAAGAAAAATAATCAGCTAAAAGCTATTAAATATCAGCCGTGTGCCTCATGATTGGTTTTAAAGGCAGTGGTGAGGTTAGCAACAGTCAGAAACTCAACCCTTCTTGCCTCTTCCTGCATATTAACATTTTTCTGGGGCTCTCCCTCTTATGGCTTCGAATGTAAATAAAGCCCCGATTGGTAGCCCACTTTGCGCTAATTCACAAATACCCAGTCTGAATATACAGAGCTGTAAAACTTTAGAGGGTGGTAACTTGACGGATCCGGCCCTTCTACAGAGAGACTAATTCTCAGAGGACAAAAGGGGAGGGGGGAGGAGACGAAAAAGAAAGAAAAGAAAAGCATACCCGACCCATGTAATGGGGTATCCAATCCACGGGGTAGGGGGTGGGTAGGAGTCTCCATATCAATGTTCACTCCACCAAACAATGGAATTCCATTTCTATGCCAAGTCTAAATGAACTGAGCTTTCTCTTCCCTAAGAACCACTCCTTGCACCCACTGGCACAAGCTTGAACCATGATTTCTCAGACACTTGCAGTTCCCACTGAAGTCCGTCCAGGGGGAGAAAGGCTTTCTTTCTCATGCTAACAACTCCATTGTGAGTGCCGTCTTCAGAGCCTGCCGGGAGGGCTCTGGGAAGGTGAGCCGGTGGGAGTGCTTAATACCCCTTCCCCATCAAACCCCCCAGGCTCATTAACTCCTTCCTGCCTGGGGGCCTCCCCCTTCCTTGGCCTTCTGCTTCTGGGGGTGGGGGGGGCGGGCTAGAAAATTAAATCAAACTCCACCATCCTGGGAAAGCAGAGTTAAACAGCCACACCAGTAAATTTGGGGCTGGTTCCTCTACCTACGAGGCATGTGACGCATGGAATTTCATTAGCATAATCTCAAAGTTTTCCCAGCTTGCTACCCAGAAGGCATCCTGTTTTGCTATTTGTATATTTTAAAAACATTGTTAACAGAGCAGTAATAATGTCTGCTGCATTTGCCCAACAAACAGCTGGCTGTATTTTATACACTAAAAAGGAAATGTGAAGTTTTCCTAGAAACCTACTATTTCAGGAGTCTTTTTTTTTAAGCAGGAGGAGAGGGGAGGGGAGGGGAGGGGAGGAAAGGAAAGAAAAGGTAGGATTTGGAAGTCAGATGGCGAGGCTGCAATGCTCAATTTCTCACTTGCCTCACTCCACTGGCTGTAGCAGAAATTGGTCTATGGAGGAAAAAGTTCATCAGGAAGACACAAAGTTGTTCTGTGTGGTAGGAGGCTTTACCTGCAAAGGCCAGGGATCACACTACCTGTGGGTACTGCTTGTCTGCTTGCCGCCGCCGGGTCTGGGAAGCTGAGGCAGACAGACAAGGGAGGTTCTGGCTAACTGAGGCTCTTTGCACTCAGCAGCTCTGCCAGGGGTCAGAGGGCCAATAAAGTCCCCTCCCCCCCGTATGACACACTTCCGAAGGGAGAGACTGACACAAACCAGACAGAGAATTAATAAAACATGAGGACAGTGTTGGCCTTGTTCTGGGTTATTACAGGAAGAAAATTGAACACAAAAGTAGCCTTCAGCATGGCCAGCCAGGGAGGGAAGAGCAACGGGGGCCCTTCCCGGTCCACTCCACAGCTGTAACTCAAGAAGGTCTGAGGAACATCAAGGCTTTCCAGAGCAAAGGCGAGCAGAAGACAGGCGAGGCGTGGACACGCTGGCCACCTTCCAGTCAGTCCACCTGGACAAACCACTTCAGAAGACAAACGCTTCCTGGGAGCTTTGGTGCCCACAAAGGACACACGGGAACTTGTTTTCCAGGCCTGGTCTGAGCAAACCACACACCGCACGGAGCCCCATTTATCTACAACACACATTTGGAAGCGATAAAACGTCACCTCAGAATCACAGTCCACCGTCAGAAACACGGCAAAGTTGCTTATTTTCTCCCGAAACGCTTGCCTTTCAAATTTCAAAGGCTTTCTAATATTTTTATGCTAGAGCTTCCTCTCCTCTCACAAGCAGTATCAAAAGGACAATCTGGACAGAGGCCACGAACACCGCACCTGCACATACAACCCGGAGCGAGGATGCCATCGGTGTCAAACACGGCCTTCGAGCACACCCTTCGATCATCCCACACACGGGCGGGATATATGAAAAGATCCCACCATCTTAAAACGCCAATTCATTCTTTTTTTCCATTTTTTTCTTTCCTCCAGAAGCCTTCCAGCACCATTCCCCTGTAGCTCAAGTTTGGAGGCCCCCACACAAACCCACTCCAGCAAAAGGACTTCAGAGGACCCTTTCCACCTCACTTCCATGGGGGTTCCCTTTGATGGGACCTAAAGAGCTCCAACTCTCCAGACCCCATTTCCTTGAAGGCCTCCTCCTGCCAGCCACCAGGGCGAGGGGCTGGCCCAGGAAGGGGTTAAAGCCCTCATGTCAAACCGCAAACTCGGGCACTGGCCCAGAAGGGACATGGGAACCAGGGCAGCCAGTGATAAAGGCCGGATTGTAGCAGCCCACTGAATTGGAAATGACTTGTAGGCCTAATGAAACAGAACTTTGGCAGTAAAACAGAATGAAAGGAATGAGACAATAAAAGGCTGGAACAAAGGGTGCAGAGTCGTTTCAGCTTAGCAAAATAAGCTCACTTTGTTGGTGGGGAAAGCCAAAGCCGATTAGGATAAACCAACGACTGAGCGCAAGTCTTCCAAACTAATTACACAGTTCACCATGTTAAGCATAATTGGAAGCCTCCAGATGCGGGCTGCTTTGCTTTCACAGGAGTTCTATAAAGTGAGAATTACCTAGTGAGCTCGGCACTGAACAGCCCTGTCATCGAGGTGAACAGCTGAAAGGCGCAGAACTGCTCCATCCGGGACGAAGCCGAGAATTCATTAAGTTTAAAGGCCTCTGTTTGATCTCCCAAATCCTATAAGTGAGAATTTAAGAAACCGGTACTTTTAAGGAGGGGCCGAAAGGGGAGAAGGAGGAAGCCCATGCACACGGAGCTTCTTTGATCCCAGTGCTTGTTAATTACCAAGTGGGGCTCTTCCGGATGGCGATGCGGGGAGCAAGGTGGCAAACCCTCCGATCGGTCGTCTGGGTCTGTACGTGCCAACCAGGGCATCACTCACGTGCCACTTTCTGGAATGGTCTGTGTACATCATTCCTGGACGTATGAAAATTGTGAGCACAGATAACATCCGCTAGGGAACCTGACGTGCCGAAATAAATTCCTGCACATCGACATTCTTGACAAATGAACAAAACTGGCTCCCTCGGAGTGTAAGGGCTGCTACGCAGTGAAGTAGGAGATGAGGTTTTTATAAACAGTGAAAAGAGGCCTGATGGTACAAAAATGAACAACTGTCTGGGCCCTCCCCAGCATGGGCTTGTGTGATCTCGGACGACTCAGGACCTTCCTCCACATCAGTCCGGTCATCTACATGATAGACAGTCCACCCGTCCTGCTTGACGGTCCTGAGAATCGGACTTTAAAATGCATCAAAGGGCTCAACACAAAGCACACATCCCTCCAAGTCAGAAACACCAACTCACAGCAAAAGAATCTGCATAGTAAAATCTGAACTTCACGAAGTCTGACTCTTCATTAACTCAGATCTAGCACATGGAATAAGGAGTTAGAAATACTCTACGGGTCCCTGGATCTTACTCATAGGATGAAGATTCTGGTTTATAAATAGCAGCTTTTTCCAAATAGAGAATCCCTTCGCTGTTCCAGCATCATGCAGTCCAGAAACTAACCCTACCACTGTAGGACGGTTTCACTTATTATATCATGCCTACTACTATTGATAATACCTTGTTTTGGTTACAGTCTATGGATACCTTCAGTACGCATCTATCCATCTATCCACCTATATACGTTTGTATTTTTTCTTGAACATTTATTTATTTGAGAGAGACAGAGAGAGAAACCATGTATGAGCAGGGGGAGGGGCAGAGAGAGAGGGAAAAGCAGATTCCCTGCTGAGCAGAGAGCCCGATGTGGGGCTCAATCCCAGGACCCTGGGATCATGACCTGAGCAAAAGGCAGACGCCGAACCAACTGAGCCACCCAGGTGCTCCTGTACGTTTAAACGTATTTTCTAGATTATTGAATTTGCAAGCTTGAAACCAACCTAGTCCAAGGGCTGGCAAATCATGGCCCACAGGACAAATGTGGCCCACCACCTGTATTTATAAATAAAGTTTTATTGGAACACAGCCACATCTAATTATGGCTATGCCATAGCTGCTTCCTCCATACAAAAGCAGACAGTTATGATGGAGACCATACGCTCCATAAAGCCAAAAACGTTTACTATCTGACCCTTTACAACCTTTTCCAATTCCTTCCCTTAGAGGAGAAAGCGAGGCCAGGACAGATGTGGCCTGTTGAGGGGTCACAGTGGGGTCACTGCATGGTCAAGCCCAGCACGAGAGCCTGGAATACTTCTACCTTACCTTCCTCTAATGACAGCATCAGAACAGCTATCCAAAGGGGCAAGGACGGCCATCCAAGTGAGCAGAACCCTTATGCCAATGGCCACACTTCATAATCTCATCTTAAATATAAACAAGTAATGGCATCCCTAACCAGGGGGGTGGGGGTAAGTTTCTGGGAGGAAGGTGGGTGAAAAGCACAAAAGGGTTTACAAACCTCCAATTTGAGTTATTTAAAGTTCTCGGTGTGTCATTCTGCACCCACTCCACTTACAGTAATGACATATTTAAACTCCCTTAGCTCAGCCCCATGATAGCAGTCTTACCCATCTTGATTGCCACCTGAAATAAACAGTTGAAGCAGCTGCCACCTCAGGCACAATGGGGAGAGTGAGAGGAGAGAGGAATGACAGCGAGGGAAACCTAAAACGCGGGTGGCAAACCCCGAATGGGGCTTGGAAGGATGGAAAGTTCTGGAAGTGGAGGAAGAGGAAGTAGGGTTTGAATTCTAGCTGTTATCCTGCCTTACCTGGGTGACCTCCCTTGAGACTTAACCTCCCTGACCTTTAATGCTCACCTCTGTCAAAGGGCCGGATGACACCCAAATCCGCCATGCAGGTAAAATGAGGCAATCTATGTCTATTCCCAGCACTGCCCTGGCCTGTGGACCAACACAGTCTCTTCCTTTCTTTTGCACCCTCCCCACCCTAAGCCCATCGTGTGGACTGATCCAAGGCTGCAACAGGCCCAGAGTTCAGATTCTGGTATCAGACAAGCCTGGAAGGGAAGCCTGCATCCAGCTCTACCTTTCATGGTGGGGGGAGGGGTTGACCCCAAGTCAAAGACTCAATCCCACCTAGACTCCATTTAACACACTGCAAAAACAATGCAAGACCCCACCAGCCTCCTGGAGAAGAATTAAATGAGATAATACAAGTCAATGGCCTGGCCCAGGACTTAATGCAGTACGTAGTCACTAATAAAAATTCCCCCTTGCTAACTTGCTGTTAACCAACCAAAAAGGGCCCCCAACGACTTTCCAGATGAGAATGTTTACAAGTACGTGAGTCTAGCTGACACAGGGGTGTGTGTGTTCCGTTTTCTTCAACCAGAATATAAACTGCTGAAGCCTGGAGGCGGTCTGCCCATGCGTCACTGGGCTGAGACTGCCTTAGGGCCTCGCAGCACGTCTCCTCTTTTTTTTTTTTTAATTCATTTGACAGAGATCATAAGTAGGCAGAGAGGCAAACAGAGACAGAGAGGGAAGCAGGCTCCCCACTGAGCAAAGAGCCTGATGCGGGGCTTGATCCCAGGACCCTGAGACTATGACCTGAGCTGAAGGCAGAGGATTTAACCCACTGAGCCACACAGGCGCCCCACGTCTCCTCTCTTTTGATGGCTCTGGTTCCAAGTGAATTATACCAGAATCCTGAGAGGTGGTGGGCCCTGCCCAAGGGGGCACAGACGTGACACACCATCCACCAGCACAAGGAGGAATAAGCCCTCTGAAGACAGACCCAGACAACGCACCGAGCACATGCACGAAACAAGCCCTAAGAAGTGTATTATGGTTTTGATACATTCAAAAGCCTCCTTAGTCCTTTAATAAAACATCTGATAAGTTTACACGTCCTGCTGGAATCTACACATGTTACTGCTAAATTAACCGAGCAGCTTCAGCCCCCGCGCGGGCCACACCAGGGAAGACGGGCTGTGACTACCTCCCTGACAAGGGGACAAACTCTTCTCAGGGCCGGGATGGCTGCGGCCCTGGGCCCGTCCAAAGCTGGCAGAGCTTCCCACGGCTGGCTCACCGGCTCCCAGCTGTAAGTGCTAATGGAAAAAGACAGAAAGAGAAAGGGAGAACGAGAGACAAATAGACAGAAGCCTGGAAGTGGGAGCAAGCACAGGTCCGGCAGGTGCCGCCTGTCCGAAATATTCTAACAGCCCAACTTCCCTGACACCCACAAATAGGACCACAAGATTCCAGTTTATGGCTCAAAAAAGAAACCCCACCTCATGTTTGCTCCTGGCCTTGTTTTAGAGGCAGAACTGTAGCAAGGGGGCTCACACTTGCCAGCCTTCCATGACACAAGCTGGGCCTGTCTCCTGTGATTATTTCCAGTCTCTCCCCACAGGCAGGGTGGGGCTGGGCGGGGGACCAAACCCCCCACCCCCCCCACCCGTGCTTTGAGCGAGTCTTGAAGAGAAGTACATGGTCACCGACACACTAAGCAGTTCTGCAAAAACGGCCAGAATGAATCACCCCCAACTGGCAATGCAAGACGGTGCCATGGGGAGGGCGTCTTTCCTAAGCGACCCGGAAGGGCAGTGAAGTGCCATGCTGAATGCCAAGCCCGGCTGGAGGAGCCTGGTCTCTCTTTGTTGCATGTCTCCCATCCATACAGAAATTGGAGATGACCACAGATGGGAAAAATCTCCCGTTTTAAAGCTACATAGTGATCACCGCCCTCATCACGGCTTACAACTCGACACACCCAGGGTTGAGGTCTGAGCTGCCCATCACCTTGAGCAAACAAATAAAAGCACAGAGCCTTCAGGCCAGGCAGTGGGCAGCGGTGCCTGGTACCACCCAGGCCCAGCAAAATAGACGTCACCAGGGGTGACATGAGTGACAGAGCTCAGAACAGGTACAGTGTCATATCATTCCACCCCCTCCCCCCACCGCCACCATATCAGCCCGACAGCAGCAGGGATGTGGACCTGTGCAAGGGGGACCTTCGCACACCTGGACCTGGACTCCCAGGACAACATCTACAGCGACTCGAAGACAGAAAGCAGAGGGCCACCGCGGCCAACCAGCTGCCAGCCTCCTAGGACACAGCAGCCAGAGGAGGGGTACCACACAAGGCCCAAAAGGCCAGTCTCCCCGCCCCAAGCTGCCCTGTCAGAGCCCGGGGACCATGCAGCCATCAGAGGAACGCTGCTTTCCAAGGTACCAGCTCCTCACCAGTTAGAGAGAGGCTGAATTAAGCACGTTGCCCACAGTGGCATATCCTGTCTGTCCATCTGCTGACTGTGTCTGTCCCCTACATATTCCCACTCCAATTCCTGGCTGACCGGATGTATTCTGTGTTGCTCCCAGGCTGGTTCAGCAACAGAGCCCAGGGGATCCATTTTACTCCTGTCTCCCACACGCTGACAGGTACAGGCCCAGCATCTTCCCCGAGTCTCCTTGGGCATCTGACAGGGAAAGGCTGAACAGCACAGGACCCCAGGGAGCCTCCTCTCTTAATGCACCTTCCAGAAAGGCACAGAATGCCGCCCAGCACCGACTCACAGCCCTCTAGCAGCTTCGCGGGAGCTCCTGTCCTGTGAAGTCACAGCCCCGCGTCCCTCCCCAGCCGCTGCCACCAGCACCACCGGCTCCCAGCCCAGACCCCACATGGCCAGCAAATGCCAGCGACACCACAGTGAAAGGCCGTTCTGTCTGCTCCTGCAGGCACGTGCGGCACCACGCTGACCACAAGCCGGACTCTTCCACAGCAGCTCCTGACAGATTTCACTTAGATCTCGACGACCCAGTGCAAGGACAAGGGTGTGTAAGGACAAGGTTCTTGAGGACGCAGCTGCGGCAGATGGAGGGGCCGCAGCGGCCACTAGCCCCACGCGCCGCTTACCTTGCCGAACTGTTCGAAGTACTGCTTCACGTCTTCCACCACCGTGTTCGCAGATAATCCGCCTACAAATATTTTCTTTGTTCTTGTGACCATCTGCAAGAAACAACAAGAGGAGGACACGGGTTAACCAGGTTATCTGAAGCAACGCTCGCGAAGGCGCGGAAACAAGCCGCTCTCCACGTTCCTCTAGGAAGGCAACTTCAGATAAATTCGAGCTGTACAGCGCGGGCCTTTTAGACATCTCAGAGCACTGGAGACAGCCACGCTGGAGATCTCGGGCCTTCGGGCCACAGCCTGCAAGCCTGGGTTTCATACAGACACAGAGCGGACTTCAGAACCTCTAAGCCACCATACACAGCTTCATTCTGATTTCTGGCACAAAGAGAAAAGTGGCACATCAAAGCTATTTTCAACCTAAGAGATGTGAACAGAACAGAATCATGTGCATAAAAATCTGCTGCCCAGAAAGTACCATAAAATTTGTCAATAAGAAACTCACACATGGGCGCCTGGGTGGCTCAGTGGGTTAAGCCTCTGCCTTCGGCTCAGGTCATGATCTCAGGGTCCTGGGATGGAGCCCCGCATTGGGTTCTCTGCTCAGCGGAGAGCCTGCTTCCCCTCTCTCTCTCTCTCTGCCTGCCTCTCTGCCTGCTTGTGATCTCTCTCTCTCTCTCTCTCTCTTTGTCAAAAAAAAAAAAAAAACAAAAAAAAAAAAAAAAAAAAAAGAAAGAAAGAAAAAAGAACAAGAAACTCACACATCATGCAAACATATGGATGGGCTGTCTACACCGAGCTGACAGACACCGGCCCTGCACACAGGGGCCACCCTTTGAGCTCGGACCTCATTCTCCTTCCCCTCTTGATTCCTCACCATTCGCCCTGACTCACTCTACACTCAGTCAAGCCCCGCTAAGCCCCCAGGATCTGCCCTTTCATCCATACAAGCCCTTCTCCCGAGAACGCCTCTCTGTGCCTAGATCTCCCACAGCAAGTCGTAACCATCCCTCAAGATCCAACGACCTTCTCCAAAACACAAGCTATCTATGCCGTCACCACGTCCAGAAGCTGTCCCCCCCCTTCTGAAACCCTAACACCGTACCCACCAGCCTGTCCTGGCACCCACTTCTTCCCACCCAGTGCAGAAATCATGGGTGATCCTGTCTTTCTTACTTGCTCCCCAGACACAGTTCCTGATTCCTCTCGGTACCCTCCCTCCACAATGCCAAGTAGGCACCAGGCACAGAGAATCCCACCCCAGTGTCTTCTCCGATGGGAAGAATGAATGGCTGTGGTCACGTTTCAGAATCCCAACAGTTCCAAAACAAATGACATAAACGGTTCAGAGACAGAAATGAACATCCTGGGCAGGAGCGAAAAGTGAAACAAGAAAATAAATTTTGTTCTGAACACTGAGTCTAGGCTGTGTGTGTGTTTCAGTTTGGGTTTTTTTTTTTTAATGTGCTACTAAGAAAAATTTTATTTAAATGTTAAATAAGAACAGGGTCTCACCTATTTGGCTGCACATAATAAAAGCCCAAAGTCTTAACCTGACAAGAGAAACTGTCACGATGTACACATCTAGCAAATCATAATGTTTGTACACTTTAAATATCTCATAATTTTGTCAATTCACACCTCAGTAAAACTGAGGGGAAATGTTTTATGAGAACATGTAAATAAAAGCATGACTGAAATCCCAAAAATAAGTGAATAAGATGAAGCCGAGAATGTTAAACACACACACACACATATACACACACAATATCATTTGTGTCCATGACATTCGATGTGGGAGGCCTAAATACAGGGGCTGTGGCTGCCAGGATCCCCACTGTCCCCGAGGCTGAGACACCCTGGCTGAGGGAACAGAGGACCAAGCCACCTCTCCGAGGAGCACCCTGGCTGAGAGCCCCCTGGGTGGGGACGGGTGGGCTGTGCTGAGGAGCGCCCCCCTGAGGTATGGCCCCATGCTCTGCACTGCACAGTCCCAGATGGGTGCATCGGTCCCAACTAACCCCCAACTCCCATCAATCAGGACTCACGATAGCTGTGAACAGAAGGAGGCTCCCAGACTTTAAGGAGCTCCGGCTGTGGCCTAGCAGCTTCTGGGAGGGACACGTGCCACCACAGCCCACTGACGGAGCCCCACCTGGAGGGCCCCTGTAGCGGGCTTGCTGCACGATTTTACGAGGACATTGTGCTAGCAATTCTGCACACTTCCTATGGGCTCTGAGAGGCATGCAGTGATTACATACGTGTTTAAAGCTGTGATTTACCACTTTTCGTCTCTTTTCAGATGAACGGGAGAGGAGATGAGATCATGGACGTGAGAACATGCTACGAAGATCCCACCAGCATCTACAGTTTCAACTCCAAGAACCTCTCATTAACCAGTGGGCATCTTATTCTGCTCCTTATTGTCCACCTCCCTTCTCAGGCCTTCCGTAAGTCCCTCTGGAGGACAAGGTCACCTTCCCATGAAACTCCATCAGTCTCTCTCCAGATTTCAATCTCTCCCGACACTCACTGACTGCCAAATTTTACTACCCTAACTTTCCTAATGGCATTCATTCAATAGATACGTTAAGTGCTAGGTGTTGGAGCCTACATTCCAATACAATGTAGAATTCAAACCACTATAAAATGGAGATACAATAATTAGCCTACCACGCAAGGCTCCTATTAGGACTAAATTAAATAACATATGCCAAAGTGTCTAGCAGGACACCAGGCAGATGCTAGGTAAGTGGTCACCGTAACTGAATCCAAAGTCAATTACTACATTCATCCTTCAAGCTCAGAATAAATGTGTGACAGAAAGATATTTTACACAAAAATCTTTGATAAATCAAGTCTGGGTGCCCCGTTCTCTTCCACTGTAATTTCAAAACCACTTTCCTGCGTGATTTCAGATGGGCAAAGACTCCCCAATAGTTTCATTTCCGATTTCTCATTCCTTTTTTTTTTTAAACCCAGCCAAGTAATTAAATATCTATAAAGACATGCTACTATGATCCACAAACATGCATTAGTGGAATTCTCAACTTAAAGAAACTCTGTAGAAGCATTCTATAAAATGAACCCGATGGTGCCATTTATACATTGTTTAGAGACAGGTGGGTATAGAGCAGACTCTATTTATATTCCAAATGTTCACATGGACCCAGGTAATTAAATGAGTAACGTGTCTTCGTCCCAGATAATAGAACTCAACAGAATGTTCGTTCCCCAGTAACTGGTTAAATGGAAAGACCCCCCTTACACTCTCTACAGTTGCTCAACAGCCATAAACCTATCAAGCCAGAGCTTAGACAATGGGGCAGACAGCCAGCCATAAATCTACACATCCCCAAAAAGTCTGTAAAGTACTTTTTTTTTTTTTTTTAGGAGGATGAGAAATCCCAGGCCCCAGACACTATGCCGAAGAGTCCAACTTACTAAAACATCCTCTCCAGGAACGGGCTCAGATACAGTGATCCCACTCTTCAGCAAACGCTAAAAGGAAACTGGTTTAATCAAAACCTTCCAGACGTGAAAAGGCCAGTGGGAAGATGTGCAACCCTCAGTTAGCTACCCAACAGTGTCCTGGCTTTGGGAGAGGAGAGCAAGGCCAGGGGGCAACAGGGCTCTACACACCAGGGGCACACTGGAGGAAATGGGGGGGTTACTTTGGGAATCCTGACGCCATCACTGCTAAATGGACAGTGCAGGGCTTGATGACTTGCATTCTGAAGAGGGACACGGGAGGCAGGCAGAGAGGACTCCAGAATCACACATTCTACCCTGTTTCCTTCCGCCTCCAGGGCTGCTGGCGAGGACAGGACAGGGGCAGGGCTAGCTGTCATGTCCAGGCTCCCAGTGGGACTCACTGGAGGTCCTCAAATTCTTATTGATACTATCAAAGTTTCTGTGTCCACGTCTGTGCGCATGCGTGCGTATGTATGTGTGTCTGGGGAAAGTCTCTAGTCCTGAACCTTCCATCTTGGCTGCTACTTGCCCCAGGAATTGCCCAAGCATCCCCAGAGCTTAAACCCTCTTCTGACCTCGGAAACGGCAAGCAGGACACGTTACCGCGGGTCCCCCGACTCCACAGTCCTTTGTGTTATAAAAAGTCCTCTCCACCCACAGTGGAGAGAGCCACCTGTGTTTTCTTCCTGCGCCAGGCCCTTTGGGTAACTGTTTCCTGACCCACAGCCCTCACGCCCATATAGCACTTAACCACACAAAGCAAGGGAAGCTGGCCACTGCACCAAAATGCTCAGGCAGGTCCCAGGTGGTCCCCACCGTGACCCCAAATGGGAAGAGCCATCCATCTGTTCCAGAGAAGGCTCAATCCAAAATCCATTAGGAAAATAAGCTTAAATGTCCTTTGCATGGAGTTTTTGGTGGAGGGGTTGTAGAAAACACTTCGTGCAAATGCTTTCCACTCTTTAAGACACTAGATACCCACCAAGAGCCCAGCGCCCTTGGGGACAGCCACCTCTCCAAACAGATGCCCTTCCTTTTATAGTCTCGGGCAGCACTCCGGGAAGTGGGATGTGTATGTGTGTGTGTGCACACGCATCAGGGGGTTGGGAGGGTTCAGGCTCTCACAAATCACGGCTGCACATTCTGCATCTAGACCCGTAATTTAACTAAACACCACTGCTCTCCACACCTCTTGGCTCCACAAAGAAAACCCCAGCACCCATTCCAGTTTGGAAAATTGCTGTTTACCCATAAGAACTGGCCAAAGCCAGCTGCTAACCAGAGCTGCCCAGAACACCCCACCTTCCTGCTTCTGACCAGAGCTGCTTTTTTTTTTTTTTTTTTGAAGTTTCAAAAAAATCCCTTTTAAAAAATGTGTTTGCATCTGAAAGGGTCACTCAGAGTGGGGCCGCTGGTTGTATTTTTGTAAAACAGGATAAAGCAGATGAATGTGCGTGTGTGTGTGTGTGTGTGTGTGCGCGCGCGCGCGCGCGCGCGCTCAAAACAAAAGGCAGAGGTATTAGAAAGGAGAAAGTACTTTGAAGAATGAGACTGATGGGGAGAACTTAGCTCTAGGAGCTCTGTCCCAAAGATATTAGTTGTCACACAGTAAAACAACAATAACTATGGGGCTCCTGGGTGGCTCAGTCATTAAATGTCTGCCTTCAGCTCAGGTCATGATCCCAGGGTCCTGGGATCGAGCCCCACATCTGGCTCCTTGCTCGGCGGGAAGCCTGCTTTTCCCTCTCCTACTCCCCCTGCTAGTGTTCCCTCTCTCGCTGTGCTTCTGTCAAATAAATAAGTAAAATCTTTAAACACACACACACACACACACACAATAACTAAACATGTTTCTCCTTCTGACAAATGCATGGAAAGGTAGGACGTGGCTCTAGAGAGTCTTGAATGGGTAGGAGAGAAGCCCAGAGAAATTAAGTCAGCTCTTGCCAATACCACGTTCCTGCAAAGAGCTCATATTCCCCCTTTGGTGACACAGATGAGTCATCTTCACTGCCCAAGAGCATTGACTCATTTACAGAAGCTCTCCCATCTCTGGGAGCCCCAAGGTGGAGACAGCCCGGGGAAGATGTTAAGAATGCTAGTTCTGGGCAGGATTCTGCAAGCCTGACTGCCCATCATACAGATGGAAAAGTCAAGCCCCAGCAACATGGCTCATGTGCTGGTTAAAGGCAAAGCAGAATGATGAGGGAGAATGGATGTGCGGGTGGGTACCATGCAAATTCCATCCCAGACTCTGAATCTGGTGAACACTTTGTTCTTCAGATTCTTGGGTAAAACTGTATGTTCTCATTCTAGTGTCGGTTCCCTGCATCTGAAAATTAAGCCCAGTCTTTGTATGGCAAAGAAGCTCTCGCAGGGCTAACCAGGGTCACAGAAGTCCCAAACTCCACAGCCCCGTTCCACAGGGAGCTTCCTCTGAGGGACATGCCCTCTAAAACTCCCAAGTTCCCCCAGTATTTGTTTCCACCCTTCCCTCCTGCCTCGAAACTACCACTCGTTACCACTACTGCCACAGTATCTGAACCCAGTGGCAAAACTCACTGAGCACACAAAAACAGAACCCAGGTACTAGAATTATCTCCAAATGATTCTAGAATCGTATGTGGAAAAAGACCACAGTGAACCAGTTAACTAGAGTCCCCCAAAATTCACGTCCACCCAGGTCTTTGGAAACATAAGGATCCTGCGATGAAATCATCCTGGGTACAGGGAGGGCCCTAAATCCAATGACTGGGTTCTCCAAGAGGAGAAGGGACACACACTACCCCTGGAAAGGCCATGTGAAGATGGAGCAGAGATGTGTCTACAAACCAAGGAACCCCAAGAATTGCCAGCAATTACCAGAAGGTAGCAGAGAGGCATGGATGGCTTCTCCCTCACAGTTTCCAGAAGCAATGAGCCCTGCCAATGCCTTCACTGCAGACTTCTGGACTCCCGAACTCGGAGAGAAGACATCTCTAAGCGTTAATCCCTGCAGGCTATCTTAATTTGTTAAGAAACCAATATGAAGACCTACCTGGACCAGGCGCCCTACAACATGACAGCCCTGGCCTCACCTTTTCTTGGTGACCGTGGAGCAGAAGTCCACATGGAGGCCCCCTGCCATTGTAGAGGAGAACACTGCTCCCACATGTGACGGTCCGAATCTACCCTCCCAAGGAAGGCAGTCCACGCTCATCACGTGCATACCCGCCTTAGGGGACCACAGGGGCAAGTCTCTGCCTCAGAAGGTAAGGCGATACCTACTAGGAGATGAGGGAGCGACCCAAATGCTGCTCGGTGTTGCCCACAGAGTCTAGATCGCCCTGGCATAACACTTCCTACAAGCGGGGCCAGGGCTCACAAACAGGTGCCTACAAGATACCACCCAAGAGGCTGGGAGGAGACCGGGGTCTCCTGCGTCTCCCTTGGTGCTCAGAATGCTCTGCTCTCATCGCGCACTCCCTGCACGAGGGCTATGCCCTCCTCACGAGCTGCCTTACTCCGCCTCCTGTCAATCCCAGGTCAGGTCTCAGCCTCTCTCCCACAATCAAGGAAATGGAGACTCGAAGATGGTACGTGTCTGATGGCTCACTGCACCAGAATGACAAAAGACAGAGTCAAAATCTCCCTCCTATTCATTCAACTGTCTCACCCCTTCATTTGTGTCTAAGGTGGTCTTCTTTCTTCCCAGCGGAAAAGTACAGCGGGGCCATGGGAGAGGACAGGGCACCAGGACGAGCAAGTCTGACGCAAAGATGCAGAAATGACAAGCCAGACGCTGCTGGTGGGGATGGACGTAAAATGGTGCCGTCCCTCAGACGATTACACGGCGTGTTACTAGGTGACCAACAGACAGGTCCACTCCCAGTGCATACCACCCCGTACATACCCATCTGTCCACCCAAAGCCTCACACAACATGTTCGTTGCAGTTCGTAAGAGTCAAAAAGTTGGAACAACCCAAATGCCCAGCAAGGATGAACAGATAAATTAAGTGCGATATGCTCTGTGGAAGGGAGTAATATCCAGCCACAAAAAGGAACAAAATATGGACATATGCTGCAACATGGATAAGCCTCGAAGACATTATGCTAAGTGAGAGAAGCCCGTCACAAAAGATCACACATGCTATAGGACTCCATGCCCAGGAAGGTTCATAACAGGGAACGCCACAGAAACAGAAAGTCGATTAGTGGTTGCTCAGGGCTCGGGGAGCGGGGATCATGATGGCAAAAGAGTAGCAGGTTTCTTTTGGGGGTTTTGAATACGCTCTACAATGGATTGTGGAGATGATGCATGTATCTGTGAATATTCTAAAAACCACTGACCTGCACCTTAAATGGGTAAGCTGTACGGCACGTGATTACATCTCAATAAGCTGTTGTGGGTTGTTGTTTTTTTTTTTCCATGACAGGCCAAAAAGATCCCTAAATAGAGAGTCTGTATGCAAAAAGGGTTTAAAAATAAACCCACGTGTCCCAGAAAGCATGCTCTCGCCTGCTACTGTATCCACCAGCTACATCCACGTGCTCTGTAATGATCCCCTGGTTGACCAATGGACAAAGGTGTAACAATATTTGATGTTGCCAACTGCAGAAATTAATTTAACTTCAGAGGAAACTAATTATAAATATAACCGCCAATGTTTTTCAGAGCTCTCTCTCCCCATCTATAGCTACGAGCCAGAGAGCACTGGGGTTCAGGCTACAATTTGGCATTCCCTCTAAATAGCTTTAAAATTGGAAGGAAAAAAATAGCCTTCCTCTATATGGGGCTGGAATATAATTTACACACAATTATCCGGCATAGTCAGGTTACAACATTACCTCTGATTAAAACAACAGTAACTCACCTACTGGAGAACGTGATCTCGTAATGAAATGATCAGGCTGCTCCGGCGGGCTCCCACCTCCAGCTCAGAGCCCTCTGCCTGGCTCCCTCCCAGGCTAATTTAAAAATACTACTTCCTTTTACACTTGGTTGGGGGGAAAGCTGTAGCCCACATGGGTGACCTGTCCACAGATCAGTAACAGAGTCATATCCTAGTCAGTGGCACTTGGACAGGGGACTCCGGGGGGGCAGAAGAAAGGGATGCAGAGACGGAGTGTTGCCTCGCAAAGCCCAGGAAGTTAAAGATCACGACCCACGCGTCAATCCACGCTGGGGGGCGAAGCGGCCAGCTGGCCATCACCCCGATCACAGGCACCCGACCTGTTCTGCACCCACAGGTAGCTTCTCCATCACGCCACCCTTCTTGGAGCCCCCACTCCCTAACACTCGCCACAGAGTGAGTCACGGGAGGCTCCAACAACTCTCTCCGGTGTTCTAATGATTGCCAATACGGAGATGCAATTAAAACCCATCAGCTTTTACAGCAGCGGTATTAAGCAAAATTAAGTAAGTACCCTTTACTGTTGCTGAATTTGCGAGGAAGCTGTGCATCCCTGCATACGAAAGAGGTGCTTCCAAAGCCCCAGCGAGACAGCGGAAGCAGATTCTGAGTGAACCCCAGAAAGAGGTGAGGAAGGAGGGCCCGCCGGGATGGTGGGGCTGTTGGGAACTCTGTGCCTTCCATCTGTGCCTGTCACGGCCGCCCGCCCTGCAGCCTGGTGGGATTCTTCTCAACACCTGGAGGACGCCTCACGGTGAGGTTAGGGCCCTGGAGGTGGTGACTCCGACGACAGTCCAGGGTACCCCACGGTCCGGGCTGACCCGGCCTAGGGCAGTGATCCAAAGGACACACCGGTCCTCACTTTACAAACACGCTCTCTCCGCCCACCTGCTCGCATCGCCAAGCACATCTGTGTCGACTAAGGCAGAGTAAATGAGCACCGGAGCCCTGGTGGGTCGGATGAGAGGAGGTCAAGTCGCAGTTCTGGGCCTCCCTTCTCCCCTTGACCCCTGGGACACAGACCCCGGCATGGGCAACGCCAACTGAGGCAGCGAATGCAGAACAGGAACTCCAGGAGAGCTCCCGGTTCCCAAACTGCTCCCTTCCTAAGACATTTCAGGTCAGCTGGGAGCCAATGCCAGAGAGATGGTTTCTCCATGGAAGTGAGGTTCTTCGAAACTCGCTGGAACCAGAAGTCAACACACATGCCTTCCCGGACTGCCTGCCGGCTGGGAGGGCGCACATACGCTCTGAGAAGGAAAACCAAGCTTGGGAGGGAGTTCCCTCTTCTGTACTTTGGGGAAGACTGCCTGAGAGAGAGACTTCTAGAACCCACCCCAGTGAGAACTAGACCCCTTCTTCTCATCAGCAACCACGCAATGGCTTCTCTTAGGAAGGGAAAGCAGAGAAACTTTGCTGGCAGGCAGGCTCTGAAGCCAAGGCCGCCCATCCCCCAAGCCCTCTAGTTGATTTTGCCGAAAGAACAAATGGCAGCCTTAACCCTTAGCCTTGATTACCTTCATTAGCATATTTCAGATGCACACGGCAATCAGTTCTTGATGAGCAAGTTTTACCTAATCCACGAGCCGAGCCAGGCTGCAGGCTCCCCGACAGTCCTGTTGTGCAGCCGCCGCCAGGCCCAGCAGTACCCCAGCATCTCTGGGGCGTCTTGAAAACCTAGAGAGGCCGGCCCCACCCTCGGAATGCTGATCTCATTGGTCGGCGGTGAAGCCTGGGCATCCATAGTTTTTAAACATTCTCCAGAAGATTCTAAGGTGCCGGCGGGGCTCTAGGAGAAGCGGCTTGAACCAGGGAGCACTGGCTTGAGCCCTAACTCAACCATTTCCCTAGTGTAACTGCAGGCAAGCCATGGGAAAAGTGGGGGCAAGAGCTACATGCCACAGAACTGCTCTAGGATCACCAGAGAGAAGTCTGTGAACACACCTGGCACACAGTAGGAGCTCAGAAAATGCTGAATAGGAGAGTGACACTGGAGCCCGAGAGGGACAAGAAAACAAATGGTGGAGAATCATCTCTGGTGACACACTCATCCATTCATTCTCTCATCAGACCTGTTTTGAGGACCTACTGTGAGCCAAGTCCTGTGCACTAAGCTCCATGTACGTTAAGCAGAGCGAGATCTGGCGTCTGCTCTGAAGGTACTACTTCCTGTCAAGGAAGAGGCTGTGTTATGACAGCAAGGTGGAACTTTGGGGGCACTGGGCTGGACATGACTTGAGGCTTGAAGATCAACAGCAGGAGTAGCCTGGAAAGAAAGGGGAGAAGGACCTCCCCAGCAGGAGCAGCGGCGTCTTCCACACTGGCCAAAAGGCCACAGGTGGATATGAATGACTGTGGCCAAGGTGTTAGAATGAAAGTAGGAGAGGGGCCAAGCCCAACGGGGAAGGCCCTGCAGGCCAAGCCAGGGAGGCAGCAGAAACCTACACAAGGCTGAAACAGGGAAGCCACTCTTCACTCAAGAAAGAGAAAAAGCAGGGCCATCCTGGGGGGTGGGGTCCTTTAATGCTAGATGCTGGCAGGGAGGCCTGGACAAGAGTGGCTAGGAAAGCAAGCACCAACCAGAAGGAAGGCACCTAAACACCAGTCCTAGTGACCAGCACGGGGCCTGGGATCAGTGTGCCTCATCAAGTCCCTCCCTGTTCCACCATCCACTGTTCCAGAAACATCAGGGAGTAGGGGGGAAGGAGGAGGGCAGGTGGTGGAGAAGGCAGAGGAGAGATAAGCACACTGCACCCTTGGTGTGGTCGTCTTTGGAAACACACTCAGCCATCTGTGAGGTCATAAATTTTACTTGTCAAGAAAAACAAAATCAAATTTCCCCCACCCCAAGGATACGCTGGTCTGGCCCCTACCACCTGCCACAAGTAACTTCCTTTGAGGAAAAGGGGGGAGCCAAGGAGTGTTTGCTGTGAAGGAGAGAAGCCAAGAAAACCATGAGCAAGGCTTTCCACCATTTATTAAATGTCTTACCCCTAAAGGGATGGAAAGTGATCTTTCTAAATCCAAGAGGGTTTTAGAGGCTGAAAGAGCATCAGATTTAGAGATTCTGGAGATGGAAGGGTCTGGTTCCAACCCCAGCACCCCAAACCAGCAAGCGATAAAGTAGAAAGAAGACCAACCCAGGAAGTTCCATCCCAACCATATACACTAGGTGACCCCGACCAAGCTTCTCAGAACTTGGGTTTCTCCTTGACAAAATGAGATTAAAAGAGTTACACATGAAACGTGCTTAGCATGGGGCAGAATGACAGGTACGTAAAAGTTCCTCTTCCCCTCCCAAATGCCTTCCCTTCCCCACCAGTGACTTCAGCTCTCTTTAGCCGTGAATGAGGATCAAACCTACCCTGCCTGCCCCACAGAATACACCACAGGAAAGGAAAAAAAAAAAAAAAAAAAGCAGCTGGAAAAGGCATGAGGCACACTCTGTAAATGTAATGGCCAACGATTATTCTACTTCCCAAAGATTTCTCAGACACCACCCTAAATCAGCCCCACCTCTAGTGGCAGCACTGGGCAACCACGGTATTTCCATGGGCTGAAGATGCTCTCACAAAAAAGGATGTTATCTCGGCGCAAAGCTATGTCTTTATCTGCCTTCTCCTAGGCAGCCCCTTACCCTACGAAGAGTAACAGACTGTTCCACAGAGGAAGGTCATTCTCCATAAGAGATAAAACGGTCTGTGCCTCAGAGGTAATATTTCTCTGCTACACCAATATCCTAGTATGTCTGTGCTCTCCTCATGCCAGGAACATATTTCTATAAATCCTCACATAAAAGAAAACTTTATTTTCTGGAGGGACAAATGAAGGTGGGGGGGAGGGAGGGGAAAGGAAAAAACATTCACCAATCAAACAGAACGCTGCCTGCCAGGAACTTCACTAAATGTGTAGTGTTACAGATGTTTTACGATCATGATGTCTGTTCTATTGAAAACACTTGCACTAGGCCAACCAAACAGCAGAAAAGAGAAAAAGAAAGAAAAGACATGTCCCCCAACGTGCCCAACCCAGCTAACTGGTCTGGGCTGGATGTTTATTGAGGCAAAGAGGTAACTGGGGACCTGTAATTGTCAACCAAAACGTGGAGGGCTCATTTCAGAGTCCACTCCGGAGGGCTGTCAAATCGGCTACACGGCCCAGCAAATGGCGCACAGTCTCTCGGAAGGGCACTTCATCCTGGAAGACCAGGGTCTTCTATGGGAAAATTGCTCTGCACCTGGCAAGCGCTTAATAAAATCCAGTTCTCTTCCGTCAAGGAAGGACAATCTGCCCAGTTAAAACCTCATTTGTCCCACACCATTCATTCCCTCCACAAACATTTGTTCAGTGCCCACTATGCATAAAGGTACTGAGCTAGGGCTTCACAGCCAATCCACTGTGGTCAGGAGGCCCCCACCACCACCTCTCAATCCCGAATGGAAGCCTCCTAAGGGAGAGCCGTGGTCAATCAAGCCCCCAGAATGGAAGTTTCATAAGTCAAGGACTTTGGTCTGTTTTGTTCATCGTATATACCCAACACCTGGAAGAAGGCCTGGCCTATAGCAGGCACAGAATAAATATAGGCTAAACAAATGAGTGAATGAATACTTCCTGCCCTAAATTACCCAGTCTATGGATGATTCCAGGTTCCTAAGCACCCCCGCCCCCTGTCTTCTTTCTTTCCCCTTAGGTCATTCTGAGCATTCCTTATTGCTGGCACAATGAGATAACAGGCTTCATTCCTAAGAAGAGCTGCCCAAAGTTCTATCCAAGAGCCCCAGAACACAAACCACTGCACTGGAAGGCCCTGCTGGACGGAGGCAGACAAACCTTCCCCTACTAGTGAGACACACACAGCTGGTAATCTGTTAGAGGCATCTTTTTTTTTTTTTTTAAGATTTTATTTACTTATTTGACAGAGATTACAAGTAGACAGAGAAGCAGGCAGAGAGAGGAAGGGAAGCAGGCTCCCTGCTGAGCAGAGAGCCCGATGTGGGGCTCGATCCCAGGACCCCGGGATCATGACCCGAGCTGAAGGCAGAGGCTTTAACCTACTGAGCCACCCAGGCACCCCGAGAGGCACCTTGATATACAAAAAGGACAACTGATACCTCTGCCAACCACTTAAAAGGCCACATCAAATAGAGAAGGGCCTGAAACACCTTGCTATCACAGATTCAATGACAACATCTAGGGTGTGTATCACCAGCCCCTGATTAATTCTATTCAACATCAGATGTTAATGACCACCCTTGTCACTTACCCAGGCCCAAAGGAGCCCAAACTAAATGATTTAGTTCAATGCCCTTAGAGCTCTCACAGGGACCTGATGAAAACACCCAATGACATGAGTATGCAAAAAAAGACAAACCCATGAAAAACTGTCAGAAGAGTCAGAGAAGGCTTCAAAGAGGAGAGGCCTAACTGGGGATAGGATTAAAGGATAAGTAGGAGTGTTCCAGGAAGGCAAGAAAGAAGAGTGGTTGGAATCACAGCAGCATGACACATCACTGTTTCAGGCACCAAAAGTTTGGTACGATCAGAAATCAAGTGGAAAGGAGGATTTGATGGGAGATGAGGACTGATGCAAGGGTTAGATCACAAAGGGTCTTGTAGATCATAGCCAAGGAGACTAACCTTCATCCTTTAGACAAGGGTGCAATGATTCTAAGCAGAGGAATAACACGGCCAGCTTTGTGTTTTAGATAAGTCATTCCGTAGAGGGCAGACTGGAGAGCTTGCACACAGAGACTGTAAGGACGGTTAGAAGCTTATCATAATGGCCCAAGATGAAGGGACCTTCAACTAAAGCAAGGTTCTTTTGAATAACAAAGCAGGAAGAGATTTAAGAGAGAGTAGGAGACAAAATTATCAGCCCTGGGTAAATGGCCAGATGCAGCGATGGGGGAGAGGAAGTCACCAACCATGATAAGGACTTGCAGAAGACTTAGGTTTGCAGAGGAACAATAGATGTGTTCAGTTTGGGTACATTAAATTTGTCGTCCCCAGAAGACAATTTACATATCTGTTCTGGAGCTCAGGAGAAAGATCAGGACGGATGACTTAGAGTGAATTTACTAGGAGGAATCCCACCATCTTCCGGAAACCCAAAGCCACAGCCAGAGAACCAGTAGAGAAGCAAGAGAAAATCGTCTCGCCAACTACAGCAAACGGCCCCTTGGTCTATGCCCCTTCCCTTGAAGATGAGTAAGTCTGTGACTGTTTCAACCAGGAGAACACAGCAGAAGAGATGGTGTGTGACTTCCAGGGCTGGGTCACAAAATGTGCTAAAGCTTCCAGCCTGTTCGCTGGAACACGCATCCCTGGGGACCAAAGACAGGAGGTAAGATGTCCAACCACCCCAAGGCTGCCATGTTGTAAGGAAGCCCAGCCACACAAACAGACCGCATGTGGGAACTCCATCCTCTGAGCCATGCCTGCCCAGGCACCGGACAGATGAGTGGATAAGCCTTCAGATAAGTCCAGCCCATTGCCACCAGATTACCATCAACATGTTAAGCCTTCCCAGCTGAGGTTTTACCCACAGCAAAGCAGAAACCAGGTCTCCTGCCGAGCCCTGCTTAAATTCCTGACCCAGTAATTTCCTGAGCACAATAAAATAGTTGCTTCAGGCTGCTAAATTCAGGGGTAATTTGAAACAGAGCAGTAAGAATTGTTACAGTAAAGTTAGGGCATTTCAAACCAAAGGCAGTGGTTGGCGGTGTCCAACAACACAGAGATGTTTAGAGAGGTAAACAGGCATCAGTTCTCGGGGTCGCTGGGTCCAGACCTCAGGCACACAGTATCCGTGGTCAATTTTAGGACACGTAGGGCGGGCAGTGTGTGGAGCTGGACAGCAAGCTCCGAGCTGTGTCACACGGACGCCTCCCACACAGGCCCAAGGGTGTGCCGAGCCCCAGAGTGCTGGCAGTCTGGGCTTAGTTGCAATCATTCCATTAGGGAGAAACCTTACTGCAGATGGCAACTGGCACTGAAGATTTACCCATGTACATGAGAATGGCCCCCCAGGGACGCCACCACACACTTGCCGTGGTCAACTTTGTCTTTAGAAAGGCAGAAGTCTAACACCGTCAGATTTTTTTTTTTCTAGAGAGAAATGGTTTTTGTATTTGTGATCACTGTAAATAGCAACAGTTCCAAGAGGCCACCTCAAAACAGCAATCTGTTCTGAGAGCCCTTTCTTGCCCTTGGCCAGAAGCCCTCTTGTCTTCCTGTGCAAAATCGGGATTTAATACGTGGGATACACCTGAAGCTATGATCATCCTGCACACTTGTTCTCCAGACAGCTCTGCAGCTCAGGACAGCTCACTTCCTGTCTAAGGACCCAGAGCCAAGTCAAAGTCATTGCTGGAAAATAAGGCATTCCTCTCCCAAATTGTCCTATCTCCCGGACAAGACAAATCTTGTCTCTCCCTGCCGCCCCACACCCCGGCCAAAAGGCCGGCTTGGTCTTCCACTCTGTTCCTGCTGCTCATAGGCCCTTGCTCCCCCAAACCTTCTCTGTGTCCCAGAGATGACCCAGATCAAAGGAATGTTTAAAAACACAGGGACTGAGCCACCTGAACCCTGCAGAAGACTCAAGCTGCACAAAGAGAGACCCAGAAACAAAGAGTCTGTTGTACAATTAACCCAGAGGAAAGACCTGACCTTCTCAGACCTTCCCTTTTGCCAAATCTCATCATAGATTTGCCTTAGTTTTTTGGTTTTTTTTTTTTTTTTAAGATTGTATTTATTTATTTGGAGGAGAGAGCATGAGAGTGGAGAAGGTCAGAGGGAGAAGCAGACTCCCCATGGAGCAGGGAGCCCAATGCGGGACTTGATTTGATCCCGGGACTCTGGGATCATGACCTGAGCCGAAGGCAGTGGCTTAACCAACTGAGCCACCCAGGTGCCCAGATTTGCCTTAGTTTTAACTGTCCCTTAATCAACACAGTTTCTGAACAGCTACTCGGAATAAAACCTTCTGGGAAGAGAAATAAAAAGAACTAGAGTCACCGTCCTGGGCGGGCTGACCGTTTCATTAGGGAGACAGAACATCTGCAGGGACACCGCAAACCATCATCACAGGCTCCAAGGTTCCACGCGGCTACCGCACTGCCGCTCTGACCCGGGCACACACACCCGGTCCTTGGGCCTCTGTTCCAGCGGCACCCCTCACCCAGGAACTCCCATCACACCTCAGTCCAAACGTCTGTGCTCAAATGTCACCTTCACCAACCTACTTAAAAAACCACAAGCCCTCCCACTCCCCAGCACCTGCGGACCTCCTCCCAGCTTCTATAGCCTAACACACCCTCTGATTTACTTATATTATTTTTCTTTAATCTTTTTTTAAAAGATTTTATTTATTTATTTGACAGACGGAGATCACAAGTAGGCAGAGAGGCAGGCAGAGAGAGAGGAGGAAGCAGGCTGTCCGCAGAGCAGAGAGCCCGACGTGGGGCTTGATCCCAGGACCCTGGAATCATGACCTGAGCTGAAGGCAGAGGTTACTTATATTATTTATCATCTGCCTCCCTCCTGCCAGAAAGTAAGCTTCATGAGGCCAGGAACTGTGTCTATTTTGCTCACGGACACACTCCCAGGAGCTGGGTCATAGGGGATATTCAGTAAGTAGTTGATATACGTGCATGAATGGACATTCTAAAGTGTAGTACCATGTCCCTGTAGTCACCATGAACGACTCCTCTGTCTACACCTGCGAGGATGTCAACTGTACCTGAACGGTGCCACTCTAGTTCATTCCGCTTCCCACTGTCACTAAATGATGTTTACCCGTGAGGCTGAAGTTCCTTGCAGGAAGAGACCATATTTATTCATGTTTGTATCTCCCAAAGCATTAGCGCTGCTCAAGTAGATAATCTATTGAATCTAATGTAAAAATCAAATTGCATGGAAAACAGGCAAAGAACACACAGCTAATATATCAAAGTACCTACGTACAGCGCTAGAGTCTCTGAAAATATCAGGAGAAGCAAGATGATACACATGTGTAAAGTTCAGGGCGGCAGCCACTAGCCACACGTGGCTACTTAAATTTAATTAAAATTAAGTGTCATTAATACTTCAGTTCCTCAGTTGCATTGGCCCCATTTCCAATACTCAGTGGCCACATGTACTGGATGCTGAAGAACGCGTATGTCCTTCATTCTACTGGACAGCAGTGACACACACAATCCTTGCCTCTGAAGGCCACGGGACAAGAATGAGGAGGACCAGGAGGAACAATCTGCTAACCGGTCATAAGGGAACCAAAGAGGGCTACAGGGGTTGAAGGGGAGAGGGGTCACCCACTGCCTGTGGGAGAAGAAGAAGCAGGAGAGGCTTCAAGGCAGGGATGGAGATACTTGGGAGAACCTCTAAAAATGAGTTGGGGGTTTTATGCAGACAAGGGGGGGGGTTATTCCGGAAGACTGGAGAGAGAAATTCACAGGCAGAGGGGCACCGGGGCACGGTTCTTAGAGCACAGGTACGTGGAGACCTGTGTGACACGAGGCTGGAAGGGCCTAGGTGAGGCTGGGATTCCAGAGAGACGCCTGGGCTAGACCCCGTGGGCAGCCAGAAGCAGCGTACCTGTGAGTCGAGAGCGGGGGGGCTATCGGGGGGGGGGGAACACCAGAGACAGAGTCAGAACCCAATTAGATGAGAGGCCCTGATGCAAGGTGGCAGCAAAGACAGAAACAAAGAGATGCGTGGCAGCAGGAGGTGCACGGCTAGGTATGCAATGACCCTCGGGGGTGACAGAACATTCAAACTCAAAAGATCCAGGCGCTCACAAAAGCAGAATCCGCCTTAGAGCATAAGCAACTAGAAGGTGAAACTCACGTTCGCTCAGAGCTTGTGAGTGGGGGGCTCACAGACCACTCTCCGAGGCCACCATGCTTTGCTCACTCGAAGTCTGAGAAGCTCCGTGTGGCTAGATCCTGCATCAGTCAGCCTGGCGGACCTGCGTGTGCTCCTCAGCCTGCTCCCATGTCACCGTCACTGCCATGAGGCCGGAAAGACGTGGGTCTTCCAAGTTCCGCGCTGGCGCTGGCAAGCACCACCCCCAACCAAAATCCAATGCTGGCCTCCCAAGCTGCCGCTTTCAAAGCCAAGGGTTACATGCTCTGTTCAAGTTCAGCAGCCCAGCTTCCCCAGTCCCTCCCGGGCCACCCACTGCGGGTTAAAGACTTATTTATGCACACTCTGGGGGCTCCACGGGGAACAGTTCCAGACACAGAACAAGGCCTTAACCAGGTGCTTAGAATGCAAGGCACAACTTGGTTAATGCTATTGTAGGCCTCCACAAAAACTCGGATACATTTCAGCAAACAGCTAATAATAAAAGCAGGAGGAGGGGAGAGGTGGAAAAAGTCAACCCGGCATTTTTACAAGGGATCATCCTCCTCCCCACCCCCACCACAGGCACCTTTGTGACAACTGGCTTCTCTCTCCAATTAGCCTATTTTCGGCAGCCAATATCCAATATGCCAGGCCCGCTATTCAAGAGCCTTTTATCTCGCATGCACATACTTTACAGAAAAGAAAAAGGAAAGGATTTCTAAAGTGGCCAGGCCAAAAGAAAAAAAAACTAAGAGGATTGGGTGGTGCTGTATTCAAGAACAAAGAAAATTCTGGAAACCTCCTGAAAGGACCCTGCCTGTCTCACCCTATTAAGCAATCAAGAGCTGACAGAGCGTTGGACATGTAGCCGCTGAGGAGTGTGGGAGGCCGAGGGCCACACAGGGGGCCACGCTGCTCTCCCCACCACGTCCAGCCTTCCCCTTATCGCCAGCCTGCAGGATGGAGCAGGGCCGCTGCCTGTGTACAAGGGGGACTGTGGGGAGAAGTAAAAGAAGGGAGAAACCAATCCGAGAAATAACTTCCTGACAGGCCGACAGCTGACATTCTGAAGTGAACACAGGATGTGCCAAGAAATTATCAGGCCTGGCTTTTCTCCCCTTGATAGATGACAAGGCAAAAAAAAAAAAAAAAAAAAAAAAGAAGAAGAAGAAGAAAAGAAAAGGAAGAGGAAGAGGAAGAGGAAAGGAAGAAAAAGAAGAAAGAAAATGAAGAAACAACCACAGCCACACACATCTCATAAATCACAACTTTTATTGAATGCTTCACCACATAATAGTAACAGTCAAATTGAATAAAGACACCCTTCTGTAAAGTAAGAGCTGAGACACGCCATCTCCCCCAGCCCAGGATGGGCAGGAGGGAGGACTGAACTTTGAGATAGAGAAGGGCTCGGGGAAAGCAGAGTTAGCAGTGGAGAGAGGCGATCATTTTCCTACTTGATTTTCAAACCATGGGCTCCTAGGAGCCAGGAGAAGCGGGGTGACCCAGGAGCAAAGGCACACAGGAGAACAAACGCATGAGCCAGGGCGGCAGGGCTGCGTCCTGAAGGGTGTGGGGATGGTTTTCAGGGGATCAGGGGCGAAGGAAGCACTCCAGACGGGTCTACAGAAAACGCTGAGAATGGGTAAAACCAAGATGAAAAGTCAGTGGGCCAACTCCACCAGAGGAACCTCAGACCGCGGGCCAGTAGTTTATCACAGGGAGGTTCACCCCGTCAGAGAAGCCCAGCCACTCTCACAGGTAACATGGCGGGCCCAAGTGGTGACAGAAGAATGCAGCTTTCTCTCATCTGACGTTCCCACTTGCTCCCCAAGTCAGGGAGAGGGGCGCTCAGGGTGCGGTATGGCCTTCCTTCCTCAGGAAAGACCGGCTCACTCTAGAACCTTCTCTCCCACGTGTCCCACTCTCAAAGCTTTGACATGCCGATGTCCCAAACACAGTAAGCTGGGGACGAAAGTAAGAAAGGAAGGAAGGAAGGTACTCCTTCAATGCCTCAGTCTGTGGGGCAGGATCAGCGATAGCACAAGGGCTCTTTCTATACACGAAGCTCTTCCTCTGCCCTACTCATCTAAACAAATTCGCTCTGTGGGGTGTTTAAGTGATGGAAAGCGGAAAGAGAAATAAATGCATTTCTTCCCAAATTCTGCCATTTGCAGAATCCAGAGAACTAGATTTGTGGTCAGGAAGAGGACTCCTTTCGAGTCCTGCCAAGAGGAAGGGCCTGATGCCTGAACACAGTAGGCCCTCCACATGCACGGGCTGGACTGAACTGTGTGGGAGCCTTGTTCACCGGGCCACCGTCCAGAGTCCCTGCCCAATTCCAACTCAGGAGCCAGGCCCTGTGACGTAACACCAGAGGGTGAAGGAACAGACCAGGAGCATTTCTGAGCAAACGCCATGGAAGACAGGGCTCCCCAGTTCTGGCCAGAGTTAAAGACTGTCAGACTAATTCCTGAAATTAGGATTGGCTAATTCCTTCCTCTCTGACTCTATCCCAAGCACCTTCAAAAAGGCACTTACGGAGGGGCGCCTGGGTGGCTCAGTCGTTAAGCGTCTGCCTTTGGCTCAGGTCATGATCCCAGAGTCTTGGGATCAAGCCCCGCATCGGGCTCCCTGTTCGGTGGGACTACTCCTTCTCCTACTCCCCCTGCGTATGTTCCCTCTCTCGCTCGCGTGCTCTCTCTCTCTCTCTCTCTCTGTTAAATAAATAAATAAATCTTTAAAAAAGAAAGAAAGAAAGTCACTTATGGGTCAGAGTGCTGCCTGGAATGACCACACACTTCCCCTCCCCTTGGGTGAGGGGAAGGGGCATCGGAGGGTAAGGCAGAATCTCATTCACATGTGTAAGTTTTTGCAGCAAATGTGGCGTAAGGCCAAAGGCAGAAATTCTTGACTCAGGAAAGCAAATGAGAGACCAAATCTGCCCAAATGGTGAGGACACTATTTCTGAAACATTAATGCTTAGTCGATCAGCTGCTCAGAAACAGAGCACTCTTCGAAAAGAGCTGGGAAGACAAAGCTGGGCCTCAGAGTTCTGATTCCTGTCGTCTAAAGCTTACGTGCAATGAAAAATCCCAAACTAAAAACTAGACCACGGGTGAATTCACCGGATGGAGGTTTCTCCACCTCCAGAACACAGGGTCAGGGAGAGGTCGAGACCTCACATGCCCATGCTTGACGCATTTCACTGCACCTCTCAGTGACTCCCTACCTAGGGAAAGGATCTGAGCGCTGGCTGGTGGAAAAAGTGATACTTTGCGGTTGTGTGTTAACCGAAGAAGCCAACTCATGGTTTCAGAACACACTTGCAGGGCTGAACTGAAGCAAGAGTAAAGTCTTTTTGAAAAACAAATCTACGTGGGCTCCTGCATGACCCAGAGGAGAGAGCCAGGATCCGGAGCCAGACCCGGATTTGGCTCCCAGCTCCGCTGCCTGCTGGCCGTTGGACCATGAGCCAGATGTTCTACCTCTCCGAGCCTTAGTTTCCCCATCTATGAAATGGGATCGTGTTCCCAGTATTGACAGCATTACTGTGAAGATCAAATCAGATTATATGCGAAAGTGTTCTGTATTCCTGAAAACGCAGTGGAGATACCAGTCACGTGGACTCACCAAGCAACTCCCCCAGCACTTGCACAAACACGTGATGGCTCTATCTCAGACAGCCGTCACAGCTGCAGGGGGCAAAGGGAGCAAGACTCTAATCTCACGTTGGTGTCCATGGGTGATCATGGAAAGAGAAATCTCTCAGGAAGATAAGGGGAAGCACATATTATCTAATTAAAGCAGGCAGGCGAGTGCAAGCTCAATGGCAGGACAGCATGGCGGCCAGGGCAAGAATCAGCAGATGGGGCTTAGCGTGCCTTTGCTGTGGGGTAGACACCCAGCAGCTGGGAGGGCCCCCTGCGTGGAAGGGAGAAGGCAAGAGTAAGGGGAATATGGCCACCTCCACCTCTAAATTCATCCCCTATTTGTTCCCTACACCAACTCCCCATTTCCACCAGGCTGCTGGATCCAGGGGCCCCCAAACTCAGAGTGGCTTCAGAGCCTTTATTCCTGCTGGGTGTGCCTCGAGGGCATTGCGTTCCATCCTCACGGAAGTCTTACACAGGAAGAGGGGATAACGTGACACCGTCCAACTTTCATCATCATCAGTGTGATGAGCTCATCACTGTGTGTCAGGAACTGCTGTAGGCATTTGACGCATATTGGCATTCTGAACTCCCGCCACAACCCAACAAGGTGGGAGTCATCATGCTCTCCCTTGTACAGACAAAAGAAACGGAGACACAGAGTAAAGGACAGAACTAGATCAGGAGCCCAAGCAATGTGTTTCCAAAGTCTACACGCTTCACCCATCAGGCTACACTACCCCTTCTGAACACGATGAGGTGTCCCATCTTCTCCGCCAAGAACGCAATGAGTGGGTGTCCTTTTTTATCAAGCACACAACAAGTTCTGGGAAAATGGAGAAGGAGGAAAGACGGGAAAGGAATGAGATAAGGGATGCAGGAAGGAGGAAGAAAAGCAGAAGAGGAATGGAAGGAGCCGGCAGAGAGAAGAGGTCTCATGTCCAGGTCATGGGTTCTGGAGTCAAGAATCTAGAGCTGGATTCCTGTTCCGGCAGGTGCCATGAGGAGTCAAGAGTCAAGGCTGTAAAGGTCAGAAGAGCAAGAACAATAGCAGCATGGACCGCGGTAGCGGCTTACAGAATGGGACCAGCCCTCCCCCGCAAGCCCAGCCCTGGACTAAGCATTTTACGGGCATTATTCCATGGAATTCTCCCAGCAACTCAATGAACTAAGGCTCCTCATCATCCCCATTTCACAGCTAAGGACACTGAGGATTCCCAATGTTAAATCGCTTGCCCAAAGCCATCTAATGGAGAGGTCCAAAGACATCTAACATTGCTGAAAAGCACCCAGCCTGGTCCAAAAACAGTACTGACGGGTACATGGCTCTCCCCAGCTGCAAGCTGCCCACCTCCGGATGAATGGAACATGGAGCTCCTCTAACACCAAGCCACCCATTCTTAGAACACACACGGCCCAGGAGGTGAGGAAAACAAGGGGGAAACTGAAGACCACAGGGGGCGCGAGTGACATTCCTGATGAGGAGAGACCTGTCCAGAAGATGCCATTCATGATCAGCAGATGCTACCACTGCTACCCAACAAAAGGCCACCTAAAAAAGGCTTACCACGCACTTGCACAGAAAAGTAAGCTCCCTTGGAGACAGAATCGTATCTTTCATAGGTCTCCCCTCCCCTGCTCCAAACAGAATGTTCAGTAAGAGTTGCTGACCCACCTGACCAGCTCAGGGCCTGAGAAGGTTGCTGATCACCGTTCCCAGGGACTTCGATCTGCCAATGCCTATGCTGCATGGCATGACTCTCTGGATTCTGACCCTCTACCCATTATTCCCTTCCTTCCTCTCCCATAAGTCTCACTGTCAGTTTAATCGCACTGGACGTTCTTCAATAAACCCCACAGTAACCCAGCCAAGTCAGGGCTGTAAACACTGGGCACTCAGCTGCCACCCCAGAAGCAGACAATGGCCAAGAACAGCAAAGAATGATGTTCCATCTGTATGGGGAATTCCCAGGAGTGACAAGGAGTCCTAGTGGCCACGCTGAAGACATGGAAACCAAGATGACTGTTCCCATAGTGTGTAGGACCTGTGTTCTGCTTCCATCTTGCTAAAAGCAGTTCCCAACTGTCAACTGTGCACAGAGTAAACATTAAGTGGTTTCCTTGATAGATGAGAGAAAATAAACATCTTTCTACATTTTGGATTTTGAGAGGGAATGCAGGGTTCCCTCAAGGACAAAGGGAATCACACCAGGAAAAGGTCAGGAAAAAATTATTTAGTATGCTAAAGGTTTAGTGATCAATATCAGGTTACAAGTTCAAGGACTGGGTCTGGGCCTGAATTTATTGTCCGTCAGGTCAAGTCCTAAATTACCACGCATCATTTATGCCTATTGTTGCAAAAATGCAACTGAACTTCAAATGACATATCCTAAAGCAATATAAAGTAGTACTGCCATCCCATGACAATGTTTCTGTACACAGCCGCTCCTTTTTTTTAAATCTCTTTTATATTTTGTACAACCCTCCAGTTTTTGTTTTTTGCTACTCTGCTAGTTTACCTTCCATAACTGTAACACAGACCTCAAGTGTATCTGACCCATTTACGAAACTGATGAGTCCTCATGGTAAATCGGTGTCCATCGTCCATTCCAACAACCTCCCATAAGCTCCCTGCTACCCAGGCAATGGAAAAGTGAGGAAGGGCCAGGAAGCATGTGGCTCTTCGGCAGCTACATCCTGCATCTCAGCTGAGCCCTCGTGGAGAATTTATTTGCTGGAAAAGACGAAGGTGAGGCAGCAGCCACCAAGGCGCCTCTCACAAGGGCAGCCCGGGCACGGATCCGAACTGCGAAGCTTCCCAATTTGCCAAGTGGCTTTCAGGTGACAGGAAAGGCAGCAGCTACTTGAAGACCCAGACCCGTTGCAAGGCTCCAAGAGTCGTTTCCCAAAAACACAACCTAGAGTTTTTTCCTCCATTGCCTGATGATTTCTGCCAGCATTTTCATACCCTCCAACAAATTCCTTTCTGCTTAAACTAGGGAGGAGTGGATTCAGCCCTCTGCAGCTGAAACCAGACCAAAATGTGGCCTTTGTTCTTGTTTTTTAAAAGTAGATCAACATCCTCATTTAAGGAGAAAGGCACAAACCAGAACCCTGAAATTTCAGTCATGTTTCTGACTGGCTGAATGACCTGAGACAAGGTCCTTATTAATGTTTACTGGGCCCCAGTTTTCTCATCCAGAAAATGATAGGGTAAAACCAGATGGTCTCCGAGGTCCCTAACATCCTAACCTTGAAGGCTTCTAAATTCAGATGCCCTTTACTTTCCTAATCTGAATTTATTTTTGCAATCAATCGGATCAGTGCCCCTTGGTAGGAAGAAAAAAAAATCTCTTCTTTCTGAATAGAGTGATGGCTTTCCAATCATACTCTGGGACACCAGGATTCCAGACCCAGAAACTCTCAGCTGTCACGTGGGGCTGAACATTTCCTTTGAAGAACAGTCCACAGTGGCAGGGGCACCAGGGGGGTGCGGAGGGTGTGTGTAGAGGTGGTGAATAATATTTATTCCTTTATGGTTTCTTCTGGAAAGGGAAGCAGTAGTATTGGTTTCTGTATTCTTTCTATTTTTCCAAGCAGAAATTACTCATTGATTCTTTGTATAATTAAATAAATAGGAAACAGGCAAAGCTTGCTTTCAAATTTCTGTTTGCATGTACTCTTCCCATCTCTCCATCCCAAAAAGAAGAAACAGATCTGTACAATGACTGTTGATTATCTCTGTTCAGTGAAGATTTCAGGGACACTTGTTTTCATTTTTATGCTCTTGGGCGTTTTCCAAATTAGCCACATTTATTAACCCAGTGAGTTACGAGGCCAGCGAGGAGCCCCCTCGTGTCTGGGCAGGTGGCTTTGTGGAAGGGTTACACTCCAAGTTCTGATTCACAGGAAAGCTATTTCTACCCTCAAACTTGAATAAATGTTAACCAAGTGAGACAGACAGGTGGGCTGGTCAGCCTGCTGGAGATAAGCAGGTAGGTAAACAAATGAACTCTAAGGAGAAAGCTGTGCCAAACTGAACTAGGGAAGGGGGAAGTTCAAAGAATAAATACAGTGTAAGCTGAGCAGAGAAACACCAAGTCCTTCCAAAAATTACGCCCTGCCAGGCAGCAGAAATAAAGATATTGACCATACACACGTATGTATGTTTATAAAATCCAGTTAATTTTTTAAAATTAAGCTAATCACTCAAGCTTCCAGCGAGGTCATAAAGTGGTATCATTCTCCTCATAGAGTCAATTAAAATAAAAATATATTTTATAAGGAGATTATAAATATTCAAGTATATATAACACATTATGTATTTTTTAAAGTAACATTATATATATTTCACTACATTATATTTTTCCCCAAGGTAATGTTCTCCTTTAAAATATCTGTAGCCTCGGGCGCCTGGGTGGCTCAGTGGGCTGGGGCCTCTGCCTTCGACTCAGGTCATGATCCCAGGGTCCTGGGATCGAGCCCCACATCGGGCTCTCTGCTCAGCAGGGAGCCTGCTTCCTCCTCTCTCTCTGCCTGTCTCTCTGCCTACTTGTGATCTCTGTCTGTCAAATAAATAATAAATAAAATCTTTAAAATAAAATAAAGTATCTGTAGCCTTTAGCCCCAAATTCCACTTCTAGGCAGATGGTGTAAAAAGGCAGTCCGAGATGTTGATAAGGGGTCCCATACAAGCCTTTTCCCCAGTGTTATTGGTAATTATAAGAAATCATTAGCAAGCTATTCAACAACAGGCTTTGGCAAATAAAGCTGTAAGTCACAAAACAATGTAGGCAATCAAAACCATGCCATCAAAAAATAGTTAATTATAAGAGGAAAATACTCATGGAAAAGATGTAGAAGAAAGTTAGTGAATGATGTGCATTTAAGGGTCTGTTTTTTGCCATTATCTCTGCCATGAATAAAGGATGGAAGAAAAATGCACCAAAATGTTAACGGTCATCTCTAAATAGTAAATACTAGAGTTAGAGAGATTTTTACTTAATTCTTGTGGTTTTCCATAACTTCCCCAAGTTTTTATAATTGGAGTAGAGCAGAAGCTGCAATAAATGTTCTAAGTAAAGAAACTGCCCAGGTCTCTCCTTTCTGTAAACACCCATGTTGGAGTCAAAAGTGTTTTTCTTATCACAGACCAATCTCGTAATTTTACCCCATCAACTGCCTGAATGGAACAAACATTACTCACTTGCCATGTTTGTGGCTGGGGTACTATTTTACGCTGTTTTTAAATTAATTAATTTGAGTCACAAGCATTTGAAATGAGACTATTTTATGGGGCTGGAAATTTACATTTATCTCCCTTTTTAAAGCCCATTTAGCAAATTAACAAGAAAACAGCAACATTCAGGGAAGTTATAGCACCCGCCCACATATGTCATATATAAAATACCAACTCCAGAATTCTCATGAGGGTCAAAGGAGATTGTCTTATAAAGAACTCTGGAAAGAAAATAAAATGCTCTGTAAGTAGTAGTAAAATACTTTCACTATCCTTAAAGTCCAGCTGTTTCGTGACTTAGACACAGAGTTTCTTAACTCTTTTAGTAAAGCCCAATCCAAGCGCAGAGGGAAAACTCCCCATGACTGGGGCATCCAGCACTGCTCAGAGTAAACGCCCCCACATTCCCCATGCGATCCATGATCCCAGACAGGTCAGGAATACAGCTCACACAAGGAAAATCGATGCAGCTAGTTGCTGGTGAGTTTTATCTATAATCAAAGCAGGTCCAGCAGGGTCTTTCTACTTAAAAACTAACAGAAACGTCCCGTGGTCCATTGGCCCTCCATGAATATCCCAAAGGTCTCACTGCAGAGCAGACTATCTTAGGGCTAAATTCCAATGACACATACCCCAGGACCTGTTCTCTCTGGGCAGAAAGGAATACGAAAATGGAGGAGGCAGGTGGAAGGAACATCAGCCTCGGGTCAAACACAGCAAGCCAAAAGGACTCTTAAAGGGGCCCTTCTCCCCAGGGCACCTGGGTGGCTCAGTGGGTTAAGCCTCTATCTTCAGCTCAGGTCATGATCTCAGGGTCCTAGGATTGAGCCCCGCATTGGGCTCTCTGCTCAGTGGGGAGCCTGCTTCCCCCTCTCTCTCTGCCTGCCTCTCTGCCTACTTGTGATCTCCCTCTCTGTGTCAAATAAATAAATAAAATCTTCAAAATAAAAGGGGGGGCCTTCCCTCCTAGGGGTTCCATTTTATTACAAAATAATAATTTTGTAAGACACAATGGCATGTCTTCCATTTGGAAAGATGTATGTAATCTAACTCCCTCCCGATCCAAACTGCCCTCTCCCACAATCTATCTGAATTTGTGAGGTCTACGTGTTTAAGGTATTTCGATTACAAATGAAAACAGCAGCCACCATAACAAGATCTTGGGCGCCAGGCAGGCCCGAGCAAGAATAGCACACGAATTTCCCTTCTTTGAAAGGAAGAGAAAGCTGTTTTCACAGCTACTCAAAACCCACGGCTTGAAATTAACTCGCTCAGTTAATAATTCAAAGCCATTGGCTGGGCAAGTTTGAACGTTTCAATGTTGGTTTACAATTAACCCAGCAACAGTGTTTTAAGGTGTTTGATTTTTAATTAGTCTATTGATTTACCAGTCTGGTTAATGATACTTTATTCCTGCACCCTTTATTCTGCCTTCCGGTTCCTCTGGGGTGGTTCTAGTTCCTCTGCCTCTTTTCTCCCCTAAGCAGCTCCAGATGACAGCCCCTCCTTCTCCAGGGGCACAGGAGATGACATCAAGAACAGAAGGCACAAAGCCTGAATGCCTGGAAATCTGTTTGGCCTTGGGCAAACTGAGGTAACCTGCCTGAGCCTCTGTCTCTCCATCTATAAAATGGGATGGTAGCACCTACAGACAGGAAATAGTGTGACCACTGAATGAGAGGCACAAAAAACCCTCAGATCAGAACCTGACCCAGAGTAAGAGCCCAGGGAGTCCTGGCCTCCTCTTTTCCCTTCTTCCGTGGTTCGTGGTTCGGAAGCCATCTAACGTTGCTAATCTGAACATTTCCATATCTTTCTTTTGCAAAACCAGGATAGCTGAGAAGGCAGTATGGCCCCCCGGAATACTTTCTAAGAACAAACTCAGAATGAATTATTCATCAACAGGAGGGTCTCTCTCGCTGGCACATTTAGTCATGTCTATTAAATAACGTCTGTCCAACATGCTTTATTCCCAGGGGAATAGACAGGCTCAGAGACATCAAAGCCTTCTCAAGGTCACACCGCTCAGCAGCAAGAAGGAAACGGATCTCAGAATACGCGGTCCCTGAACTACAACAAATGGCCCCTCTCATTACCTGGCATTCTCATCTGTTTCCCAGATGGAAGGGGACAGGTGAGGTGAGGAGGGAATGTTTGTTTCCAGCGACATCCGTTGTAATCCTACAGGACAGCCAATGGTTGGGCATGTCCTAGGCTTGCTGGCGGGGACACCGGCGATGTCAACGGCGATATCAAGCTCAACAAAATAACAAAAAGTGGTATAAAGAGCTCCCGGTCATTTCCACCACCAGAAGTCAAAAGTGCCACCGTCAACAGATCAAGAGGCCTGAGAACAAGCTCTACCAGTATGTCCATACGGCTCACTATAAAGTGATTCCAAGATGCAGCCTTGGAAATCACGGGTAGAAAAAAAGCCCAGGGGAGGCCAATATGAAACCATTCCTGTCCCCCAGACTGGTGGGGAAAGGTCAATAGGCTATGATGTTTTCTACCCCAGTTCCTTCAGACAAGCTGTTCCTCCTTTGTAGAATGCTTTCCCCTTCCCTTGTGTATCTGGGAAACTCCTCTTCACCCCTTCCAATACCCCAGTAACTCTCCTTGAAAGCCTTCCCTGACAATCCCCCTCCTAGCTCACTTGCACAAGTACCTGTCATCTACCCAGTACCTCATACACAACTTCAACTTGTCACTTACCTGCACGTATTCTAATTGTGTGGTTCTCAAACCCTGGGGTATCGTGACACATTTATACTCTTAGAAAACCAAGGACCACCCAAGAGTTTTTGTTTATAGGTCGGTGTTTACTGTATTAGAATTTTTTTTTTAAGATTTTATTTATTTATTTGACAGAGAGAGATCACAAGTAGATGGAGAGGCAGGCAGAGAGAGAGAGAGGGAAGCAGGATCTCTGCCGAGCAGAGAACCTGATGCAGGACTCGATCCCAGGACCCTGAGATCATGACCTGAGCCGAAGGCAGAGGCTTAACCCACTGAGCCACCCAGGCGCCCTGTATTAGAATTTTTAAACAGGAATATACACATCCCAGAAGCCATCCGAACAACGACATCAACACACATGTCATGAGGCCTCCGGAAAATTCCACCATACATTCATGGAAGGATGAGAGTGAAAAAGGCAAAGAGTCTTGGGGTTACCATGAAAAAAAAGTTCTAACACCACAGAATCCTTGAAATGGTCTCAGGGCTGCCCAGAATTGAACCACAATTTGGAAACCACCATTCTAGTTCCATTCATTTGTATGTCTGTGTTTTCTGTATTCTGGGAGCAGCCTGAAGGAAGGGTTTATAGCTCACATCTCTTCTGTGTTCACCTCTCCTTCCCTGCACCCTATCAGAGGCACAGGAACCCCACAAAACCAACTGTGGCTCCCCCTCACTGGAGAAGAACTTGCTGGACACCCCATCTCCCACCAAGACTCCTGAGGGCTGGAAGGAGAGGGAGGGCTGGTATGAGCACAGTCCTACGCTACAGGGACCCCAATCCCGTCTCCCAGAGTGATGCTTCTCTGCAGATACGCAAATGGGGAGACGAGCCCTTGCCGCACTTATTTATATAAGGTCACTCCCTGGAGAACGCAGGGATTTAAAATCTTGTAACTTGTTTTCCACCGATGCCCCTAAAAAGCCTCCGTGGAAAGACCAGGGAGCTTCACCCCAGCGTTCCCAGGTTCCCGGAGAAGCGTCATGCAGTGCTGGGGAAAGGGCTCCTGTGGGCCTGGCGGGGAGGCCACAGAAACAAAGGCCCAAGACTCCCGGAATTCCCAGCCAGGGCAACACCGTCACGGTGACCAGTCCTTCCTGCAAAGCCTCCAGCTCTGCACCATCCCATCTCCCTCTGCCAGCCACACCCCCACCTTCACCTACTACACACAGAGTATTTTCTTTTCTTTCTTTTTTTTTTTTTTCCCCCAGAGTATTTTCCACCAGCCACCCGGTTCTCTCCTCCTAGAACTCAGGGGAAAAAAAAAAATCACGATTCAGGAAAACACACCCACGCATCTTGCTCTCCGAGCTCGAAGCCAATCCCTGCGGCGTGGCTTTGTCTCTGCTCTACAACTCATAGCAGAGGAGAAGGAAATGCCTTTTCAATACCAAAATGCTGCCTCATCCTTACCCTACAACAGGGCCCCCACCTGGGCCCGCGCTTGCAAGTCTGATGTCGATATCACTATTTGAATCCACGTCCAAGCTTGGAGAACAAGCCAAGAGCTCAGAGGCTCCAAGGCAAACTCAATCTGACAACCACAGCCCTGACGGCTGCCAAGTCTGATTGACTAGTTGGATATATTTAGATTTGGGGAAGCAGTGGGGGGAGAAGCCGTGTCGTGCCACTGAACTCGAGAATTCGGTGTTGGTGACGACAGACTAGCAAATAAACAGCCGACAGCCATCCAGCTACATCATCTGGCATCCCAGGCGCAGAACCCGCGCTTCCCAAAAGACAGAATTTCAAAAGCCTCCCACGTTATTGCAAAAAAAAAAAAAAAAAAAAAAGGCATTAGAAAGGGTTCTGCCACGGCATTCCCCATAATCGTTCTTTAGAAATAATCAAATAAGTAAATATATCTGCTCCTTTACTACCCTTACTCCCGCCCCCCACACATCCCCACTCCTCCTCCTCTGTTGTCCCTTTCTAGGACAAACCAAATATCAAGCAAGAACAAGGCCAAGGTCACAGAGTTCAAAGCCTTAGTCCTGGTGCTTCTGCTTTTGCAAAGGTTCCGTTTGAAATCTGGCCCTTTCCACCACTAACGGCTACACAGGTGGAAATAAGAGGGGTTTCTCTTATCTCTTCTTTCTTCGGAGCGATGGAAACACTTCGAGTAGGGGGCAGTTAGGGCCACTCATCAGAGACCCCTTCACCAAGAGGTTCACACAGCTCATCCCTTTAGCGAAGTCCGACTCGGCACAGAGACCAACCCTCCTAGAGGCTGCAAATGAATTGACAGCCTATGGGCCTCAGTTTCCTAGCTATAAAGTCATGAAAATAACTCCCATCATTGGGAGGATTCATTCATTCTTTCATTCACTAGACAAACATTTATTGAGACTACTACAGGCCAGGCACTAGAGGAGCTCAGGAGATAGGGCAAAGATAAAAGAAGAGTTAGATAAGATGGCCCAGATGAGGCTCTGGACAACACCCGGAACATGGTAAGTGCCCGGTGCTGGGGAGCGACGCTGCTGCCATGACACCCTCCACCTTCCCTCACACCATTTCCTTGCTCCCGTGGCCCTCTTTCGGCTTCTCTAGTACACTGGGCTTTTGGGCAGGCTATTCCCCTCTCTACCCCTTTCTACCCCTTCTGACCTAACTCCATTCATGTTAAGTCACTCTTGGATGCCTCCCAACAGACACCCTTGTACTGGGCTCTCAAGTCACCCTCTATCCTTCCTCTGTAGCACTGATCACAAGTCGCACTGACGCATCTATCCGTGAGATTCTGTTAGCGTCTGCCCCCCACAATTTCCTGTAGGCTTCATGCAGGTGTCTTCCTCTACCACTGAATTTCACCTTAGCATCTAGAAAAGCAAGAGTAGGGACCTGCATATCTGATCTGTTGGTGGAATGAATGAATGAATGAATGAAATAACCACTTAATGGAGAGGCCTCCCCTCTGTCTCTAGCAACAATTTCACGGAACTAGTCCCAAGGCATGTAAAAACCACGGCGCCTCAATTTTCTCGTCTGCAAAATAAAGTTCTGGTCAACATTCAAGCCCTCGAGATTTTTAAAAAATTAAGTCTCAATACAGGATATTCTCTGACCAGGTTGGATCTTTAGAGACAGCAAATATTTTCTTCTGGAATAAAAATAAGTTGGGTGTCTGCTATTAACAGGAAATCAGGAAGTGCCACGGGTCTTAAAAACAGCTTTTTTTTTTTGGTAGGGAATAAATAAATTGAGACTTCTGTTTTGGGCCAAATCCTATGCCATGAAGGATAAAAGCCAGAACTATACTAAAAAGGAAAAAGAAAAGAAAAGAAAAGAAAAGGAAAAAAAAAAACCTGCCCCAGCATCTCTGAGCAACACATCCGGGTCAGCGGAGCAGAAAGGACACACAGGCCTGAAGAAATCCTAGGGTTTCTGTTTACAGGACAAGACTCAATCCCCAGATGGAGGCTTGGGGACCACAGTGAAAGAAGCCAGAGGCCTTTCACAGCAAATAGTCAAGACCCAATCCTACAGCTGTTTGGGGGCACGACATGGGGGTTTTTTTCCTGCAGGGGTGAGGGAGGTGATGGTTATTGTAGGGGTGGAAAGCGGGCTTAAATGCAAGCCCATTAGAGAAGCAGAGCCTTAATTTATCAATTAGACGCCATCTGTGGATTGTGTTCCTTGAAATAATTGTTGAATTTGACAATGCACTGCAGCTTTACAAAGTTTCTGCCGTCCTTGATGCCGTTTAATTAAATTTCTGCACTTAACTTTGATTGCGCTGAAAGCGCCGATGCCTTCCACAGATTGAGTTCCCCGGCCACCTGCTGTGAGGGAACCAAGCGCCTTTCGAGAGAAAGGGAAAAATATATATTTTCTTTTATTTTTCAGCCTCGCCTTTTCTCAGTCTTCACCCAAAGGGAATCAAGTCTGCGGCTGCACGGGAGGGAAGCATGTCTCCAAACCCAGTCAGCACAGCCTTGGGACTCGCCACCCACGCAAGGTCTTTCTGCTCTTTTACTGTGTCTCAGGGATGGAGCTAACAAAACAGGACCCCAGACGGTTACCAAATGCAGAGACGCAGCTTAAAATAGAACACAATAATTATCGCAGAGAGCAACCAAGAACACGGGTTTCAGGTGGAAACTGCTTCTGTTTCCAAACTCCCCACCCAGAAAGACCATACTCTAGGTCAGTGCAGGGATGGACCCCGACACTGGGAGGCGGCCTGGGGTCCATATTAGCTTGCTAATCCTGACAGATGAGCCTGGGCACTGCCAAATTTTCCAAGGACATCTGGAGGGCAGTTTCTCACCTGCCTGGTTTCAGAGAGACAATGGTCCCTACCCACATAGGGCTTCCGACTGGCCTTTGTTGATTTCTGTGTGGGTGTGTGTATGTGTGTGTGTGTTAAAATAAACACAACATAAAACCACCACTCCTTCTGTCTCCATGGATCTGACAACTCTAGGGACCTCACATAAGCAGAATCATACAGTATTTCTCTTTTTGTGCCTGGCTTATTTCACTTAGCATAATGTCCTCAAGGTGTGTCCATACTGCGGCATGGATCAGAGTTTCCTTCCTTTTTAAGGCCAAATAATATTCCGTTGTATGCATACACACATTTTGTTTATCCACTCATCTGTCAATAGACATCTGGGCTGTTTCCACTTTCTGGCTATAATGAATAACACTGCTGGGAACACTGGTGTATAAATATCTCTTCAGGTCCTCACTTTCCGTTGTCTTGCGCATACAGCCAGATGTGGAATTTCTGGATCATACAGTAATTCCATGTTTCATCTTTCCGAGGATCTGCCGTACGGTTCTGCATTGTGGCTACACCATTTTAGAAGCCCGCCAGCAATATGCAGGAGCTCTGAGAGACTTCATTTTCAAATAGAAACATTACAATTATAATGCACGCGCTTACGCCAAACATTGCCCTCTCCTGATTTTTTTCTCTTCACACAAACAGTGTATGAGTGGGTATTATAAGAACATGAACACTTTAGTGCAGGTTTTTTTTTTTTTTTTTGGAGGAAATATCAGGAGGGTGGCATATAATGAAAGAAATGTGAGAAAGGCAGAGCTAACAGGTGTGAAAAATAAACGTGGCACCTTTTAGTTTCCTAGAACCACATGGTTTCTTTAACTCAGACCCTCAAGTTCAAAAGATTTATGGACTACAACTTCAGAACTATAAAATAAAATTCTCAGGAAACACAGTCAATAGATCATTACAACAGCCACTTATGCAAGCCATAAACACACGGGGCAACAAGAACTGGGTCAGATATTAATTTTCCACAATGGGGAGCACGACTAGAGACAAGTTACTTCACAATGTTCTGTTTCCTCTCATCCAGTGAGCATTCATCTCAAGAAAGCCACGGGATCCTTGGTTTACGAAAGGAAGGCTGCAGTCCTCCCCGTAGTACAAGCAAAGTAAAGACTTCCCATTAGAATGCCCTATCACACTGCGATATTGAAATGGAAATGGAAATTTACATTTAATTTAAACGTCTGAGCCCAGCTCTGCTGCTACAAACTGCAATTTCACATCCACATTCCTACTCTACTACTGAAAGTCAACCTCACTTAGTTACAAAGATCTCTGGCCATCCACACACACATCTGGGGCCCAAGCGGAGGTAAGGGTTTGCTCAGTTTCAGAAGGGAAGTCAGGATCACAGGTCACCAAGGGATACCCCCTTCCCAAGAGCCAATTACCCCAACCCCTGAGAGAAATTCGGACTTGTCTAGGAGAGCTAAGATTTTATCTATTTCCTTATTTTCAGCCAAGATAATTTGTGGACCAGCTAAGAAAAGAAATTTCCTTTGTTCCACCTGTAAGACTGACGAGGGAAAAACAAACAAAAAACACACATACACACACACACACACACACACACACACACACACACATATACATATATGTAGATTGATGCAGGGAAGGGATATTATGGTAAGTCACGTGTTCCAATTTTGGGTTCCAAAAGTTCATGAATCATTCACAACATATACCCCATTCAGTGCCACTGAGCTCCCTTCAGAAGGGAACCAATATGGGAGTTACTTCCGGACCTCCCCCGCACCGTACGCAGAGTCAGTATTCCACTTGTTACAATCCATAGCAAACTTTATGGACAAGTTATAAATCATCAGAATTAAGCAGTTCACACAGAAACCGGTATCTTCACCTTAACCGTGCAGCACCTTCACACCCCATAATTAGCCTCTGCTGAACGAATATTAAGTCCTGTGGAGGTATGAAGGGTCAATTACATCACTGAATGGAGAAAAGACAAGACACTTGTCTTAGACTCGGGCTCTGTCTTAAATTAACTTTTAATACGGAGCAAAATGTTATATGTGCTTTTCCTATATTCTAAAATTTTTCCTCTGTAGAAGCAGTAAGATATTTTAAAAATTGAAGAGAACTGAGAAACCGGAGAAGCAGCATTCCACTAAGCATAAAGCTTAGTTTCAACATTTTCTCTTCGAGAGTTCATATAAATGTCTGAAAACAGCACCCACCTAAGGGCTCCTGGATTTAACAAAGCGGGGTCCTGTGGGCCCTCACAGGCCAGGGGAGATGCAGGGACAGGGGGCAGGTCAGCTCTGCAGCTGGAAAATGGAACTCAGGGCCCCTGGACAAATTTTCCTCTTGCTGACCCCCAGGCCACCTCTGCTTGGCCCTTCCAGTCTCCTCAGTGAAGCTGAGAGAGCAGACAAGAGCCCGTCACCTCCCACTGAGTGGCCTCTCCTAGAGACAAGAGGCTTCTGAGAAAAGTAAAAGAAAAGCAAAATTGTTCACAAGTTTGAACTGCTGGGGCGCCTGGGTGGCTCAGTGGGTTAAAGCCTCTGCCTTCAGCCCAGGTCATGATCACAGGGTCCTGGGATCAAGCCCCGTATCAGGCTCTCTGCTCAGCAGGGAGCCTGCTTCCCCCATTCTCTCTCTGCCTGCCTCCCTGCCTACTTGTGATCTCTGTCTGTCAAATAAATAAATAAAATCTTTAAAAAAAAAAAAAAAGTTTGAACTGCTGCACCCCTGGGCCTCAATACCTTGTGACATGAGGCGGAGTACAAATCCCACTGACCATCAAATTGAATATACCAGCACCAGCATGTGACAGCAGCCCAGCTCCTTCCACAGGCCCTAAAGGCTCAGTATATGGGCGATCCCCAGATGGCTGGCTTCTGAAGCCCTATCCTAACAAAACAATAGTCCAACTTCGGTGGTCTCTTCACCTGCTTCAAGTATCCATTTCTTCACCATGCGTGAAGGCAAAGAATATTCTAGAACACCGTATCTAAACCACTTCTCTGGCACTGAACCTTAGGAGACCATAAGAAGACTTCCTATATAGTAAGGCAGAGGGCCAGGCTCCCTTAAGTTGCTGGAGAGGAGTTTCCCAAAATATCCTAAGTAACAAATAAGAGTGCTAAGTCACATGCCATGGGCTAGGGAGCTAAGCATAGGCGCTGACAGGCCAAGACAATGACTACAGGAAAATAATAAAGGATTGAAAGCTGTCTTCGCTGCAGAGAGCAGAGTAGGTCAACTCTAGAGGAAAGGGTAGCAGGAGTCCCCGTGGGCCCAGCAGCATTTCGGCAACAGGGATGCCCCTCTAGCTTGGGATGTCACTAGCTGACCACAGACATGGCAGATACAACTCCCCCATCTACCCTGCCATCAATTAGCATTAATAAGGCCATGACCGGCTGTTCTTGACAGCTCACTTACACAACCTTGGGGGAGAAGCAGTATCTTTGGGCATTCTGGGAGGTCCGTTTTATAGATAAAGAAACTGAGGCCGCAGGCAGGGAAGTGGCAGCTGGTGGTCCCTGGATTTGAAACCCTTGTCTTTCTGGTCCATGCTCTTAATCGGCAAACCGTTTTTCTCTCCCGTACAGCTAGATTCATAATAATGTTAACAAACATTAACAGAACAGAGATTTGCCATGGTGGGGACCTGACCAGCTTTTGACTGGGCGGCTCTCAGTAGAGATTTTCCCCACCTTCCGCCCCAAGCAGGGGGATCTCAGGGGTTCTGGGACCTGGGGAGGTTGGATAAGACACAAAACCTTTTCTCTGGGCACTGGGATGGCAGGACCACCTGTTAACTGTCTGAAGAGCAATTCCCCTTCTCCTGTAAGTTCTGACAGATAGTGGCATCGAGGGACTTTTGTGGGTGCCTATAGTTGCTCCCCATAAAACCATCTCAAGCATCAGGAACATCCCTCAAAGGATCCTAGTGCTGTACCACCTTTGAATTTACCTACACGGTTACATTTCAACATTTCAGGTACGATAACTTCTACACAACAGTTAGAAGTGCTATGAAAATCAGTACTTCCTTTCTTTGCCCTAAAATTATTTTCCTTAAGCCTTGTACTCACTGTATTCACAGAAGCACTGTGTGACCTTTAGTCTTCAACTTCCCTGGGCCTGTTCATTTGCCTAATGAGTGTTCTGACCTAATCAATTTCCAAGGTCCCCTCCAAACTCTATTGATCAGGATCCCAAATCCCGTATTTACCTTCTGATATACCATCTTGTACTGAACCCAACCCCATCTCCCCTTTCTAAAAGATCTTTGGTACTTAAGGGATGCCTCTCCAGTGTGACCACTAAGCCATAAAACACCTTTGTGGGAATTAGAAAATGACGCTACTGTGGACACAGCCTTGCCTCCGAGTAGAGCTTGGCTTTCAGCCCACAGCTGATCAGAAGTCTTGTTCAGTAGACCACCTGAACAACCATGCATGACAGCCTTGTACATTTTCATTGAAAGTGACGGAGGGTTAATAGTAACTCAATTCTGCCACCAATAACAAAAAGAGCAATTAATATACATTGACTGTATTATATGCCCCAGACACTGAGGAAACTGTGTTTTTGTTTTAAATGCTATTGAACAGACATAAAAAATATTACTAACATACATGTAAACTAAACAATAAGTACCCAGATACTTATTGGCCAGTTTGAGAAACAATCAAAATATTAACTTTGCCTTTTCCTAATCCCATACCCTTCCCTCCTTACTCAGAGGTAACCATTATCTGAATTGTATGGATACCACTCTCTCACTTTTCCTTATAATTCTGCCACTATGAATTCTGCATATTTTTTAACATTCCTATAAAAGGAATCATAGTGTAAGTATTCTTCCATGCTTGCTAGTCTCCTTCAACACACATGTGTAAATCAACAGTGTTAACAGCGACTACAGTAATAAAGCAAGTGCTTTATTACTACAATGATAGAGTAATATCAGTGATAACATGGATACCAACAGCCCCATTCTGCATGTGAAGAAACCGAGGCCTCAGGAGGTTAAATGACTTAGCCAAGGTCACACAGATGGTTAGTGGTGCAGCTGGAATTCAAACTCAGAGATGCAAAATAAAAATAATAATAATAATGCATCCAGGCAGTGTGGCTAAAGGAAGAGAAGTAACCAAGGCAGACCCAGCCCTGCTCTCAAGGTACTTACAGGCAGGCCGGACTCTATATAAAGTTCTGTCTAAATGCAGACTCCGGGTTCTTCCCTAGTAGGTGATGCTACCTCCCCCTGCCCCTGTCTGAGAAGCTCTGATCGAAACCACACCTGAGGATTCTGCAGCAGAAGCACCTTGATTTGTCAGGGCACACCACTTCTAAATTCTTTCTTTTTCTTAAAGGTTTTATTTATTGGAGAGCGAGAGAGAGCCCACAGGTGCAGGCTTACAAGAACAGGGGAGGGGCAAAGGGAGAGGGAGAGGGACAAGCAGACTGCCTACAGATTGCAAACCTGAGGCTGGGCTCAATCCCACGTCCCTGAGATCATGACCTGAGCCAAAATCAGGAGTTGGATGCTCAATGGACTGAGCCACCCAGGCACCCCAGACCACTTCTAAATTCTAAAAGCGATCCTTACCATTACGTCTTATTCTAAAACACACACACACACAAACACACACACACACACACAAAAGAATAAGAAAAGAAAAACAAACACCCACATACGGAGAATAGCTCTAAGTTTCCAAGAAAAGGCAGATTGTAGCAGATGAGGCTCCCACTACAGACTTGAGTCATTAAACATGCTACCTGGCAAACACTTAACCTTAAACATCATTGCCATTGTCAGAAAAGCCACCTTCAGCCCATGACTGGAACCAGCCTAGAGAAAAACGCCCGAAGGAGTCATTCTGGTTTTACAGGTACAAAATGCTGTCCAGTAGAGAAAAGAAAGAAAGAAAAAAGAAAACCCCACAAAGGCTCTCTTTTCTTCCCTCTGCCCTCGATTTCTTGTTGATGCTCTTCTTCAGGTGCAAACGCTTGCCAAGGTCTGTGACTGGGAGCCTTGTAACTCCCTTTGAAGCCAAGCCTGCCAAGTCGTGGGTCCCTGGAACGGCAGCCCCCCAGGAGCTACCTCCTTTGGGGTACACAGAAATGCCATTCAGGAAAGAAACAAGAAAGCGCCAGTGTGACCAGCTGACCCCCAGGCAGGAGATGGGCATGGAGAGGAATCCTGGCTGAGCAACCCAGCCCAGCCAAGGTCAAAGGTAAAGCCAAACGGCACACTCGATCAAGAGAAAATAGCAAAGTGCCCATGGCTCATCAAAAATGAACAAATAAATAAATATTCATTTGTTAATCTAGACAGCAGGCTTTTCTCCTTGAGCGTCTTCTCTCCGTGTTTACTGATCAAATCTCTGTGAGTGAGAGAACAACCCTCTTCCTAGATCAAGACAGACACACACACACACATACAAAGAGGAGCCCCTCAACTGAAAAATCAAGTCCAGCAGGTCGTGATTTCACCTCTGAGTGAACAGGATGCAGCCACAAAGGGCTGGAAAGTGAGCCGGGGGCACAGCTCCTGCTGGCGTCATCGTTAATAAGTAAGCGGCAGCGGCCTGTGCAGAGCTCGCCTCGCCTGGCGAGCACACCGGCGGGGCCGAGCGAGCGCAGCCCACCGCTGCCAAAGCAGCCCAGGATTCAGGGCCGAGCCCAGAACACTGAGGGCTCCGGGAGCTGCCCAAGGGCGACGGGGTGACAAGAATCCAGCTCCAATGCCCGGCATCCTTCCCTGGTCCCCTGCCGTGACACCGCCCCGTCGTGCTGCTTCTCCCACCAGCCACGGACCCCGAAGCTGGGGGCCTTGGAGGGTCCCAGAGCTTAAAGCCATCTAGAAGCCGTCACTTGGGAGCCCAGAAGCTCAGAATGCCTGACCTGTGGTTCTTGGTGGCTCCAGGAGGCCACTCCTCTGCAAGGGGCCGAGGGGGGCCTTTGTGGCAATGAAGGAGGCTGTCCTCCAGGAGAAACGAACGGGGCCAGGCCTGCTTTGTTTTCTCAGGAAGGCCTGAATCATGAGGGAGAGAGCAAGGGCCGGGCATTCTAGCGATCAGGGTGGGGGGGCGGGGGACACAAATCCATCTGGAGAACTGGAGCAGGGTCCGTTGAATGGGGAGGGCAGCTGGCCTGGGGAGGTGCACTGTTGGCGTATCTCACGCGCTCCAAAATAACCACACCAATTTGCACACGAATAAGCAAATACAAAACCCCAAAGCGAAGACATTCAAAACCGAAAGCAGCTGCTAATCACCTGTTTAATTTTTTTTTCTTAAATTAGCTGCAATGAAGAATTTTCAAACTCTCAAGTACAATACACAGCTTAACATTTTCATACACCTGTAAAACCACTAAGTTAAATCCCATTACAAAAGACTCCAACTTATAAAGGAGCAGTTCAAATACAGTTCTTATCAAATACAAACAATGGAAAATGATTTAGGCAGAGAACATCAGTCACTGGAAATTAACATTTGAAAAAAATTTTTTTACATAAAAACCATCTGTGTATTGAGACGGTGCACTCCGCTAAACCACAGGCCTAATTAAGGAACTAGGAATCAAGGCATTACATAGTAATGCAGTAAGTTTTGCGTGTTTTCTTTCCTTTTTTTTTTTTTTGAGTTTTGCTGAAATCTTATCAATACGGAACGTGTTGTCCTTTCTTCGTAAATCTAAAATGATGTCTGTGTCAAATTGCTAAGCACACTTGCGCACTTGCGGCTGACAGACAAAACACAACTTGTCTTAATCTGGGTGGTTCTCCCTGGCCAGCATCCCCACCCAAGGATAGCTGCTTAAAAGTCCAGCCCAGGAGTAAAAGTACCAAAAAGATAAAAACCAAGAAGAACGCCCACGGGGAAAGAAGTTGCGCCAAGAGCAGAGAGCTAGTACAGAGAGGTAACAAGGTCCAGAATTAAAATGTTACATCTCTCCCCCAGCCACATTCTCTCCTGAGCAAAGGATTAAAAAAGACCAATTAACAGTTATCATCCAAATGGCACTTTACATCTACAATGCGCTTGGTGGCTATCTTAGCTGATGCATATGGCAACTCAGTGACCTGAAGATAAGGAAATGAGGTCTCCAAGAGGTTACATGGCCCATCCAGGGTCCCCAAGCTAGTTAGGAAGAGACAGACCAGAGCCTGGAGCCCTGCCAGACTTGGCCTGCCCCACTGCTTCTCAAAATAGCATTGCCAGAACAAGGGAGGGGATCTGGCCTGGCCCATGGAGCAAGAGAATCATGAGAGCTGAACAGTGGTAACCAAGAACCCGCACATGATCGTACTTCGCCCTGAGTCTATGCCTTGAGGGTAACAACATGGTACTTACAGGAGCTCTGGCATGACCCCCAACAGAAAGGCCCCAGAGAAAGGAAGAGAAAGACAGACCAAAGGGATGATCCCTGTATCACGGACGTGTGGTGTTTGTCCGCTCGGCACCCTTACCATTGGGAGAACAGCCTTCCTTCACCCCATGCTGTTCTAATGGCACGGTCCATCAGAGAACGGTCTGTGACCTACGCAAGGCCCACTGGGGAACTTCCCTGAAAGGGACAGGCAGATGCTGAAGGAAGGCAGTAATATTTCCACTGGAGCTGCCAAGCTAATATGAGAATCCAGGACTCCGACGGCCATCTTATCCACTCATGGAAAACATTTATCTCCAGAAGGAGCGAATAAGGCCAACCCACAGAGGGACGGAAGGGACAGAGATTGATGAGGGTCAGAGAAAGCCATGATGACATCATCTAAGTCCTCTGGAACCGACTATGATGAAGGCAGGAAAACTCCTGGACCCGACAGTTCCATAGACCACAGATTCCCTTTTCTCCTCGGGATCACTGCCGTGGGTCATCCATAACCCCAAAGGACGCTGACTTACGACATGTAAGACAATGTTAAATACACACTGAAGACACAAACATCACATTTTCCAGACTATCTCCACTTTCGATGCCCAGTGTTGTGGCTCCATAAAACCACTTCCACACTCACTCTCGCCTTCTGGAAGCTACTGTCGGCCCAGCAGCTGAAGCACTCCTCTTCAACAGTTAATCATATGACATCATTCTCTGGCTCAGATCCTTCCCATGATGTCCCTTCACAATCTCCTTTTTATCGGCTTCAAGGTTCCTCTTATCAGAGCCCCTGCCTTCCTCTCCAAACTCCACTCTTATCTTCCCTACCATACCCGGCCCCACACCTACCACATTGGACTTCCTGCCTGTGCCTCAAGGCTGCCCACCCAGAGCTTTGGTGGCTCCTTCCCCCTCTTAACTAGAGTCTCAGTCACCTCCCAGAGTCCCTTAAATACCTTTCAGGCATTACTTATATCCCCTTATTCCACTTCTTCAATCACTATTATGGAATCATAGTTACTGGCTTACGGTCTCTCCAATCAGAATGTCAGTTAGAATGTCAGCTCTCCGGGGCGCTAACTTTAACCATCTTCTTCACTTCTGTATCTCCCTTCTCTTTCCCACAGCCTACCCTCTCTGGTGCTACTTACTGAGCCCAATAAACAAAATTCCAGAATCATGCCGTCCACACATTTCCCAGGCACCCCAAAAAAGGCCAGCATGGAATCCTGGGCCATGCCATATCCTCGGGCTTTCTATCCCAAAATGAAGATCGTCAGAGTGTATGCTCCTGACCAGGGCTTGGCAAACTATAGCCTGTGAGCCCAGCTGTCTACTTTTGTACAATCTGTAAACCAAGAATGGTTTTTTGCTGTTGTTTTTTAACAGAGGAACAGTGTGATTGTATGCTAGAAAAAAAATAACTTAGAACTCCAATTCAGCAAAATGTTATCCACCACCCCCAAAATAATAATACCCATTCTTGTCGCTATTAAAATGGTATTACAAAAAACTATACTGTTCCTGTTATTATATTTTTTATTTCATCAGTAAAAAAAAATATGAATAAATTTGTTTTCTCTCTTATTATATAAGTACTTATATAATAGCCTCAATATTGCTTCTTGACCCACAAAGCCTAAAATATTTACTGTCTGGCCCCTTTACCAAAAAAAAAGTTTGCCAACCCCTGCTATAATTTTACTATTTATCGAGGCAAGAAAGATTTAACAGGTCAGTCCAACCCTGGCACTATCCAGAATGGATTAAGGAAACAAGACCGGCTCATAAATTGCTCTTGATGTCCTGGGACCCAGGAAAAAGTAATCAGATGAAGTCCTCTAGAGAAAGCTCTTAAAATTCAAAGACACTCTGTACAAAATAGATATTCTGGTTCAGCAAAGACACCTACAGGAGAAATGACCACATCCCTTGCCCCACCCTCCATCGCCACCCACCTCCTAAATCTGTTAAGAACCACGCTTCACCTAAGGGTCTCTGAGGGGCTTCTCTACGTGTTCTAAATGAGGCTCCTAACATCAGTGCCTTGAGTCTGCCATAAGCCCTATGATCCTTGAGACAACCCCAAGAAAACCCAGCACTTCAGAATCACATTAAATCAACCAACATGCTTCCACCCAATGCAAAAGGTGCAGGGCTCCTGCTCCACCCCAAGGTTGGTCCAAGAATGATTTAAACAGGAACAGCAGTCAAAGGCTAATCCATTCCCACCCCGGGCAGCAAAATTCCGAGAATGGTCTGGGAAACACAGGAGTCAGGACTCTACTTGAGTTGCCAGAATATGAAAGGAAAGAAACATGTCCCTCCCTGGAAGGGAGCACATTGACGGGGAGCTGTCTGGGGAAAGATGGGCCAGTGGGTTGTTGATATTCAAATCATCATTAAATGACTCAAATTTCCAGAAATAAAAGGCGTCACAGTGGGAAACGCTCCATCTTGACTTTCCTTTCTGGCTTGGGCAGAATAAAGCCGCGGAGCAGAGAACCAATTAATTTTTAAGCATTTCTTTAAAATGACAAGAATCACCCTCACCCAGTCCAGTCATTACTAATTTCCAACTTTTCCACACCCTGATCCTTAACACCGCCCTGTAAAATTGCTATGTGCCCGTGACCGCAAAGGAGGCATCGAGGAGCCCTTCCTGGCCTGAGCAAACTGCTCACCTCAGGAACCCCATCCAAATTAATCCCTGTGGCAAGACACAAAAGAAGCTTCAAGACCTAAGACTTAGTCCAGGTACAGCCTTTGCAACACCTACTCAGGAAGGAGCTGGCATTTATCCCACTGATCTTGGTCTCTTGTCCGGGGTCCCTCAATACCTCCTAACATTATAGACCCGTATGAGCCTAGAAGAGCAATTAGAGACACCCTGCTGTCCTGCACTGGTCAAGGCCACCCAAACATGTTCCCGTAGGGACAGAGCCTCCAGCCACTATCACCGGGAGCCCCTCTGCCTCCCTTCTCTTTCCCACAGTCTTACAGACCTATTTTCTCTGCTATTTCCTCCCCAAAACATGGGGAGAAAATTTAGAGTCCTCTATTCAGGCTTCTACATTCCAAAAATCCGAAGAACCAACTGGAAGGGCCGCCATAGATTTTTTTTTTAGTTTGGACAAATACCAAAACAGCCCTAGGTCCCAAAAGAGAGACGGTGGCCCAAGACTCACCCACGCACTGATGAACCTCAGAGGACAGCCCATTTCAAGAAGACACTGGCCAGGTCTGTGACTTAATATCCAGATTCCTTCATCCAACGAATACTCGCTGAGCACCTGTGTGCTGGCACCATGCCGGGGACTCGACAGCAACCAAAACACTGAACACCTGCCTTCCTGGGACTTACCTTCAGATGCCTCCACACCACGCAGATTGGAAAGGAACAAGAGAAGATGGCCCACGTCCCACCTGTCCCTCCGTGTTTGTTCTCACAGCAGATCTCATTCATTTACTGACTTATTCATTCCCTCAACCAGTGTTTGTTGAACGCAAACCGTGGGTCAGGCCCTAAGCCAGGTCAGGGGAGCTCCAGAACTTACAGGCAGCGGGGGCTTCAGAGCCTCAACGTCTGAAGTCGGAAGGGGGATCTGTCTTGAAGCTCTACGAGCACTCGGTTTCTGCTTTGATGGTGTCCTTAGCAGCGGTGGCGGGGAGGCACTAGGGGAGACTGGGGAAGACAGCAAAGCCTCCCCACCCCCGGCCCGGCTCTCCACACTAATGGGCCCTGGCAATATGGAAATGAGGCCGATGGGGCTGATGTCCTTTCTGAGATACTCCCACAGACAACCTCAGGGTGTGCTAGTGATTCTGCACCTGACCCCCGAGAACCATTATCTGCTCTTTTCCTCTCCGCTTGGCGCCTGCCAAGACTGATCTCTATGGGATGGGTCTCCCCTGGGCTCCCTTGGCTCTTTGGCTTCTGCTTGGGTCTGGCCAACAGCAGACACTGTCAGGAGAAGGTGGGGAAGAGGAAAAAGCGGGGTACGGTCCCTCCCTGCCTGCTGGGTGACCTTCCCCTTTCTCGTCCTCTGCCATGGCTCCTGTCAGGAGTCTCTTCCCACAGCTTCATTCCAGTAACTACACCCGTCTTGCCCCTTTAGACGGAGGGGTAGAAGCTGCTCAGCGCTGCTGACAGTCCCTGGGTGCCTCATCATTCCTCGCTGAACCTTTCACTCCGTCCGTACCTCTGTAAATAGTCTTGCCACTCAATCTTTTCAATTACCCCCTTCCATGAAGCATCTGTTTCCTACCAGGACCCTGACTATGACGCTACAAGTGGGTGAACAAAAAAGTCTCCAGAATGTTGTGGGTATTGGCAAGGAAACCCACTGCCCTCCAGACACAAGAGAAGAGAGGGAGGTTGAGAGAAGCTCATAGACGAGGGGATGCTTCAGCCAAGTAAGCAAGACGGAGGCAAGAGCATTCCAGGCCAAGGAGCCCCATCAACAAGGGCACTGAAGCATCACACACCAGAGGGACCAGGGGACTTGCAGCAGCCCCTGGTAGACGGGGTGTGGGGAAGCCAGGCGGCGATGCTTGAGAGGAGGAGACCATGACGGCACGCCTTATTAGCAACGCTAAGGCAGCTGGACTTCATCCCGAAGCAACGGGCGGTCTCCCACGCCAATCACATGGTGGTGCCATCCAATACTCCATGTGTTTCCAGACACATCCTCCCTTGGACAAACTGAAAACTGGCATTCGTTTAGGACAAATAAACATAATCCCTAAAACGGCTATTTCAGAGCACCATGTCTGGAATCTGAGGCAAAAAAAATAAAAAAAAATAAAAGCCATCAGACCATGAAATATGGTTCGCTGTAATATCCTTCTATGAACACACACGCACGCGCGCACACACACACCCTTGGCACTGCTAACAACAGGCTTTGGAGCATTAACAACCTCAGGTGAAAACACACCAGTCATTAACAACAGATTTTGAGAAGATTACAACCTACATAACTATCATTGGAACACATAAGTTACTTAATATAAAGTGGTTCCATATGGTTCATTTATAATTCACGTGGCATCAGGCAGCAAGAATCCGTTCAGATGACAAACACTGGAGGCACCAGATAGGCTTTTAGTCCTCCAAAAGGGCAGTAAAGAAGGGCATATTCAAGAGATTTTCAGGTACTACCGGATTCTAGAATATTCTTGGATTTGAACATGATTTTCTTGGCCTCCCTCTCTTCTTTTGGATTTTTAGATAAATAGATTTTTTAAAAATTTTTTTTTAAATTGGCTTTAATTAGGCTTCAGGTAGAATAATTTTTTAAAGTCCATCTGTTCGGTGAGTTCCCTGCGACCAGCATTCTCACTCCCCTCGCGGCTCCCGGACTCTGCAAGCAGCCAGGCGGGAACATAAGCACGCGCGTGTACCGAACTGACTACTGTTGTCACACTAATAAAAGGTAATCTTCTTGTCTCTTTAAGTATTTATGCCCCTGTCGCTGGTTACGTGGTACTTAAACACAAACGTACACCATTCATGCTTCCAAAGCAAGTTATTCCAACGCTTTCTTTTTCCTCTCCCGTCTTCTCTCTTCTTCCCCCGGCAGACAGGATGGACTCGGAAGCGGAGAGCTTTCCCGTATTTCTTTAATCACTGTCAGGATGGCTCATAAATGTTAATTAAGAAGAAGATTTAAAGGTTACTCCCCAACTGTGCCAAATGGAGAACCTCTGAGCATCTCATGTTCTTCCCGTGAGCTCTCCCTCTCTGGGTCTGCTCCCCCGCCCCCTCCGACGGCCCGCGTACACACGCCCACCCACCAAGCACACACGCGTGTGCAGGGGCATGCACACATATCCTGACCCAGCTGTGTCAAGAGGCGGGCAGCAGTGGCCACCAGAGGGGAGAGGATGGCAGGACGGGGCGGAGGCGGGGAAAGCCAGCACTGGGAGGGGGTGCACTAGAGACAAGCACCCCGCCCCCCACAGCTGAGGCCTCTCCACCCAGGGCGGAGGAAAGCGGGGCCCAGCCAGAAACCCAGACGGAGGGCCAGCCTGTGTCTGCTCTTACTTCAGAAACTTCAAGAAGGCTTCTCTGTACTCCCAGCAGCTCCTCACTCGGCGTGCTGGCCAGGACTCTAAGCCTCCCAACTGAAGACGATGCCTTTGGGTCCACAATTTGAGATAAAAGGCTTTCACTGGGAGAACTAAGGAGCCAGAGTCTGAACACTATCAGAGCCTTCCAAACTGAGGTATAGTGGGAAATCGAGAAGACAGAATACCCCAGGACGGGGTATGGCTGGGGGAGAGGGGGACACCAACTTAGGAACGTTACCACTCCTCAGCAGGTCACCTTTGCTGGATACAAAAGCAACCTGAATGCTGAGCTGTGGCCTGAAGTCTGATACGGCTCAGGCAGTCCGTCACCCCCTGCCTATCTCCCCAGAGCCGCCATCCCAGTCCCCCCTTGGCCAACAGCCCTCACACCAGGTGGCACAGCCATTGTGAGGGGTATCCAAATAGGACAGAAAGGGCCAGACGTGCACAACCCCAGGGAACTGTGCCACATCCTGCATATGACCCAGGAGCTCCAGGAAGGCAGAAACCAAGAGCATTCATCTCACCCAGTGCTAGCCCAGGGCCTGGCAGAGGGCACGGCCTGTGAATGTGGCTTCAGTGAAGAAAGGAAGGAAGGGAGGAAACACCAGACATATGGAACCCCAATGTCCTAAAAAAGACTGAAGGATCACTGAGACAACGTGAGGAGGACAAACTGGGAACATCTGTCCCAGCTAATTCCATAGAAGCAGACAATGTGGGGAACCTAGACACAAACTTACTGTCAAGGGACCCAGGGACAAAATCCCACTTCTCTGCTCACCTCACACTGGGGGGTATGGGGTGCTCTGGGTAGAAACCCTGGGAGGTGACCTCTCTGAACTCCCATTCACTCTCATGGAGACAGAACCACCCCCCACAAAAGAGCCACGGGGTACAACCCACAAGATGCTAAGAGGGACGATGGGGACAGAAGACCGGGCATCTCCATTACAGCAACACCCACACAGATGGGCGTGTGCACAGGGGACAGCCCTGGTAAGCAAGGAGAGCATGGAGAAGACGGTGCGTGAACACTTGCTCTTCCTTCCCTTAGCATTGGAAAAGTGCTGTGATAATGCTGCATCCATTATTATACGAATGGTTAAGATCATTTTTAAAGAGCTATTCTGGAATAAAAGCCTCACGCTTCGAATCCAGATAACACGGCACACCGTGGCGTGCTCCATTAATTCCCACTTCCTTTCTAGAATCCAAGTGCAGAACACGTCCCCTCACTATTATCTATGGCACCATAAGAACAAGTAGGAAGGGCCAGGACTGTCATGACTCATTTCCAGGAACAACGGCGAAGAGAAGTATTGATGTTTGGCTGGCTTAATTAAGAAATCTGCTACTGTAAAATGCTGGCAAATTCTCTTGTGGGGCTCCCTGACAAAGACAGGATATATCTCATGTGGCTACGACATGGGACCCAGAATCTCTGTAAGGCACTATCGTAAAGATAACCAGAGTAAATTTATGAGACTGCTGAGCTACTTACTGCACTAACGAGACACCCTCTAACCAGAGTAAATTTAAAATGCGTGCGCACACACACATACACACACACCCCTATATTCTGTTCAGATTTTATTATAAATGGGACACCATGCAAAATGTTTAATTAATGGCTTCAACAACAAAAAAAGAAGGAATACCTTGTTTTAACGACATTCAACTCATTCGTCTTGGACTCTAGTCATTCATGTTTTCATTTTATGCCCTCTACGACACAGCTCTTTCTCACATCCCAACAGGCCCAGCCACGTTTTCTTACACATATGAGATCAGTGGGTCAAATCAATGAACTCGACGGGTCTGCATCTTCATTAAGAAAAAATCAGTACCAAAAAAATGTTTATTACTAGCTGTGCATTTTGAGTCTTGCTAAGAATAAACATTAGAAGAGGTTACGTCTCTTCTAAGTTTTTAAACTTCAGAAGGATGTGATTTTTATGCAACTCTCAGCAGATACAAGTAGATGGTGGCTTCTCGTTTGTGACAGCGACACCAAGTCTTCTTACAGAACGTCCTCTGGCCAAAAGTAAATCAATACAAAGCAAAGGATGAAGTAAGTAATAATACATGTAGCATGAGGATATGGTAAAAATTACGGAGGTGATAACATTTGGGGAATACGGACCTAACATTTTGCATCTCTCATCGTGCCCTTCCTCTTTCTCCTCCATCCACCACCTAATCTGTCTCGAAAAATAAGATGCATCTGTCACCACCAAAGGGAACCTGGGAACCAGGCTACTGAATGTCATGTGGTGTCCTGGATGGGGTCTTGGAACAGAAAAAGAGCAGTAAAGAAAAACTGAGGAAATCGGAGTAGAGCATGGACTTTAGTTAATTATTAAAAATAATAAGATGTTGGGGCGCCTGGGTGGCTCAGTGGGTTAAAGCCTCTGCCTTCGGCTCAGGTCATGATCCCAGGGTCCTGGGATCGAGCCCCGCATCGGGCTCTCTGCTTACCAGGGAGCCTGCTTCCTCCTCTCTCTCTCTCTGCCTGCCTCTCTGTCTACTTGTGATCTCTGTCTGCCAAAAAAATAAATAAAATCTTTAAAAAAAAAAATAATAATAAGATGCCTTAGGGACACCTGGATGGCTCAGTCAGTTTAGCATCAGCCTTCAGCCCAGGTCATGATCCCAAGGTCCCAGGATCGAGCCCCACATTGGGCTCCCTGCTCAACGGGGAGCCTGCTTTTTCCTCTGCCTGCAGCTCCCCCTGCTTGTACGCTCTTTCTCTCTCTTTCTGTGTCAAATAAATAAAATCTTTTAAAAAAATCATTAATTTTTAAACAAAAATAATAAAGATGTCTAAAAGAATATATACTCTGCTAACTCTTGCACAAGAAAAAAAGGGGATGTAAAACATGCAAGTATCTGTTTATCTTTACAAAATAAATGCAAGAAAGACAAGGTAATCCCTTGCTACCTCTCAGGGGTAGTAAGATGGGGCAGGATGGAGAGGATATGAGAGTAGCAGGTCTCTAAGTAAACTTCTAAGTATATGTAAATATATGTTAATGTCCCGTGTAGTAAACAAAATTCAATTAACAAAGATGGAAAGAGGAAAAAAATCATTTAAAAAAAAACAACATTATTGGGGCCCCTGGGTGGCTCAGTGGGTTAAGCCTCTGCCTTAGGCTCAGGTCATGATGCCAGGGTCCTGGGATCGAGCCCCGCATCAGGCTCCCTACTCAGCAGGGAGCCTGCTTCCTCTTCTCTCTCTGCCTGTTTCTTTGACTACTTGTGATCTCTCTGTCAAATAAATAAATAAATAATCTTTAAAAAAAAAGAAAAAAACATTAACAGCCATGAAAGGGAGGCAGCTGGGTGGGACAGCTACTCTAAGTATCTTAGGAACACAGGATCTGACTGCATACTCTCAGCTTTTAGCTGGGGTGGGCCAGGGAGGGAGATGGGAGCAAACGGCTAACAAATCCTGAACTCTTCTTAGTAGAACTTGGATTTTTTTATAAGTACCGGAATGGGTAGGCAATTCTGATTCTCCTGGAGGTGTATTTTAGGACTGCGCGAAGCAGTCACTGTGCCGATGTTGTGAGCCAGTGTTCTCACAGAGAAAGAAGGGCACGGGAATATGGAATGGGGGAGTGAATGAAGAAACCAACCCGGAGGGACTGGAAACGGAGGTACGGCATGAACTCAAGATTTCTAAAACACGTACGTGTGTGGTGCAAGTTCACATCCCTATGTACGTGTGCGTGCGTGTGTCAGTATGTCCACCCTCCCGTTTCCTCCATCTCCCCACAGACATGACCTGTCAGCAAAGACACTCCAGTAGCAATAAACATACCTCGCACTCTGCCTGTGCTCTCTAAATCCAGTCCCCAGTCAAAGAAACCATCTCTTTGGAGAAATGACTAACTCCAGGGCTGGGGCACAGTGGACACAAGATAAGCCTGAACATCTTGTTATGCCAGAAAGTCGTGTTCCCGAAAATGTTTGTGGGGCATGTTCTATGGAAGCAGATGAAAGGCTCTCCCACTGGCCAAATCTGAGACAACTTTAGCACCAAAATAATTAAGCATGGTAATGAATTACAAGCTATTGAAAAAAACAGGACTCCGTGAGCCCCTACCTATGCAAGTAGATCAACAGAGGAACAGAAGAGAAGGAAGGGCTCTTGCTTCCAGTAGAATGCCAAGGGCCACCTGGTAAACACGGATGGGGTGTAGCAGTTGAAAAATCATTTGGCAACCATCATAGTAAAGACCAGCTCAGGCAAAAATCATCAGTGAACACTACTAACTGAAAATTCTGATGGGTCTCCCCTAGGCTGCATATTAGGGAAAACATAATAACGATATAGGGGAGAAAAACAAAAACAACAGCTGGACAAGACGGATCAAGATTAACACCATTACAGAGGGGGAGATGGACATCAAGTGCCTGCAGATGTGATCCCCTGGGGAGGATGTAAAAACATTTGTGTAGCATCCTGGCCAGGAACGCATAACTTGAATCTAATCATGAAGAAGTATTAGGCAGGAATGTTCTCCTGGACAAAATGGGATTACAGCTGACCCTTGAACAACGTGGGAGTTAGGAGCACTGAACCCATGTGAAGTCGACATTCCACGTACAACTTCTGACTCCCCCCAAAACTGAACTATTAACAACCTATTGTTGACCCGAAGCCTTAACTTGTAACGCCAGCAGTGGACTAACAGAACTTTTGAACATTGTATGTATCACAAGCCGTATTCCTTACAATCAAGGAAGCTAACGAGAAGAAAATATTAATAAAATCCCGAGGGAGAGAACATACATTAACCATACTGTACTGTACCTATCGAAAAAAGCCCATGTGTTAGTGGGTCCATGCAGTTCAAATCTGTGTCATTTAAGGACCAACTTGTATATTGTTTATAGATGTCATAAAAGACCAGGAAAGTCTGTGGAAATATTCCAGATTACAGCAGACTAAAGACACATTTATTTATTTATTTATTTATTTATTTATTTATTTATTTATTTTTAAAGATTTTATTTACTTATTTGACAGACAGAGATCACAAATAGGCAGAGAGGCAGGCAGAGAGAGAGGAGGAAGCAGGCTCCCTGCAGAGCAGAGAGCCCGATGTGGGGCTGGATCCCAGGACCATGGGATCATGACCTGAGCCAAAGGCAGAGGCTTTAACCCACTGAGCCACCCAGGCGCCCCTGAAGACACATTTAAAAACTAAACGGATTACCTGGTCCCGAGGAACATCCCACACTTGAGGAAAAAAGAATTCTATAAGCAACAGATAGGGCCCGCCGATAAAACCGAGTATGGACCGTAGGTAGAGCACACAGAGGGCACTGTAACCATGTTGAATTTCCTGAAATGTGTAACTGGACTGGAGCTGTGTAAGGGAATACCCCATTCTTAGGAACACTGACGTATCTAGGAGTGAAGGGTCATGATGTATACATTTTTCCCAAAGGATTCAGGGCAGGAAATTGTCTGTATAGAGACAAGAGGGCACTAAAAGGGCACCCAGGTGGCTCAGTCGGTTAGGCATCTATCTGCCTATGACCCAGGTCATGATCCCAGGGTCCTGGGATCTGTCCCCATGTCGGGCTCTCTGCTCGGTGGGGAGTCTGCTTCTGCCTGTCAACTCCCCCTGCCTGCACATTCTCTCTCTGCGACAAATAAATAAAATCTTTAAAAAAAAAAAAAAAAAAAGAGCACCTAACAGAGCATGGGGGCCGGGGTGTACAGGCTGATTGCTAACAAAGGTTTGAGTGGAGGACATATGGGTGTTCTTCCTACTTACTCTTTAATTTTTTTTTAAAGATTTTATTTGTTTATTTGACATAGAGAGAGAGAGAGAGAGAGATCACAAGTCGGCAAAAGGCAGAAAGGCAGGCAGAGAGAGCAGGGTGGTGGGGGGAGCAGGCTCCCCACTGAGCAGAGAGCCCAATGCAGGGCTCGATCCCAGGACCCTGGGATCATGACCTGAGCAGAAGGCAGAAGCTTAACCCACTGAGCCACCCATGGATCCCTAATTTTTTTTTTTAAGTTATTTCCTAACAAAAAGTAAGGGGAGAGGAGAAGAAGAAAGAGGGAGGAGGGAGAAGGAAGGGAGGGAGAGGGAAAAGGTAGGAAAGGGGGAGGAGGGAAGGAAGGGAGGGATCCAGTGGCTAAGCCCAGGACTAGGACTACCTACTGGCTTAACATCCTACCTATCACTCCTCTTCATTCATTTCCTCACCTGTAAAGTGGGGCAAGATGCCTTAACCCTTACCTACCTCACAGGCTTTGCGGAAAGAGAAAATAATGAACACACAAAGACAGAATTTATTTTAATCCTATTTTCTGAGGGACAGCATTACGACCCGTATCCTTCTTATTTGGCATTAGATTTTGCAAGATTCAATACTGAACTTTTGCAAATTCGAGTGACTTCAGAAGAGGAATTCAAGGTCACAGAACTCTTTCATGGGTATTATTAAATAAATATGTGCCTAACCACAATCCCCAAAGAAATCAACGTGTCCTAGGATCGTTTCGAAAAGTATGTGTGTGCACAGGTGCCTGTGTGAGTGTGTGCATGTGTGCACGTGTGCATAAGTAAGATTTATGGGGGCAAAAGACTGGGAAGCACGCTAAAATTTAAAACAGTTGTTTAGAATGATTATAGGAGTATAGCTCGTTCTCCCCTGCTATTCTTCCAAGTTTATATAGCATTATTTATTTCGCTTTTTTAATTTTTAAAGATATTTCTGTGGCCACTGAAACATGACCTACTGTATTCAAAACCGCACCCACTTTCACATAATTATAGGGCACCACCAATGCTGGTGAACTTCAGGGAGAGAGAGGACAAAGCTATTTCTGCCTATGAAATGAAGAATGGGCAATCTGGAGCTTTTCACCTGATTCACTGCCAATTTCCTAGTCCAGACTTGGATCTTATCCCTCTGACCAAGGGAAAAGGTCAGCTCCAACTCACACCCTCACTAAAATCCCGCAAATCTACCAACGGACATTTCTTCACTAGAAGTCAAACATCAGCCAAGGATACCTCCACTGAACTCGGCCCCACAGGGCCCCCCTGGACGATACCCAGAGGACAGCGGCCCAACCCAAAGGTCTGGAGAAAGATCAGAAGCTCAGCGGAGGCATCCCATTCAGAAGGTAAACTGAGTTTCAACGGCACCTCCCTCTTACCGACCAACCCTCCTGCTGATGTGGGGATGGGATGTCCATGTCCCAACGAGGTGTTTTGCCAACATCCCTCAGATCCACATCAAATATAATTTTCAAACCAATTAGCTCGAAAAGCCTCACAACCAAAGCAGTATCTCCCACATCCTCATTATGGGGCCGTCCTATTCAATTCCTAATGAGAGGAAAGACAAAGGCAATAGATGTGATAGGGTCTACTTCAAAAATTCTTTTTCTTTTAGAAAACAGATCCTCTTTTGTTCTGGTTAAACACCAATTACTCTGCTCTCTCTAACATGCAAATCAGCCGAAAATAGGGCAATATGGAGCTCACTCTGGTTCCACAGGCAAGTCAGAATGAAGCAAGGAAGTGACAGAGAGGGGACCAGGAGGGACAGGGCAAGAAGAGAGGGGAGCGGGAGGACAGAAAGGGGAAGGAGAGAAGAGAGAAAAGAGGAGGGACTCTGGCCAATCCCTGGGGGTCTTCGATTCCAAGTACTTTGTGCTCAGATAAAGCTCTCTTCAAAGGGCCTTCCTGTGTTTTCTGTGGCGGTGCCCACAAGCAGTGATGTTGCCATTATCTGGGAAAAGCAGCATCACATTAACATCCCAACACAGGCAAGAAAAGCAAACGTGGCCAGCAAGGTAACTTACCCGCAGGGCCCACTGGCTACAGGCACTCGGCGTGAACCAGGGGAAGAGGAGGGAGAAGGACCAAAGGACAGCCGGCGTCCTGGCCTCAGAGGGGGCCAGCGTCCAGACAGCTGAGGGCATGAGGACCAAGCCAGGAAGGACTGTCTTGACTCCGTCTCCCGCTCAGGCACAGCTGGGGCCTGGCTTCAGCTTGTGTTCCTTCACTCTAGTTAAGCTGAATTAATTTCAATCTTCCAAAACCACTGAGTTTTTAACTTTTCTTAATGCAGGCACATGAAAGGGTATAACCTGAGTTCCCGACAGGTCCAAAGAAAGCCTTAGGCAGGGCTGCTCATGCCTCCCCCTGCACAGTCTCTGGGGGACTTAAGGAGATGCAGACCTGAAGCCTGAGTCTGGGGCAGTGGGGAGGGGACAGTGCTCAGAGCAGGCTCCCAGGTGAGGCTGGGACCCCACCGAGCCAACGGTCCCCTTCCCAGCTTCTTCTCCCTGGTTTAACTGTCCTCCCAGACTCTGTCCAGACTTGAACCCCTTCCCTGGCCCACCCCAGCCCCAGTTCTGAGTGGGGAGTGCGCCATCCTTGCCCTCCCACAACGTCTGTGTTCTAGAAGAACAACAAAGAGGGCCGGGGAAAAGTCAAACCATCTTCCCATGCCAGGTCTGGAACAGTCCCAGTCCCATGCCCCACCAGCAGCACCTGAACTTCTCTATAATGTACCACAAAATGGGATCTTTAGAGAGCAAGGCAGATCCGGGTTCAGAGGCCAGCCTATTCCTGCTGAGGCTCCCTCCTGGCACCATGGCAGCGAGAACTATGCGGATGCAGGGGAGCAGCCCAAAATGACAACAGTGACTGGAGACCAGCCTCCGTGCTGAAGAGAGCACAGGATACCCTAGAAATCCTGGGAGATGGGCACGCACTCCATCTCCAGGGCCCAATGCCAAGCCCACTCCAGAGTCAGGACAAACACCCAATCTCCACCCCAGTAAGTCCCCAGTGTTTATCTGCCAACACTTCCTACTACACGTTCCAGCAGTAGGAAGTTTCTGGGGGCACCTGGGTAGCTCAGTTGGTTAAGCCCCTGCCTCCAGCTCAGGTCATGATCTCAGGGTCCTGGGACTGAGGCCCAGATCAGGCTCTCTGCACAACAGGGAGTCTGCTTCTCCCTCTGCCTGTCCCCTGCCTGCTTGTTCTCTCTCGCTGTCAAATAAATAAAATCTTTTTTAAAAAGAAAGAAAGAAAGAAAGAAAGAAAGAAAGAAAGAAAGAAAGAAAAAATAAGTAAGTAAGTAAGTTAGTTTCTGGCTGACCACTCCATGCCCCAAAACATCTCAGGCCAGTGCCGGGAAGACTTCTATGGTGAAATGATGACTGGCCACAATCATGGAGGATCCCCGCTCTCTCCCCTTCTGGTCCTGCCTTCCTCCTAACAACCAAGGCCACTAAGCAGGCCATGAATGTCCATCTGTTTTCTGTGCCTCATCCCTTGTCCCAGGGGAACAAAAGAAAGGAATGAACATTTGCTGGGCTCCCCCCCCCCGTGTGCCAAAGACTGAGCCATTACATTCCATCCCATTCCATCCTCAGGAGAACCCTGCAGTGTTGACACTGGTCTCCACGCCACAGCCAGGGAAACGAGGCTCTGAGAGGCAAACCTTCGTGCCACATGGCAGTCAGGTCACGGTGCTGTGGTTGTCAGAGTGCGGCACCTGGAGGCACCCTCCACGAGGGGAGACAGACGTCCAGCCTCTGACTGTGTGAATCTGGGCCTCACTAAGCCAAATATAATGGGGTAAAGAACAAAACCTTCCTCATAGGCTTGTTGTGAGGACTACAAGGGACATTATGAAGGGAAAGTGAGCTGGCCTATGGCACACAATCGAAGAAATATTCATTATCACCCACGGTCAACAAGTGGGGCAGGGCTGGGTTCCAGCACTCCAGCTGTGCGTCATGTGACTACTGGTTTCGGGCAGGCCCACAACTTGACAGCAGCAGAATTCGTTCCTGTTTGAGGAAGGGGGTGGGGGCCCTTGGGGAGCCGCCTTCCACGAGACAGTGGTCTGAAACCCTAACACATGGAGCACGGACAGTGGAAGCTGGCAAAGGCACCACGAGGGACAGGTCCAAAGGTCCTCCCTGGCAATGGAGACCACCAGCGGAATGGGCAGCAGCTCCAAGAAAGCACGGGAAAAGCACGGGGCACAGCCTCAGACGCTTATAAGAAGGATCTCTCCCGGGAGGGAAAAGGGCTGTAGAGGAGCCAGGTTCGAAAGCCACAGTCTACCCCTCTCCACCCAGAAGCAGAATCCACAACAGCACAGGCAGCGCATGCTGGCCCAGAACCCTGAAGGAGGGAAGGAGGGAGCATACCAGATCCCCCCAACCCACCCGCCCCTCAGCCAGAAGAGGAAGACCTGCCCGAGTGGAGGCAGACATGGAGGGCTAATCACAAGAGACCAGAAATGGTGTTTGTGTTTCTACGTGTCCACGTAACATGAAACACTTGGAAAACCGGTTGGCGTTGAAGACACTCCTGATCAATCCACGAGACTATGACCCAAATACGCCGCCCCAGAGCAAAGCCACCTGGCCGCAGGAGTGGCTGTGCCTACCCGCCTTTCCCAGGAGCGCACGGGCAATGGACAGTTCTAAGGAATACCCTCTCATCAGCATTCATGCCATTTGTCTCTTTGATACAGAAAATACAGATATTTGCATCGTTTATTTTAACATGCGTGATTTTCTCTGAAAGCCACAAAGAGAAAGAAAGTCTGATCCCCGGCACCACACACCAACCCCCCTCCCTGGCCCGGGCATTTCCCCCTTCTCCTTTACAAGACTCAAAACTTAAGGCTGGCACTTCTGACAAGCCAAATTGATCTGGAAAGATTTTCATAGGCCAGTTGCATTAAAAGAATAAAGGACTCTCCTTGCAAAGGCGACAAGGTAAACAAAGGCAGACGCATCCCCCCCACCCCGTCGCGGGACTCCTAGAGGTGTGGCAGGGGGTCAGAGGGAGGCAGGAAGTCGCCATGTTAGCTGTTCATCCCACATTATCTGCCTTTGTGGTAGAATGCAATGGTGCACCCTGAAACCGTAGCCTTGAACAAAAAGCCATACTGGAGGCCAAAATGAGGAAAAGAAGTTTCCTGGCCGCTAGGAGGGAGAGGCCCGCAGGCTGGGGTGGCTACCCTGGGTCAGGAAATGACCCATCCCTGCAGGGTGGGTTTATCATCCCCACTTATCCGAGGAGCAACGTGAGCGCAGGGCAACTGCCCACGATCCCACCTTCCCCCCACCAAGGTCCCACCATCCTCCCCGAGTCTGTACTCTAAACCTTCTTTGCTACATATTTCCATGGCCTCTGCTCGGGCCGGTCGCCTTTTTCTCTGGACATTTCCCTTTCCTCGGCCAGCCATCCAGCACTCATTGGTTGAGCACCTGTTCTTTGGAGAACAGCATTCTAGGCGCTGAGAATGTACTGCATTCAACACAGGTAGGGGGTTCCCTCCCAGCAAACCTATCTTCAATGTAGAAAGGGACAAAAGGATCAAAACAAACAAAAGTGGCCCAGCAGTACCATGCGTGAGTCCACAAATGCCGACATGTGCTCCTCCATCAGCCCCCGGGAGCCCACGCAGGCTCTAATTTCCACTTCCTCTCTCGTAACTCCAGACCCATCTACCTATGCCTAACCCCTGCCACTGTCCCTTCTAGGGAGGCCCCAGCACAATATACAAGTGATGAAGTTACAGGATGCTCCTTGTTGTGGGAAACAGCCCCACGCAACCACCAGCTGGGGGCCCTACAGTTCTGCCAGGAAAGGGCTCTCTCTCTGGTTCGGGCCCCCGTTCCCAGCAGGGGCATGTCCAGAAAGATGATTCTCCCATTTATCTATCTGACTAGAAACAGTGTCGGGGAGACTGGGTGGCTCAGTTGGTTAAGCGTCTGCCTTTGGCTTAGGTCATGGTCCCAGGGTCCTGGGATCGGGTCCCACATCAGGCTCTCTGCTCAGCAGGGACCCTGCTTCCCCCCCTCCCTCTGCTGCTCCCCCTGCTTGTATGTGCTCGTGCTCGCTCGCTCTCTCTCTCTCTCTCTCTGTCAAATAAATAAATAAAAACTAGAAAGGAAGGAAGGAAGGAAGGAAGAGAAAGGAAGGATGGATGGGTGTTGACCCCATATCAAACAAACCCCAAACCACAGTCAGGGTCAAGCTCAGCCTGGACACCTCTTGTAGTACCAGCCCCACGCAGTGACTCCCTACACCTGCCGTAAGCTCCCCTATATTGTCAAAACCTGGCCCTACCTGCTCACCTAGAGACATCATCTAATCTAATAAGCTATTTCCCCGACCACCCCTCCGTAACTTAAACATAACCCCCTGTAACGGGTCTTCTGAAAACCATACCTACAGCAAACATTCCAAAGCCTTGACTCCAAAGGCGTGAGTGCGGGACATCCAGGAGACTGGCATGGAAGAAATGGAAACAGGGTCTTGAACAAAAGTAACACAACTTGTAGTTTATGAACGACTGGTACAGGCAATAGCTCATTAACTCCGCACACGGTAAGGTATATAATATTATCTGTGTGTGACAGGTAAGAAAACTCAGAATTCAGCCCTTATTTATTAAATAAGGAGGTTCAGAACTGAAATAATTTGTCAAAGTGGCAAAACTGGGACTCGGGTCCAGGACCTCCAACTTCCAAGCTGTATCATTTTTCTCCTCTATCCTGTGCCATACCACGTGGTAGGAACTTAAATCCATGCACCACTTTGTCTTTTGCAATAAGCTGTATTCAAAATATACCTGTATTTTTCACTGAGATGATGCAGTGATACGCCACAATTAAAATGGTGGTTTTACAACCATCTAACGACATGTAAAAATTATTATAGAGTGATCTTAAATGAGAAAAGCTGAACACACACACACACATACCCCATGGTTTGATTCCAATTCTAGCTTTTTTCCAGTTCTGTTTTTAAATAGACATGTACACATAAAAATGATAAGACACCCAAACATTAAATTGTTGTTATCTCTAAGTAGCGGGATTACGAACTTCTTTTCTTTATGCTTTTCTATAATGCAGTACCTCTTCCGTAAGGAGCAGACATTCATTCTTTAATTTGGAAAAACACATTAATAACCGTTACTCCTGGAAAGACAGAAGCCACAGTTTTGGCCCGGCAGCAGGCCAACCCATGATGTGAAGTTGGATCCCCTCCCCCACCCCGACCCAAGTCACTGCCCAGCGGAGGACTCAGCAGTGGTGCCAACACCAGCCGCTTGGGGCCAAAGGGGCCCCCACCATGGAAGAGTCACCAGGGAGTCTCCCCACACCTGAGCACCGAGGCTAGCCGGCGACTTAGGGGCAAGTGCCTTCCCAGAGGACAGAACCCAGCTTCTGGAACACACCAGCCACAAGGGCTGGACACTGAGGAAAGAAAATGAAGACTGTGAGGCGGGGCCTGAAGACAAATGGCCTTCAAAGACAACAAGACGATTTCTAAGCTGTGCCTCTTAGCATGGACCACACCAACGCCACCAAACAGCACCAGCGAAACATGACCCCAAAAGGGTTCCTGGTGTCAATCCTAGATCACAGCACTAGAAGATCATGAGCAACATAGTGGGGCCTTCGAAAAGAAAATGAGGTCCCTCTGAGCAAGGACGGTGTCCCAGGCTGATTAGCAGGCTTCTGTGTAGCCAATGTCCCCGAGTCTGTCTGCTCCACTGGAAACCTAAGCTGAAAAGCTGAACGGAGAAGACAATTTTTTTTTTAAAGATTTTATTTATTTATTTGACAGAGAGATCACAAGTAGACGGAGAGGCAGGCAGGGGGGCGAGGGAAGCAGGCTCCCCGCTGAGCAGAGAGCCCGACGTGGGGCTCGATCTCAGGACCCTGAGATCATGACCCGAGCCGAAGGCAAAGGCTCTAACCCACTGAGCCACCCAGGCACTCCCGGAGAAGACAATTTTAAGAGCTGGAAGAAATGGCAGTAGTGAAGCTCCAGGAGAAGCCGGCTTCAGTGCTGTGAGAACTCTCAGGCCGCCAGCCAAAAACCCTGTCCATGAACTTGGAAGCAGACCCTCCAGCCCAGGCAAGCCTCCAGACGACTGCAACCCTGAACCACTGTGGACTACAACCTTCTGAGTGACCTTGAGCCAGAACCACCCTGATGAACCCACTCCAGATTCCTGACCCTCAGGTGCTCTGGTGAGAGAACACACGTTTACTACTTTAAGCTGCTAAATTCTGGGGTAATTTGTTACAAAGCAGTGTGTAACTAATTCAGGTTTTGGTTCCAGCACAGAAGAGCTCAACAGACTCTTGGTTTCAGCTCAGGTCATGATCTCAGGGTTGTGAGATCGAGCCCTGTGTCAGGATCCACGCTCAGCATGGAGTCTGCTTGGGTTCCTCTCCCCTTCTCCCTCTGCCTCCCCACTCTCTCAAAATAAATAAATAAATATTTAAAAAAAAAAAAAAAGGGCGCCTGGGTGGCTCAGTGGGTTAAGCCGCTGCCTTCAGCTCAGGTCATGATCTCAGGGTCCTGGGATCAAGTCCCGCATCAGGCTCTCTGCTCAGCAGGGAGCCTGCTCCCCTCCCCGCCGCCTGCTTCTCTGCCTGTTTGTGATCTCTCTCTCTCTCAAATAAATAAATAAAATCTTTTAAAAAAAATGCCACTGTATTAATTGCACGATGCACCCAAAGTGGAAAGGTTTTCAAATGCTGAGTTCCACCTCCACAGCTGTTCCCTCCAGCTCTTCCCTCAGTTCTTCCCTAGCACTGGAATAGGCCTCGAGCTGCTCAGGCCAAAAACCTTGGCCTTACTCTGGATTTTCCTTTTCCCACACTTGGCCACACCCCAGTCTTCAAAGAATCCTCTAGGTTCTACCTTCAGGATGTACCTGGAATCGAACTACTTCTCACCAGCTCCTCCCACCACCACCCTGTCCCTGGACAACTACAGTAGCCTCCAAGCTGGCCTCCTTGCTTCCACCTTTGCCTCGCTGCAGTCCACGTGCCACACGGCAGCTGGAGGTCCTTCCAAGGTATGAGCCGTCTCTCATCAATCCTCTGTCCAGATCCTACTGTGGCTTCCCCCTTGTAAGCAGAATGAACACCCACGTCCTTACCAGGGTTTTAGTAATCTGGTCTTCCTGCCTGACCAAGCCCGGCTCCTTCCACAAGCCCCTAACCCAGGCCACACAGCCCCTCCTGCTGTTCGTCACACGAGCAAGCCTCTGCCTCCAGGACTGTGCCCTCCCTGTGCCTTCCACCTGGAGCACTGTCCCCAGGGAGCACTCACAAAGGTTTCCACACAAACAACACCTCCCAATAAAGGTCCTGCCTGGCGATCCTCCCTAAAACGACACTCTCCTCCCCGTCGCAGTCTCTATGCCCTTACTCAGCTTTCTTTTTTCATAACCGACATATGATATGCATTTCTCCTAATGTTCCATTGTCAAGATGTTGTGAAGTTTACTGCAACATCACCAGTGCCTAAACCAGCTCCTGGCACAGAAGACGTGCTCTTTATATACACCAACAGTCGGCAAACTTTTTCATAAAGGGCCAGACCAGTAAATCCCTTACAACCTCTGCTGCAACTACCCAGCTCTGCCGCAGGAGCACGAAATCAGTGGCAGAGGACACATAAACAAGTGAGTGTGGACGAGTTCCAATAAAACTTTATTTAAGAAAACAAGTGGTGGGCCGCATGTGACCCTCAGGCTGTACTGTGCCAACCCTGACATACCTCATTCATTCATTCAACATACATTTGCCACTCAAACACGACTGTTTCCCATCTTCAAGCTGGATAATAAGGGAAGGACAGATGGAAAACACCTCTCAGGGCTCTGGGCAGAATTCACAAAGCGTTCTCTTGTAGTGAAATGCTTAATAAAAACCCAAATGGACAATGGGCTGTCTCATCATTTTCTGGGGTCTTTCAGCACAGATTAGATGTTCTCATCCAGTTCAGGAGGTGGCTGATCCAAAGGCAGGCAGTGGGCCAGCTTCACCTCTTTCATAGTCTCTTGAGGACTGCAAGGCAGGGCCAGGTCTAAGTTCTAGCATGTCCCACCTCTGCTCGAACGACATTAACCAGTTATTACGTTATCTGCTTCAGGAGAAAACCTACGATTCATGCTCGCTAACGTCTCAAGGGTGGAGTCAGGGGTGAGCTGGGGGGTTCAGGAGGACATCAATGCGGCCAAAATATGTCCAGAGGAAAATAACCTGGCCACCGATGGGTTCCGGCGCAACGTCAAAGAACGAGCGTGAAAACAAACACGCAACCTGGCAGCCAGACTACTCGACAAAAATTACACTTATGTTAAATTCACCACCAAGAACAAAGGTGGATACCTACAGGGCACTGCTTAAAAGAAAAAAAAATGCACATGCTCAAATCTTTCTGCTTTAATTGTCGCTAAATTCATAGTTCGGTGTCTCCTACTAGCCTTAGCTTGTTTCTCTTTCCAAGCCCTTTTGCTCCAGCGCAATCCATTGGAGGAGACACTTTAATGAGATCTCAGGGAGTGCTGCTCTCAAAGGTGCTCCCCAGCCGCCCTACCAGTCCTCAGGCGCCCTGAAAGCTGAGGCTCTGTGCACATTCACCTTCGGTGGCCGCCCAGATAGCACCCCCGGGAAAGCTGTGAGTCTTGCCATTTTTAATCACCACCTACCCAGATGGCAGGGGACCCTGATGGGCTGTTTCATTTCATCCCACTCTCAGATTTTATCAGCATTTTGCCACTGTCAAAAAGCAGGGAAGAAAGAGGAATCAAAAACGTTTTCATTCCAGAGTACTTCTGACTTTCTCAACCCACTCTCAACTTTGGTTATCTTATTTCAAACTCAGGAGAAACTCACACGCAGCAGAGCAAAGGCCTAAATCTTCATGCACCCACGTGTTCCGCAAATACCGACCGCGTGGCCACTGAGAATGTGTAGGTAGGGGTGAGGGAGGATAGTCCTCGCTTCCCGGGAGGTAACAGGACGGTGGAACAGATCTCCATGGTACCATAAGGAAACTACGGCCCAGAGAGGAGCAAAGTGACCTTCTAAGGAAAAGTGGCCAGTGAGGGTGAACCCCTCACTGCCAAGCCAAACAGAGAAATGGGGGCCGGGCCAGTCACATGGTAGCTGAAAACAAGGTATAGTAGTTTATCATTTTCTTGATCTTCTGGAGAAGTATGCCAAACCTAGAAGACAAATCTTTTTTTTTCCCCCTTAATAAAAAAAAAAAAAAAATTTTTAAAGGTTTTATTTATTTATTTGACAGAGAGAGAAACTGCAAGTAGGCAGAGAGGCAGGCAGAGAGAGAGGGAGAAGCAGGCTCCCTGCTGAGCAAAGAGCCCGATTCGGGGCTCGATCCCGGGAGGATCAAGACCTGAGATCATGACCTGAGCCAAAGGCAGAGGCTTAACCCACTGAGCCACCCAGGCGCCCCTAAAAAAAAAACAAAAAAAACTGTTTTTAAGGTACGACCACACCTTGGCTAATTATACCAGGATAAAGTGGGCTTGGTAGATCAAGAATTAGTCTAAGAAAAATCAGAGTTAGAGGACAAGGAAAAAAGGGATCAGATATCGTGAAATTTCCAAGGAAATGGAAAAACTAATGCCAGAGAGGGGTGCCTGGGTGGCTCAGTCGGTTAAGCATCTGCCATGATCCCAGGGGCCTGGGACAGAGCCCCACACATCGGGCTTTCTCCTCCTCCCTCTGCCTGCCACTCCCCCTGCTCATGCTCTCTTACTCTCTGTCAAATAAATAAATAAAATCTTTAAAAACAAAACAAAAACCTAATGCCAGAGAGTAGTAATTTGCTAGTAACAGCTGTAACATTCAGGCTGTCCATATGTGCCAAGGCACAGTTCTTAGGGTCTTAGGTGTTACCTAATTCATTCATCCTCACTACGACCCTGTGAGGAGGAGATATTATCGACCCTATTTTGCAGATGAGAACACTGGGGAATGGAGAAGTTAAATAATTTGCCCAGGGTCACACAGCCAATAAAGTGATAGAGTCAGGATTTGGACCTTTTCCGTCTTGCCCCTAAATCCATACTCTTAAATATTATACTCATCAGAATTAGCCTCGGTCTCTCTCAGAAAGCTTTTGCATATATTCTTCCAGCAGCATGAAATCTTTGTAATCTCCTTTTTAGTGTGTGTGTGTTTATTTTTTTTACCACAACTCTTTGCACAAGAGCTCTGAGATGTTGAACAAAAAGAGACATAAAACCAACGATAAAATTAAATTTTTTTTAAAATCCCGCACAATCCAAGGTATGTTACCAAGACACCAATAATGAGGCTGATGACTATTCACATCTGGTGCTAAGCTTCCTGGCAGCCCAGGTAAAAAAGGCAACATGATCAGTTAGAAAACTGTGTATATCAAAAGGAGAAAAGCTTATCAGTTTCTCTAAAAGAACCAAACTTTTCTTATTACTAAACTTCTGTAGAATTTCTCACTGAGTAATATGAAAAGAATACAGTGAGGTTATAGACAAATGTCCTCACTGACATTTTTTTTGGTAGGCTTTTACAAGGCTGTAACATTAAAAGCAACTCAGGACAAGGCAATTCTATAAACAGCTGGGGTCATAGTGGGAGGATATAGCTTTCTGGGGAGAGAGCATCACCCTAGATGCTAGAGAGGCATAAAGTTACAAAATCGAAAGAATTACAAAAACTTTTCTCCATAAATTAGCAGATCCTTGGGAGTGGTTGATGTGCCTTCATTGCTCTAAGAAGCCCCTGGGGAACATAAGACAGTGAGGCAGGTGAATAGAGAGGAAGCTTACACACCAGGCAGCCCCATGAAACAGGGCTTCAGGAATCAGCAGGGCGTCCATGCCCACATCCCTACGGCTCAGCTGCATCTCCCGGGGTTTTCAGGTCTTGCTTGGCGGTGGCAGAAGGAAAGCAACAGCCATCTGCATGACCAAGCCCCAACATGGTTTACCCACAATAAGTGACAGTCTACCCTTGCAGCATATTCCTTTCTGTGCCATCTCAACTCCGCCACTGAAGAAGCTACTGGAAACCCAAGTTCCTATCTCCTCAGCCTGGCTCCTTCCCCAGCGCAGAGGCCTGAAGAAACAAAGTGTCTGCATTTGGTTCAGGGTTCATCAAGAAACCCCCTGGAAACACAGATGGGAAGACTGGCCAGTGGGTGTCCTGGGTCAGTACTTTCAGAAGTTTCATTATTTGGTTTCAAGTGCTTTAAGACACAAAGACACAGAATCTCTTTGAGTTAGGAACCGAATGTGATCCGATCTTCCATCTCACCAAGAAAAGACATCAAAGTCTTATTTGAAGTCACATGCACTGGAAACTTGAACTCCAGGGTCCCCATCCCTGGCCGGTACTCCTTCTACCACATTATCATGCTGCCTTGAAATGTGAAACATGAAACCCAAGTGTGTTTGAAACTCCCCATCCTCTTCAATACTCTATTAGGATAGAGACCAAGGACTCCTAGCGCCTGGGGATGAGGAACACTTGAAACAAGTCCTACCAGGCTCTGAATCATGCACGGGTCCTTTATCTGTTTAGAAGGCAGAAATGCATTGAGGCTTTTTGGAGCACAGGTGGGGAGCAGAGGGCAATCAAGAGGCACGGACATGCTGTGTGCAACATGCACTTGGCCCAGAGCTGCGGGAAACCGCGGCGGAGCTGAACGCTCAGGGCCACAGCTTTCCCCTGCACTGGAGGCCTTCTGTCCAGATTGCTGACTAAAAGAAGTTGGAAACTCTATCATCCACCCTCCCGAATCATTATTCAACAACAAACAGGAGCTATTTTTAGAACTTTTTCCATGAAGGCGCCCTAGGCAAAGGCCACCAACCTCTGAGACGCAGGAAGGTTAAACAAAGCTATCGGACCCAAAAAAAAAAAAAAAAAAAAAAATTTTTAATAGGCAAGTTTCATTTCATATTCCTCTGCTCAACACAGCTTCTGATTTTATAAATGGACCTTAAAATTAACAGGAGGACAGGCAGCTTTTCCCAGGAGCCTCTGTGTCCGTTCTGCAAAATTACATAACTCAGAAAACGAAGGCTCTGATTTGATTATGCTTTCGGCAGCCGGCTGGCTGAGCGAAGTTCACCGTGCACGTCATCGTTCCCCGAAAGGGACTCAAACACGGAGAAAGGGACTCAAACACGGAGAAGCCGGGCAGGAGAGAGGGAAGCAGCACAAACCCTTTTGCACTAACTCGTGTAAATACATCTTTGAGAAACCTCTTTACACCCTCAGCGACCCCTCCCCAAACACCAGCAGACGGACTCCCCAGTAAAAACTCCGCCACGCATTTCTGGGCCACCCACACTGGGTAAGAAATGGCACATTTTGGAGCTTGGGTTCACCGTGCTGTCCGCCCCTAATGGAGGTTTATACGTGCCTCCCACGTAGGGGCATCGTTAGAAGGAATCAAATAATTTACTGTTGAACACTCCGAGGTTCAAGGACAGAACATGCTCTTGGGAATGCAAAATATTGCCATTTACCTTAAAAAAAAAAAAAAAAGTTTATTTACTTGTCTTTTACAACCAAGCCAAAGGAAATACAGTGTTTTCCAAATGTAGTTGGAGGTGCTGAAAACCTCTTTAATAATCCCATTTCTACAAAATGTAGAGCTGTTTTGCAGGAGGAAATTCAAATAAGCCCCTGGAGTCATTTCTCTCTGCAGGTGAGGTAACTTGTGTTCCCAGCATCCTCCAAGTATCTCATTGGTTGGGGGTGGGGGGCGCGACCCACAGCACAATTCCTGGGCACACACTTGCTGGTGTCTCCCATCCCCTCCTGCCCATGACAGGTCTCCTCTCTTAATCATTCACAAATATTGAAATGAGCTTAGATTCCTAGCAGAGGGCCCCGAAGCCAAATGAGTGAGAAACTGCCAGCAAGATAACCAAATGCACTCACATAATTTGGCAGAATACATCAAAAGCCCTCGCTCCCCACCCAAAAACACACAAACTCTGACCCAGCCAGCCATTCCACACAGAGGAATGTCTCCTCAGGCAATAATCAAACAAGTGGGGTTTTTTTTTTTTTTTTAAAGTGGGGGAGGCTATTCAGGGAACTACACTGTCACACTGTTTATCCAGGCAAAGCTGAGCCACCCAGCTGTCCAACCCCAGAGGATTAGTTAAATGAGGTTATATCCATACAACGGAGCATTCTGCAGCCACTGAAAACCTTGATGGTGAGGGGTGTACACAGGGTAAAAACGGCAGGCAGAGCAAGTTAGAGAGTGTGTATGATGTGATCTAATTCTTTAAAAGAGAAGTAGATGCACATTCATGAGTCTGGAGAAGCCGGGCTAAGAACAGCTATCTACTGCATGATTCCAACCAGACCACACGTTGGAAAAGGTGAAACTAGCAAGACGATAAAAAGAGAAGTAGTCGCCAGGGAGGGCATGGGGATGAATTTCTGTAGAGGTGAAAACACTGTATGATATTTTCATGGTGGCTACATGTGTCATTTTACATTTGTCCAAACCCACAGAATGTACACCACAGAGTGAACCCTAAGGTGACTTATACACGTTGGGTGATTGCGATGTGTCAGTGTGAGTTTGTTAATCATAACAAACGTCCTGGGGCGCCTGGGTGGCTCAGTGGGTTAAGCCGCTGCCTTCGGCTCAGGTCGTGATCTCAGAGTCCTGGGATCGAGCCCTGCATCGGGCTCTCTGCTCTCTAGGGGAGCCTGCTTCCTCCTCTCTCTCTGCCTGCTTCCTCCTCTCTCTCTGCCTGCTTGTGATCTCTCTGTCAAATAAATAAATAAAATCTTAAAAAAACAAAACAAAAACAAAAACAAAAAACAAAACAAAACAAAAAAACGTCCCGCTCTGGTGGGGGGTATAGATGATGGGGGAAATCTCTGCGGGTGTGGGGACAGGGGAAATAGATGGGAAATCTCTGAATCTTCCTCTCAATTTTATTGTAAACCTAACATCACTCTAAAAAACTAAGTCTTGGGCACCTGGGTGGCTCAGTTAGTTAAGCAACTGCCTTCGGCTCAGGTCATGATCCTGGAGTTTCAGGATCGAGTCCCACATCAGGCTCCCTGCTCGGCAGGGAGTCTGCTTTTCCAGCTAACCTCTCTCCTCTCACGCTCTCGCTCTCTCTCTCAGATAAATAAATGAAATCTTAAAAAACAAACAAACAAACAAACAAACAAAACACCAACAACTAAATCTTGGGGTCCTGGATGGTTTAGTCGGTTAAGCATCTGCCTTCGGCTCAGGTCATGATCCCCGGATCCTGGGACTGAGTCCCGCATCCGGCTCCCGGCTCTGTGAAGAGTCTGCTTCTCTCTCTCCCTCTGCCCCCTCCCCACCCATCACTCATGCTCATGCTCTGTCTCTCCCAAAAAAATAAACAAAATTAAAAAAAAAAATTAAAAATTAAGTCTTTTTTTTTTATTTTTAAAGAACAGAAATATATGCAAAGTTGTATCTATATTTACACTGGAGCACCTAGAAGGACAGAAATACAGAAGTCAGCTAGCCAGATGCATGGACTACAGAGATAGGTAAGAGCTGATATTGGTATTTTGGGAGATTTTATCATGGATCTTTTTCTGTTACATTACTTTTGAGCCCAGTGTATTTTTTAGAGCATGAACTTTGCTGAGGACAACGGGCAGTAAAAAATATGAATAAAGATGGGGAACCTGGCTGGCTCAGTTGGTGGAGCACGTGACTCTTGCTCTCAGGGTTGTTAGTATGAGCCCCACGCTGGGTGCAGAGATTACTTAAAAGTAAAATCTTTGGAAAAAATACATTAATAAAGAAAACAAGAAAAAAACAAATCCGTGCCCTGCCCCCATCCCCACTAACAGCAAAGCCTCTGCATACTTAATCTGCTAAGAATTGGGGGGAGGCAAATTCTCACCCATTCTGGAAAAAGGCAGTTGGTCTCTACCTATTTGCAGTCAAGGGCAAATTTCTGGTCCTGAACAGAATGAGGAGCTTGTGCCACAGGTCCCTCTTAGCAGGGTCTACTCACAAACTAGGGCCTTCCCAGTACAACCCAATCAGCCAGTAACCTCGAGGGCATCTGGGAGAGGCTCTGGTTTTGTGACATGATTATAAAAGCAGCTGCCACCGTAACTGTTGGAATAGACATGATCAATCCTCAGTTTTGTCTGCGCTAAGCTCAGAGAATAGATCCCACCCGTCCCCCCAACACACACACCCCACACTCCTCCTTGATGCTGCAGAGAAGGCAGTGGTGAGTGTGGAACATTTCTTGTGTTCTCGGACTCTGTCTGCTACCTATTCAGGACTCAGGTGGTCAGCCGACGAACTAACAGATCACCGCAGCATTTCCAGAGTCAGGGCCGAAAACCACACAGCCTAGCCCTCATCCTCAGGGGCTGTCCTGGGGCAAGAGAAAAGGCACCTGCCCACTGAGCGGGGCATCAGAGTTGGGTCCCTGCAATGCACACCAGCTGTGCAACCTCAGGCAAGTCACTCTACCTCTCTGGGTCTCAGGTTTGTCATCTTTCTATATGCTGGACAAGGTGAATGCAAAGATAGTTGTTCCTCTAGATGATCTGTTTCTGCAAGTCCATTTCATACTCAGGAAAACACTCAATGACCACGGAGATTTTTCTTCTTTTTTAATTCCTACATCCAATCCCTTTACTAGTCCATCGAAAATGCTCCAGGGATGAAACATACTCTTCCAACTCTGTGGCAACAAGAAACGGTAAACCCAGTAGTTAAGACAAGGCAGAGAGCGAAGACAATGCTTCCACGTTCTCCTACAACTTCACCTGAGCTACTAAGCACAACACCCCAAGCCTCCATGGAGGCAGAGGAGCCCAGTGGTTAAAAATCTGGCTGCCTGACTTTGGAAAACAGTATGGGGGTTCCTCAGAAAGTTGAAAACAGAGCTACCCTATGACCCAGCAATCACACTACTGGGCATTTACCCTAAAGGTACAAATGTAGTGACCCAAAGGGGCACGTGCACCCGAATGTTTATAGCAGTGATGTCCACAATAGCCAAACTATGGAAAGAGCCTGATGTCCACCAACAGACGAATGAATAAAGAAGATATGGTATCTATATACAATGGAATACTATGCATCCATCAAAAATGAAATCTTGCCATTTGTAATGACGTGGATGGAACTAGAGGGTATTATGCTAAGCAAAATAAGTCAATCAGGGAAAGATAATTATCATATGATCTCACTGGTATGTGGAATTTGAGAAACAAGACAGTACAGGGGAAGAGAGGGAAAAATGAAACAAGATGAAACCAGAGAAGGAGACAAACCATAAAAGACTCTTAATCTCAGGAAACAAACCAAGGGTTGCTGGGAGGGAAGACAGTGGGAAGGACGGGGTGGCTGGGTGATGGACACTGGGGACGGTATGTGCTATGGGGAGCGCTGTGAACTGTGTAAGACTGATCAATCATGGACTTGTACCCCTGAAACAATACATTATATGTTAATAATAAAAAAAAACAAAATCTGGCTGTCTGAATTTAAGTCCTATCCCTTCACTTCCTGGCCATGCGATCCTGGGCAAGCTACCTAAGCAGCAGCTGCCTCAATTTCCCCATCTATAAAACAGGGATAAAATAAGTACCTTCTTATCAGACCATTGTGAAGGTCAAATGAGTGGAAACAAGCGGGCATTTAACACGAAGCCGGGCACACAGTGAGCACTTAATAAATGTTAATAAATGCTAGCTGTTATTATCCATTCATCCAATGGACTCTTACTGTGTATTTATTCTAACAGTGCCAGTTACTCTTGAAGACTCTAAGGGAACACGAAAATGTTGAACAGGACACAGTCCAAGACCTTTAGTGTCTAGTGGGAAAAAGCCAACTTGAACCAGTAAATACAGGTCCATGCTCCCTTATCCAAAGCCCTTGAGCCAGACAGGTTCAGGCTGAGATGTTTCTGTTCAGACAGGTAACAGGTGCACATGCCGTATATACAGGGCAAACTGATGCCATATAGTCACAAGGTATCAGGGGTCCTCCAATAAAGCAACAGCAAACCAAATGCGGGCGACAGAAAAGGCTTCACCAAAAAGGCACCACTGAAGATGAAACTTGAACGGGCAACAGGAACCCCGGTGAACTAGGTGGGTGCGTATTTCTGGCCAGCAGATGCACAAGCGGGGAGGTCAGAGCCAGCAGAGAACGTTCAGAACTGGCAACAGGCTGAAGGGTCCAACCTTAGACGTGTGCACGGGGCGGGCAGGAGGAGAAGCTGGGAATGAGGACAGAGTCAGATCCTGAATGGCCCAGGAGCCCTGAAGAACTCCCATCAGTGCCCTCAGCTTCAGAATCTGAAGCAGGGAGAACAGGACCAGATTGGCATTTTTGTGAAATCCCCCTGGGTGGCCACCCAGTAAAAAGGCAGGAAGAGGAAGAGAGGGAGGAGGTGCCCAGCCAGGGGACTGTGCCTGCGGTCAGGGAAGAGACAGTGATGCCAACGCAGGCCACGCAGGCAGTGAAGGGAAGGGACAGCACCTTCGAGGTGCACACATTCACCTCCAACTGTGCTGAGGAGGTAATTAGTGCCAGAAAGCCCAGACCTGTCACAGGCAAGGTCTCACCGAGGCCCTTTTTCAGAGGCCACGTTCTGATGTACCAAGGGACAAAGTGACAATTTTAACAGCCCCAGATGTGAGCTGCAGCAGCCCGAATCCTTACTCCCTCTCCCCTCCCTCCTCCAGGTTACAGCTGGTTGGGAAAGTACAGTGGTCAGGTACACGTGACCCGAGTCCGTCCTGGCGCCTGCATCTCAGAAGTCTGAGAAGACCCAGCAGTGAGTCACAGAGGTGGGGACAGCATCTGCCACCCGTCCTTCTGAGCCATGGGGCTGACATTCCATTTGCCGAGCAGGGCGACCAGGAGATACTAGAGGTGAAGGTCAAGGTCGGAATGGAGTCAGCCTCTTCTGACCGTGCAGATGACCTACAGCCATCCACTCGGATGTAGTCACTACCCTCCCCCAATGGAAAGCAAAACCAACTAAAACAGAACCCTAGCCTGAAGCCAGGGAAGAGGAGTTATTTCAGGGAGACGGGAGAGCTCCGAGCGGCATCTGGGAGACTGCTCTTCCCCCCTCTAATACCCCAACTTACCTACCGATACCTCCAGGTACTGAAAAGCTGAGGGTTGAAAAGAAGGGTCCACCATCAAAGGACGGAGAGGAAGTGATGGACCAGGCCAAGGACCACTTGGAGGAACCACCTGACCCACCTGCCACCCCTGGTGCCCCCACCCTGCCCGCAGCTTCAGGCTCCACACACAAAACCTCCAAATCCTTTAGAACAGGGACCACCCGTTCCTCCTTTCATCATCCTAAACATAATCCCCTGCAAAACCGAGCCATCCCCCAAAAGAAAACCATCTCAGGAGAACCTGTGGGAAGAAGGCTCCTTGTAGAGCAGGAACCAACGGGGGCGATGAGTAAATGAACAAAAGCACACATGCACATACATGCACACACACTCAAATTCAAAACCTAGAGAGTGTTTCACATTAGCGAGCACTGGTGTAGCCAACAGCCAGTGCATGGTCCACCCGGAGGCCTTTCCTGACCACTGCAGGGGCAGAAGGTTTGCCGGCCTTCATCCCTCCTGTCCTACCCACCCTGGCAACTGGAAAGAGTCCCTCCTGTTGAGGCCACAAGGCACTGGCTTGGACAAGAGCCCTCCTACGCAGCCATGGTGACCCCCCGGGAACCTGGGCCCCAGCACTGCCAGGGACGTGGTGCCCATGAGAGGAAGCGCACATCCCCCAACAGGCTGCTAGGGCAACAGCAAAGGCCTCCTCTGGAACTGGGAACTTGGAGCTTTGGCAGGATCTACCCAGTGTCCAGCTGGCTAGGCGTTCTCCCTCCCTGGACGTTCACCCAACTCCATCAACCCTGGGGGCAAGGAAAACCCAAAGTACTTCTCCAAAAGCATGGATCTCCCAAAAGTCCAATGGGGGGGTGGCTCAGTGGGTTAGGGCCTCTGCCTTCGGCTCAGGTCATGATCCCAGGGTCCTGGGATCGAGCCCCACATCAGGCTCTCTGCTCAGCAGGGAACCTGCTTCCCTTCCTCTCTCTCTGCCTGCCTCTCTGCCTACTTGTAACCTCTGTCTATCAAATAAATAAATAAAATTTAAAAAAAAGTCCAATGGGACAAAGTGATGCTCTTGGTCAAAGCCCTGATAAAAGCGTGTCTCATGTTTTTTTTTTTTTTTCTTTCCTACTTCCCTCCAGGATTTGGGACCTGCGTCTTTGAAGAGTCGGTCTGTGTAGAAGAGATGAAGAAATAGACTTATGGTTGACGCGAGGGGGTGATTTCCGGAGCGGGGCCAGGGGTTCTTGGGGTCAGCCACTTCTTTTATTTTATGACCTTGTACTATGGATGCTTGCAAACATTCACAAAAGTAAAGAGATTAATGCGATAAGCCCCTTGTACCCACCACCCAGCATCAATCACTACCAACGCCAGGTCCACCTTGCCTCATCTGCCTCGCAGCGACCAGACTATCCTAACCAATGGCTTCTTTCTCAACCGGTCTTTAACCCACATGACACACAATTCCCAAGTGGGCTCTGCTCCCTGCCATGCACCCCTCACATGGTGATCTGGAAACCCTCCAGTGTCCAACCAATCCAGAGAGACCTATGACCTTCACAACCGGGTTTTCCAGCTTGAAAACAGAGCAAGGGTACGAAGGAGTGGGTATGTTTCTGAGCACTCTGAGAAGCTGCTATCAACAGCTCCCTTGCAGGAGAAGGAAGAAAACCCAGGTCTCCCCAGATATCCGGAGCTCTCCCACACGACACCTCACTCCGATAACCGGGCTCAAAACCCCACCTGCCAGTGATGCCAGAGAGTCGCCTGGGGCTGGCTGTTTATGTTTGATTAAGGGCTGGTTTATGTTTCCTCGGGGAGTTTTTATTTCTATGCTGTTATTTCACCCCTAAAATTTACAGTGCCTGAATTCTTCCGCCCTGTTTGAGTCAACCCACTCCCGCCTCTTCCTAGTCTGTGAATGGCCAGAAATAGTTTCCATTGTCATTGACTTAAATTTCCCCTTTGATGATGGGAACAAATATTTTTCTTGCCCTTTCCTGAAACAGGAATAAATTTTTCCATTCAAGTCCTTCTAATCAGGCTGTGCAGGCCAAAACCTGAGCACAGAGTGCAGAGGACACCCGAAGAGACGGGATGAGGTCCGTCTGCTCCTGCCCTTGGGGCTGGAGGAGCTCGCAGCAGCTGCCTGCTTCGTGGCGTGCTGGGTCCATTCCCGAATCCTGCTCTCACAAATACTTCCCAAGCTCTGGTCTAGGTCCTGCAGGTACAGCTGCAAACAACACCCAGCCTGACCTACCCTCACGAACTTAAAATTTTTAAAACTACGGCAAAGCTTCCCAGCCCAACTCAAAAGGATTTCTTTGTTGCCTGTTGCATAAGAACAGCCAACGAACAGTCAGGCCCTTCCTTGTAAGACCACATCTTCCTCTCCAGCTCCCCTCCCCTCCCGGGTGTGCTCCTTTAGCACAAATCTGACAGCTCCCCAGGGGAGCAGGCACAAACCCCTGCGCCCCCCCGCCACACACACACAGCAGGCACAAACCCCCGCCCCCCCCCCCACGAAAATCTACAGGCCTCATCCAGAAGAAAGCACTGAACGAAGCTGGCTATGACAGCGCTCTGTGTCTCCAGAGAAGCTGGCTCTATTTCCATGACTGATATCGTGGACAGGCCACGGGATATCGTGGACAGCCACGGGAGAGCTGGGACGTCACAGGAGGGTGGGGTGGGGGGCTTCCTTGGATTGCTGTTTCTCCTTCCCTAATTCTGATCTAATGTTCTGAGTCACCTTGCCAAGGAAGGCGAATGGCGGCTCTCAAAGTGTTTATAATTACCATTGCTATCTGCTTGATGGTGCACAGTAATAACGGAGAGATTAGGCCTGGAAGCCACAGGAGTGAGCTCGACGAGAACACGGCTTTCTCAGAAGCTAAAATAAGAGGCTCCTTCGTGGTCACTCCTGCCAGCCTGTCTGTCCAAGCCACGCTCAGAAGGTTCGGGGGTAATCAGGGTCCATGGGAAGCAGGGAGTGCCTCCAAACTCCAAATCAATGGCTCCCCATTATAGCCCAAGTAAGAGAACCAGTGGAGTGTCCTTGCACCCTCCACCCCCTGGTCCACAGGGGCTGGATGCAGGGCAGGAGGAAGGAAAGAGGACCCAGATGGAAGTAGAACAGTGCGGCAGGGAACGGGAAAGGGGAAGGCTTAGATGCCCCTTTTCCATGTCTGGGTATGACCACAGGGCTCAGGCAGCTGCCAAAGCCCTTTAGGCCCCCATGTCTCTTCCTGTCCCCTCCCCTCCCCGGGCCATCCACCATAGGGCCCCTGCGTAGTTACAAAGACAGATGGCAGTCTGCTTACTATCTTCTTCTATCGGCACCTTAAGCTGGGGACCAGAGGCATCCCTCTACACGATCGCCTATTTCGAAGAGAAGAAAGCAAAGGAAGCTTGGGACTTAGAATTCTGGAAGAATTATTCATACCCTTTGGGTGTCACTTAGCTCTTTGATGAGACTCTAAGAGTAGGAACCTCTGACCCTCCCCAGCTGTCTTGAAATATTACCTCCAAGCACTCTGCAAATCTGCAAGGAACATCTGACAGCGCCTCCCCCTGAGGTCCCCTCCCCGGAGGCCTCTCCGAACAGCCCCCGAATACCTAACAATCCCCTCAGCTACCTTCCTACAAATTGGCTTGCACCTAAAGAAGGTGAGGTATCACCTCGGGCCCAGATTCCGGTCCCCACATTAACGCCTAAATAAAAATAACTCTCTCCCCTCCCCCTGCAGAGGCACAAAGCTGACCATCCCAGTCCCCACAATAGAGCCAATGCCACACGGGTCATTCTCCACCCAGAGACGGCTTCCCAGTCCTCTCGAGACAAGACACTCCACGAAGTATTGAACAAGAAGGCAGACTGCAAGTGTTCACAATTGCCCTCAAGTCTCAGAGTAATTGTGTTTCTTTCGATCGGAACACAGTTCAGCAGCGAGTGTCCTGAAAAGTGACAGGCGGCAGCCTGGTGACCACTTGAAGGAAGAAAGCATTCTCATGCCAGAGGAGAGAGCAAGACGGAGCCGAGGCAGGGGTCGGCAGGGGCCGGCGGGGGGCGGGGGGCGGGGGAGGGTGGAGGACTCGTACCCACAACCCGCCTGAGGCCAGCCTTGAGGAGCGAGCCTCACCCCGGTCCCTCTGAAAGGCAGTCTGGGGAGGAGGTGCCACGCAGCCACGGACCAGCAGTGTGGCTGGAAGAGGAGCTGAGGCTTCCCCCCCTCTCAGAAATGGGCATCCAAAAAAAGCCTACTCAACAGGGCTCAGTTTTATTGAGGATGGAATCAGGCAAACGCGTCCAAAGCACTGTGCCCAACACCCGTCATAAAGCAAGCTCTTGATAAAACCATCTGGTTGAATCCAAGGCCCCCTGGATTGCCAGATCCACCATCCTGACCCAACGCCTCCTGATTCTCTAATGCAAATGAAAATGCCTCTTGAATTGAAATGATATGTGTTTCCAGCGGGAATCTGGGCGTTCAAGTTCTTGTCCTGGCCGCGCCACCAAACCACTTGTGTGAGCTTGAGAAGGTCACTTCGCCTTCCATCTCGGTTTCCCTGTTGTGAGCCGAAAGAATAACCGTTTAAAACTTCTGGGGGCGCCCAGCTGGCTTGGATGGTAGAGCACGCGACTCTTGATCCCAGGGTCTTGAGTTCAAGGCCCCACGTTTGGCACAGAGCTTACTTTAAATAAATAATAAATTTTTTAAAATAATAAAAATTCTAACAAGGATCCCCAGTCACCGGTGACGGTACAGGATTTGCGTATTTTGGAACACCTTCTTCACAACCATCGGAAGAATGACCTCAGCCCACCCGGCCAGAAGGCGCTGTTTCTGCATGACCACCGGCCGCCCCCTCACCAGCTTGGAAGGTGGCGCCACCAAGGCCGCCGCTCCCACGCATTCTTGTCCTTTCAGGGCCCACACACCCCACGGCAGAGGGCCAAGCTTGGGGAAAGAGGGAGCGGTGGCCTTGCACTTGCCCTTCCTCAAGGCTGGCCCAGGAGCCACAGGCACCACACGAAGCCTGGTGGAGAGAGCTGTTTCCCCAGCCAGCTTCTCTGCTTCTCTCCTCTACCAGCTCCATAACCTACATTAGGACATTTACATTTAACAAATCAGCCACAGAATCCTAAGGAGCACAGATGTTCCTGCTGTGCAGTTTCTTCTTTGCACTTAAAAGGCAAAACAACACGAGAAAACACAAAAGGGGAAACTTGCAACTCAGACACTCCCTTTTCTGTAAGACCTGGATTTCGGGACAAGCTTGAAGTGCTTTGATGTCTGGCGACCCCCTCAAGACCCCCACAGGCACCTTTTCCTACCCAGGGTTCAGACAGGAGGTCCCCACGGTGGTTTCGGCTCAAGCTACTCATGGACAAGGCCAGCACCCTCAAAGCCGTCCACCCACCTGGGTCACTGGCCCCTCCGGAGCCCCCGCAACAAGGTGGAGGGGAGGAAAATGACACTGGAGAAGCCCCTGGAAGGCCATTACTTCTTCCTTCTGAGGTAAGGCAAGAGCCCCCAGACTGCCATTCAGAACACTGCCTCATGAGGAAGACGCAGATAAAGCCAGGGAAGACTCTAGAATGGAAGAAAGGCTCCAGAAGACTACCCAGAGGAGAACGCCCACCCACCAGCAGTGAAAACCCTTGCTGGACCTCCTTCCTCCCCTTCGGGGTCCCCCTTGCCCACCTGCAGTCCTGCTGTAAACCCCAGCTCGGGGCACCTTTCCCAAGAGGCACGCCAGAGGCCATGGGGCTCCACGGCTCTGCACACCCTGGGCTCCACGGCTGCCAGCTGTGTGGCCTCAGGAACGAAGTGCCTATCTCAGTGTCCTGACTCCTCTGTCTGTCATCAAACCCCATTTCTGTCCTACCCACTTCGTGTGTCAAAACTACAAAATGTGATCTAGTCTTAGACGGCAGTTATTACCAAATTATGCTAATAGTGCTAATTGAGAATGTCGAAATTCTTTTAGGCATTAAGGCCTCTTTGTGCATATATTCTGCCTCCCTGATGGGACTGTGATTTCCCCCAAGGACAGAGGTTAGGTCTCCTTCTTTTTTCGAAATGCCACACATCACAGTCTCATCTGGTGACCAGGCTGAGGAGCTGGCAATGGAGGGCAGGCCCGCTGCCACCCCACCTCCTGGCCTTGACAGGCATGACTAATCGAGCGTGTGCTCCTTTGGCTGATCAGCAGCACTCCGGCAGGCAAACCACTTCCAATCCATCAGACATGGCAGAGGGGAAGCAAAGGGAATCTAAGCCCCTAGTCTAGAAGGTACCCAAGAACACTGACATAAGCAAGTCCCAACCATTGACAGGTACTCCAAAAACAGCCCACCTACACAGATGGCCTCCGGGCATGCCTATGAACAGTGGAGACAAACAGCCTGATTCTATCTACCTTCCTTTTTTGCTGCCTCAAAGCCTTTTGAGAAGATCAGCAGGATGTAAATTATTAAATTATGATGCCTCGTGTCATATCACTAACAAGCCGTCTATAATCTCTGACACAGGAGAAAGGGAACAAAGGACAGAATCTGTGATGAATCCATAAAACTGGACCCCACGCTGTCACTCTGATCCTACAGCCACCTCTCAAATATCCACACAGTCAGATAAAACCTCCCTCCCTGGCTTCATGTCCATCCAAAGACAAAAGGGGTCGGGGAGAGGCAAGCACAAGGAAAAGGAAGCAAAAACGCATATGCTCTTCCAAAGCCAAGAGCAGGAATGACCCCCGGCCTCATCCTCCTGGGCTTGTGAAGGACAGAGTGGCAGAGATCCAGCTCAGAAGGTCCCTCTCAGTTCCAAGAGGTTGAAGGACGGTGCATTTATGCTTTGCATCATCTACAACTTTGTGCCTTCCAAACAGATCTCTCCCGTCGTCACCGTTGCAACCTTGGGCTGACAAGACAACAGGACATCGGCTGTCTTTCGAGAAGCACGTAACAAGGCCACACGGTAGTCACAGGCTGCCCTTCTCTGAAGAACACCTCCATCCCCTCAGTGGGCCCCCAGAAACTCTGGAATGATGATGATGATGACGACAAGTGGTGCTTTCAAAGCCCTCTCCTGTTTACTGTCTGGAGGCCTCTACCCCTGTGAGAGTCCATATTCACATATCCCATGTACACCCTCCACCGTGGCAAAGACCTAATTTAGACGGAGGCAAATTAGCTCCGTGGGGTGAAATGCATTAACCAAGTCTCCCAAACAGCACAAATCTAATTAACTGAAAATCAAAACTGCAAAGCTGCCGAAAAAGATTTCCACGGAAGAAGTCTCCCAAGGATTGAAGAAAAGTTGTGGGCCATATGACCTGCCTAATCCAAGTCTCACCGCTAAACTGGGATAAACGCTGTTTGGGTGTTTGGGTCTGTTTGCTTTTTCAGTCGTGTTTGTTTTCTCTAGATCACCTTTATCACCAGTGGGCTTTAGAGAGCTTATCTGGTGTGTGCAACAGCCATAAAAAGCATCCTTTCCGAGGAGTGGGCTCAGCCTTCAAGAACCTTCAGTGCTATGGGAAATAAGAAATACGAATACCATTTCCAGAGAACCGGGCTGGGAATTCCTCTTCCAACCACACACATCTGCCCCACCTCCCCCATTAGAGGCTCACCTCCACAGGACCTGAAGTGTTGGCAGCGGTGGAATGCAACGCCATGCCCCCTGACATCACTGAGCCACGTTCAAGTCAGGCCCTCCCCTACCCCCATCCCCGGACACAGGCAGGTGAGCAGGGCCTGGGGTCTGCCCTTCACTCTTCTGACCTGCCCCAGGCAAAAGACAGCAGGACCGTCACTGGGGTAGGATGGGGCTCCTTTTCCCTCTGAAGCTTAGGAGTTCCTGCTCTTAGGGAAAGAGAGGACAGGAGCCATTTCTGTGCCTTCTAACCCGCACACCGCATCCTGCCATGGCTCCCCACTACCCAAAAACAGTGGTTCTCAATCCCGGCAGCAGACACCCAAAAGCATAGAACAAAGCCCAGGCCACACCCCAAGCCAAGTGAATCAGAATACTGGGAGGGAATCCCTACCACTCCCCCAAACCCTCACCCCCCCCCCTCCCGCCCAGGCGACCCAGGCTGAGAACCACGGCCCCAGACCCTCTAGACCAGGGCTTCTCAAACATGAACGTGCACCTGAATTTCCTGGAGATCCTGTTGAAACGCAGATGCTGACTGAGCAGGTCTGGGGTGGGGCCTAAGATTCTGCTTCTCACAGGGGGCTCGCTGCTGCTGCTGCTACTGCTGCTGGTTCACAGACCATTCTCCAAGCTGCGAGGCTCTAAAATCAAAGCCTAAACTCTTTGGCTCAAGACACCTACGATCCGACTTCTCTATTTTCCCTTTTCCATCTCTTGCCCCTGCCCAGCTCATTTACCCCAAAACGCATACAGCTCCCAAAATACATGGAGCTATTTCTCTCCTTGTTAGCTGAGCACCTGCTACTCTCTTTGGTGGGAAAGCCCTTTTTCCCACAACTACCCCATCTCCTAGATCTCCTACCATCTGTCATAGGCCGAACTGTGTCCCCATCCCCAAAATTCCTAGGTTGAAATCTTAGCCCCGTAGCACCTCAACATGTAACTGTTTAGAGGTAGAGAGAGAAACTTTAGAGAGAGAATTAAGCTAAAATGGGGTCTTCGGGGTGGGTCCCCAATCAAGATGACTGGTGTCCTTATAAGAGGAAATGTAGACACAAACACAGGTACATGTGCATGTACAGAGGGAAGACGGGGGGGGGGGGGGACGGAGGGGACGGACACTGCTTCACAAGACAAAGATAGAGGCCTGAATGGATCCCTCCCTCCCTGCCCTCAGGAGGAAACAACCCTGCCTACAGCAGGCATCTTGACCTCCAGAACTATGAGACTATATAACCTTCTGTTGTGTAAACTACCCAGTGAGGGGTACTTTGTCACAACAGCCCTAGGAAACTAAGTCACCTCCTTGCTTGAGCCAATCCAAGCACCACCTCCTTTGGGAGGTGGCCCTGACCGACCCCAGCGAGCCCATCACCATGGCCACCCTTGGTGCCTGCAGGCATGGCTGCGTGTCCTGCCATCACCTGCTCCTCAGACTCCCCACTCCACGTGAGTTGTCCCCCCAGCATCCGGGGCTTGGACACCTCGCGCCGCGCAGGGCACAGGGAAGGTGCCCACAAATGTGAACCGGACAGAACTGCAGGACTGTCTCTTCCCACCAGGTCCCCTGCCGGCTGGCATGGGGGTGAGGCACCCAGCAAGCAGCCTCCCCGGGTCTGGTTTCCCGGTAGGCAGCCAAGAATGATCACTGTTTTGAGCTGAGTTTTGTTTTTATTGTGTGTGGTTTTTAAGCCACCATATTGAAATGCAAACTGCCAGGTGTTAAAAATGCTGCCCCCAGCCTCCAGGGGCAGCTGGTTTCTACAGACTAGCATTTATCACATTTGCAGTAAATACACAAAAGGTCCTGATTCAAAACCAGGAAGAGAAAGTAATTCTTTTGTCAAAAGGCAGTGGTAACTGAACGCTGGGCAGGGAGGAGTCTAGGCTGCCGCTTCCCGGCCTGCAGGGAGAGGAAAGCAAAGAAAATCAGATGGACACATTTTAACCGTGTTCTCTAGGACCGAGCCCTTGCCTGACCTCACTGTGTTTAAACTTGGCCCCAGTCTGCAAGCACGGCTGCCATGTCACAGAAGGAACGTCCACCTTTTGCAAAAGGGAAATCTTACTTCTTCTTCACAGCTAAGACGGTAGCCCGGAAACCTGTGCTGTAAAGGGGGATCCAAAACAGGTCCATTAATTCATACCAATATAAAACAGCGAGACCCTTCTTGTTCAAAGAGAAGAGGGGCGAGTTGAGTTAAAAGCTACAGCGCCCTCCACACCGGTAAGGAACAGCCCAAGCACCGTCACAGAATTTTTGTTTTTCTTTTTCACACAGAGCCTGAAATATGAAAGGGTCACTTTTTATTTGGGGTCGATTTATACTCTGAAGACTGCAGGGTTTGCTCTTTTGAAGGTTATGAGGCTGGCCAGCCTTGAAACTCCGGCACAGCATTTCATCCCTGGGCCGGTGCCTCCCTAGGGAATGTTTCCAACCTGGGGCCCCCCAGGGGAGCCTGTGGCCTTGAATCCAGAGGTCTGGGCCCACCCGGAGCCCCCCAGACTCCACCAGAGCGGGTTTCCTCCACTTGCTTGTCTGAGAGCAAGAGATCTGGGAGGGGATGTAGAGGGGAGGTAGGAAATGCTACCCATCCCAACACAGGCTTCATACTTCAGGCACTTTTTCTTGTGAAGCTGCCTTCAGGCACCAATAAACCATAAATGAATGTGGTTCGGTTCCCCGACATGGCACTCTCCATGACTCCAACGGCAAAGCCGGGGCTCCCCAGCACGGCTGAGGGTAAAGCAGCTCCCACCGAGCTCTGCTCCCACCTGAACTCAACAGTTACCCTTCCAGATGTGAGCATGACAGCTTGTCTTCTGAGAAAGCAGATGTCAAAGATACTACTATGGCTTGAATTCTTTTTTTTTTCCTTGAAGATTTTATTTTATTTATTTGAGAGAGAACACAAGCAGGGGGGGTGGCAGGCAGAGGGAGAGGAAGAAGCGGGCTTCCCCGCAGAGCAGGGAGCCCGATGTGGGGCTCGATCCCAGAACCCTGGGATCAGGACCTGAGCCGAAGGCAGCCGCTTAACCGACTGAGCCACCCAGGCGCTCCTATGGAGAGAATTCCCACCTCTCTTGAGCAAAGGGCATCATACCTCCAATCCTCAGTCTGTTGGACCTCCTAGAACCCAAGTGCAGGGTCTCTTACTGCACAAGGAACTGCTATAATTTCCCTCTTTCCTCTCTTTATCCTTTGCAAGATGGGATTTCAAAATCCAGGGAAACCTGCTCCTTAGCAAAGAAGCATGTCCATCCCTGAGCTACTCGATCTCCTCTCTAGCTCCCCTCCATCACGCACTAAGGAGGGACCGCAGACATGATGCTTCACACGCACCCAAAGCTGGTCTCAATGGCCAAAACTCTCCTCACCTCCGTGGGCACCAACCACCACGGGAACAGGCCAGCAAGCATGACTTTCTGCAGCCCACCAGCCAGGACCACAGCAGCAGGAGTCCTCCCAAGGGTCACTCACTCCTGCCTGAGCATCTACTGTGTTCTGGGCACTGCAGGAATTTGACATGCGTTACCCAGAATCTCCTGGAATCCTCACAGCACTGAGAGGCAGGCATCACCATTCCACTCGATGAAACTAGCTGTTGGTTTTATTCTTACTTTCTTTTTTTGCCTAATGTTATTCCTTTTATAGGGGGAAGAAAACCGAAGTTGAGAAAGAGCAAGCAACTTGTCCCGGATCCCCAGAGAGTGAAGCAGCAGAAAAGGGATTTGAACTCAGCCCTGTCTGACGCCAAGGTTCCTCTCTTTGGCAGAGCCCCGGCAAGGCTTCTGGGCCTCTCCTTGTCTGCCCTTGATCTGTATGGGACCCCAGTGGCGGACAGAGGCAGGTGGGCCACTCACCAATAGCCCCCCTTTGCCCTGCTGGATAAAACAAGGACTCACGAAGCAGAGAGTGCACCTCCCCCTCACTTGGAGGGAGAAGACCAGTCCCTTCCAGTGCCTCAAATCCAAGAGGCCAGGGTCTGCGGGGCCCACACGTCTCTGCTGAGCTCAGCTCCCGGGCCTGCGGCGGGCAGCCTGCAGGTGCTCCGCTCCAGCCCCATCCAGGGTAAGGGGCCGAGTGACACCTGCCCCCAGCCCACCCACACAGGAGGCAGCAGGCGAGCAGTAGCCCACAGGGCTGAGGCGGGATGCAGGTCCAGGCAGGACTGCCCGGCCAGGAAGGAGGATGGAAACAGGCCATGGAGAGGAGACACACCCCTTCCCACCCTGACGTCCAGGCCAGCGCGGGCTGCACAGACACACACGTGTGAGCGCGTTCCCTCGCTGAAGCCCACGGCGCCTCCCTCCCTCCCGACCCCACCACCACGTGCACCAGGACAGTGGCTGACGCCACCAGACAGAGACTGCCCACCTGTGTCTCACGGCAGGCCCAGGCTCTTCCTGAGTCTATTGATTACGAACAGCACTTTACTCTGGCCTCAAGAACCCTTCTGCCATCGAGTCGTGACTTCTCCCTCCTCCAGCCTGGCCGCCCTCCAGCGAGCCTCCACAGGCAGGGCCTGCCCAGCCTCCCCTTCCCCAACAGCTCCTTCCCGAGCGGCTCGGATCTCAGGGAACTAGCACGTGACCATCTGGAGCCGACACCTGCTTTTCTGAGAAGGAATTCCCCTCAAGGACGAGTAAGTCACAGAGACTAAATCCCCTTTTATTTGTGCAAGTATTTCCGGATGCTTATGGCATACACCTTCTTTGCAATACCACATGCACACGCATGTGTGCACACGCGCACATACACACACACACACATATTCATGTTTTATCACACAGCTTTCCCCATGGTGGGGACCTACAACGAGTGCCCAAGAGAGGTTTGAAGCCGCTTCTTCTGCGAGCCCAACCCAAACATACCTGGCGGCAGAGCGGAAGGTAAGCTATCACAGAAGGCCCAAAGAGATTTCCGAATAAACGGGCAAGGGCGGTGGGGGGAGGGGGGGAGAGGCGGGGAGGGGTGATCCAAGTAACCAGAGGAGCCTGCTCTGAACACAGCTTCCACCTCGTGGAAAAGAGAGAAGCAGGGACAAGTTCCTTAGCTCCCAACTTGAGGCTAAAATTCCCTGTGACTATTAAGCCCAGTAGAATAGATGATCTATAGACGTGCTTATGTTCAAAGAGTCTCTGTGCGGTACATTTTAACTTATTAAAGAGCATTAATGTTTCTTTCCAAAGGCTTTCTCCAGTCCACAGACAAGATGGGGTAGCATTCCCCAGAAGGATCACACAGGCTCCCAGCTGAGGACGCGCTCTCCCCATGCTGTGACAAACAGACAGGCCGCCCTCAGTATAGGAAACCTGCCAGGTGCTAGCAGGTGACCTTGGACAAGTCACTTACCCCAGCACTAGGCTTCAGTTTCTTTGTCACGAACAGGGAGCAATTAAAACTGCTTCCTTGGATTTAAACAGAAACTGATGAAAATATGCCTAGGAAAGAGCTTGGTACTTAGAAGGGAACCGGCACTTAGGAGCCTCTATTGTGTGCTGGGAAGGTTATATTCATGATGTCACTCTCATGAATCCTTGAAACGACCTTGAAAATGATGGTGGGTGGCAATGACAGTGGTGGTGGTGGCAACAGGAGTTGCTATGACTGTTTGGTACCCTCTGGCTTACAACGCCCACGTGGCAGACACATCACCTCATCCAGTCTTTACAACCACGTGGAGGACAGATACTACTGCCCCTCAGCTACAAATGAGGAACCGGGGAGCCAAGAGCTAGTATGTGGTAGAGCCAAGGACTGTGACTCAGGTTTGTGTGACCAGAAAGGGGCAAAATCCCACTGCCTCTCAGTGCATGCAGACGCCTTCACTCGCCCTTCATGGATCTACTAACCACGTTCCATGGGTCAGGCTCCGGGGGGGCACCTGTAGTAGTAGCACAGTGAACAACACAGACACTGTCCCTGCTCTCATGTAGCTGATGGTCCAACAGGGAGAAAAGACAATTAAACAAGCAATTACTGGACAGGGGGTGGATTAGTCAGGGGTCTCCAGAGAAATGGAACCCAGAGAAGATTCCTCTTATATTACATTATATTACATCACATCGTATCATATAATATTATGAGAAGTAGAGATTTATTTCAAGGAATTGGCTTACAGTTACAGGAGCAGTCAAGTCTAAAATTCATGACAGGCCAGCAGGATGGAAAATTCATAGAGGGTTTTTCTAAGAGGTAGTCTGAGAGACAGAATTGCTTTTTCCTCCAGAAACCTCAGTCTTTGCTCTCAAGGTCTTCAACTGATTAGATGAGGCCCACCCACAGTTGAGGGTAAGCTGCTTTACTGAAAGTCAACTGATTAAAAATGTTAACCACATCTGGGGTGCCTGGGAAGCTCAGTCGGTTATACGTCTGACTTCAGCTCAGGTCATGATCTCAGGGTCCTGGAATCAATCCCTGCATTAGGCTCCACACTCAGCAGGGAGTCTGCTTCTCCCTCTCCTGCTCCCTCACCCCTTGCTCATGCTTGTGCACACTCTCTCTTCTCTAATAAATAAAATCTTTCAAAGAAACTGTAATCACATCTACAAATGCCTTCACAGCAGTATCTAGACCAGTGGTTTGAACAACAACTGGGCACCATGGCCACTAACCATCAAGGGGTATATGGAGTGTTAAGGAAAAACAGAGAAGAAACCTGGGGATTTAGGGAAAATACTGGAAAGCCTAAGGAATACACAGACATGAGAGCTCAAAATATTCCTCAAAACTCAAGGAAACATACTCATCAAAGAACAAGTCCTCATGTAATTGTATGAGGGATGCCCTGGCTACAAGAGCCCCAGCGAATCCTTCTGAGAAACAAAACATTACTTAGTCCATCACTTGCTTTTTAACATGATAGGGGAGGAGTACTTATACCATGTTCTCACTGTAAGTCACAGTCGTGTCCACCAAGGAATGTGGAGGCTGGCAGCAGAGCATTTGAATAGTGACAAGCAAAAGAAGATGGGGACTGTGTGTGTCCCTATCACCAGGCACCCCCAGTGGCTCAGCAGACTCCTTGCTGCCCATCCCTTAGGACAAACAGCAGCATCCCTCCTGACCCTCCCAACCTCACCCTCATCTGAGCAACCACAGACCCTTGCCCAGAACTCCAGGATCCACACCTAAGGAGTGGGAGCACAACAGGGCATGGGAGGATGTCCCCAAAGGGGACACAAAGAAGAGGACGAGACCCCATCTGGTTACTCAGTCACAGTAAGGTCATCGTCCGTTTGGTGAAACTGCAGATGAGTGTAACTTTTTAACAAGCAGATCTCAGTAGGACTCCCTCTCTCTCTCATTAGCAGGCAGGAAAGGTCCTTCTCTACAGACAGCTGTGAACTCCAAGCCCCAGAAGGCCTGCGGGCGGTAAGGGACAGCAGACTCAAACGCGAGAGGCAGCCTGATCGCCACATCAGCTCGTCCTCATCCAAGGGAGGAAAGGGTGGGGCCTACCCCAGGCTCCGCCGTGTCTCCCCACCCCAGAAGGCGGGCACCGGGCCTCTCTTACTCCAGCAGGACTGGACAGGAGGCAAGGCCCATCAGGTTGGGCTCCTTGCTGGTGTCATTCACACGGCCAACATTCTGTGAATATCTAAACCTTAATACAGTATTGGCAACATATCCTCTCCAAATAGAGAGTGGATGTTTGGAAATGCCTTTCCAGCTGGAAGAGACAGTTCACGCAGAGCCTTTCATGCTACCGTGTGCGTCGTGCTACCCATTTATACAGAGCTAGAAGAATGGGATCGAGGGAAGAAGGCCAACCAAATGGTGGAAAAGAAACTGAACATACAAACCTGGGCCTCGGGGGAGCCATGGCTCTGACTTATAAGCAAGGGAGTCTTAACCTGTGCGTCCAATTCCCCCTCTGGAAAGTGGGACCATCTCCTCACATGGCTGCTGTGGAACCCAGCTTAACACCCACTGGCTGCCTCTCTCCTCCCCGGCCCGAGCGGCAGACTCACAAGGAGGAGGGCCTCATGTCCGAGGCGGGCAGCCAGCTGCCCTTCGCCTCGTCAGCAACGACTCACTGTGATCAACGTGTGTCTGACGACATGAGCCAGGGGCCCGGCCGGGGTTGCTGAGGCAGATTCTATTCCCAGAAGATTAATTTATTAATTCTTCCTGAAAGCTATCTGTTTGGGAGAAGAATGCACCACCGGCTCAGGTGAGCGGGTGTTGCTAAGGGAGAAAAAAAGCCCAGAAAACAATAGCGCTCCTACCCTCATCCTCAACGCCGCAGGCCCCAGAGACACCTGCTTTCTCTGAGACCCCGGCGGACTGGCTCTCGCTCCCGCACGCTGAGCCATGACAAGGTTTGCCAGACACACCCCAGGTCCCTCTGGGGAATCCCCTGTGGGATTCTGCACCACTGAACCCCACCCATCCCAGCCCTGAATCCTGAGGGCACCTTCCCCAGAGGCCAAAGTGACTTACGGTCCTTCTCAAGCATTCGGTGTGCCCCTAAGAACACGGTCCTGCCTGGAATCGCCTCTGCACAGGGTCTGTCCTTCCCCATCAGACCAGAAGCTCCCCCGAGGGCTAAGACCTGGCCCATCTAGTTCTGCTGCACACCCCAAGCCCGACAAAACGCTGGGCTCACAGTAGGTGCTCACTACAGGTCTGTTACACTGAATTGGGCTCCTCAAGGATGAGAATCCTCTCTGTAGGCAAAGCCCTCTGGGCGGGGGCCTCTTGTGGTTCTCAGTGCTTGTGTATGCGGCCACTTTTCTTAGGAGAGGGCCCAAAGTTTCACCAGACACTCACAGGCCACCTACCCAAAAAGAGCCTAACACTGCTGACAAAGTCTGAGCTCCATGGCAGGAGGTGAATTCCTACCCGTTCCCCTTTGCCCTAGCCATCAAGGAGTCCTTCGTGGCCTCTTCCCTTCATATGACGCTCCCTTCCCCTCCCAATGATCTTCCCTCCTCCATGTAATTCAGATGCCCAGGTGCCCCCAAGGGCTCCCTGGAGACCATCTCCTCAGAGAGGTCCTCTGGGAAGCCCCCAACGAGAGCCTGCACTCTTGTCCCCTTCATTCGCAGTGACCCGGGCATCGTCTTCCATGACACGCATGACCCTACTGGGAAACCAACGCTTACATCCTGGGATTTTACATTCCAGGATCTCACAACCTGGGTAAGCTTCTTCAAGACAGCAACTAGGCTCTTCCTCCTCCAAGTGCCCATCACACCAGGAACTCGGTAACTCAGCCTGCCGACAGGCATTCTGAGCGGGGTCCTAAAGAACAAGCTGCTGAGGCCAAGTTCATTTTAGCTAAGTCTTGCTCTTATACGATAATAATGCAAGAGCTTCTACAACATTCACTATCTCTCACACAAAATCTACTGGTGTGATTTTTCCCGGCTCCCTCCCAGACCTTGTCCACAGCACAGGTAAGATTTATAAACATAGCTGTGCTCATAATATAAACACAACGTTAGCCTCTGATAGTCCCCCTTAACACTATGTGTCTCAACAGGCTTTCACTGGGGACTGGAAGCCTATATTTTGTCCTGCGAGTCTCCTCATGGGGTTACTAGAACAACCAACCCAGCATATGTCGAGTTGTGCAATTCCATTCTTCATAACAGAGTATTTTTTTTTTCCATAGGCAGCTTCTCTTCCCCAGGTGTTAAAGCAGATTTTCTTTCTCGTTTTCCAAAACATCAAAGATCTATTTTCACATGAAAGCACTCATCTGAACATGAAGTAAAAGTCTGCCCTCCCCCAGAAGCCTCACCCATGGCAAGATCCTCTCCGGTCAACAAGTCCCTGGTGCCCATTTGGCACCCACCCCATGAAGACCCAACTCCTGTACCCCAACCATCCTGCCCAACCCTTCATGGATCTCTGACCCTCCCCTTCACTTCCCCCCACCCCCCAGGGGAGTCTGGTCCCACTTCTCTCTTGTACCCACATACAAGTGCATGACTTCTCCCTCTCTCATCTTCCTCACTCAAGAGCAAGCCAGTCATCACCACCGTTCCTGATGTTTACCTGGGACTATCCCCCAGGGTCTCCGGAAAGCCACTCCCTTGCCCAGGATCTGCTGCCACCACACACCCCAGGGATTCTGCCCGGACTCTCCTTTAGTTGCCAATTTGCATGAAAAGGAACAACACGCTTCCATCAAACAAGGAAAAGGCCGCCTTGCTGTCATTCAGGAGCTTTTCATAAAATAAAAGGGTCAACAAGACAGGGCGTCCGCTGGGTTCCTCAAACACACTCCACAGAACCCAAGAAAAGCATCACCAGCTAACAGATGCTCCCCCAAGTTCTCCCACTAAATGAAATGAATGCATCTGATTCTGTCCCAAGGCAGGAAAACAGCATTCGGGAAGATGAGTGCTACCAAAAGACCGGGTTCTGCAGCGCTGAATAAGAAATATGTTTCAGTGTTCCCACGTCTTTCCCTAAGAAAACAAGCATGCCACTCGGCCTCATTATTGATTGGGGAAATGCAAATTAAAACCACAACGAGATACCACAAGACTGGCAAAAGTTTAGAAGTCTGATAATACCAACTGTTGGTGAGAATACGGAGCAATGACGATGATCCCATCCTGCCAGAGGGGGAGGGGCGGGACACCTGGGTGGCTCCGTCAGTTCCGTGTCTGCCTTCCGCTCAGGTCAGGATCCCAGGGTCCTGGTCGGACTCCACACTCAGCAGGGAGCCTGCTTCTCCCTCAACCTCTCCCTCTGCCTCCCCCACCGCTCATGCGGGCGCTCTCTAAAATAAATAAATAAAATCTTAAAAAAAAAAAAAAAACCAATGCCGCCAAGGGGGGATCTTTAGAACACGATTTCCAGTAAACTAAAGTTATACATACCCCAACTCAGCAGCCCTGCTCCTACGGGTGTCTTCGGGGGAACTGTGGAATACATACACAGGGAGATGTGGACAAGCATAGGCACTGCGACACCGAGTGAACAAAGAACCCCACCAAGAACTCGAACGTCCATTCGAAAGGGAAAAGAATGATGACCCACGGCTGCAGCGAACCCTATCCAGCACCACACGCAAACGGACCACAGCTATGAGCATCAACAGGCGTGGAGGCGCAGACATTCAGCTGAATAAAACAAAGTTATTCTTATAAAGGTGGGAAGCAGGCACACTTACCCACGGTGGGTGGCTGGGGGGCTCCCACAGGAGGGGAGTGAGCGCCTGGCAATATTCCACTCCCCAGCCCTGCGGTGAGCATGGAGGTACCTATCGTTGTTCATACTTCACACATGCATTCACGTGTGTGTATATAAGCAACATTTTATAAGTGGGGGAGAATAAAAATCAACTACACTCCGGTGAAACGCCTCTCCCTCTCCCTACCACCACTCCCCCTCTGGGACCTCTCACTCTCTCTAAAGGAATTACCTTGTGAAGGGCTCTCAGTACTTACTTACCACCCTTTTCCCCCGAGTCAAGTCAAAAATTCTATCAAGGAGATGCAAAACCAAAAGGGAAATGAATCTATTCATACCACAAAGCAGAATCTACTCTAGTGAAATCTCTGCAACCACAGCACATGGCTCACAGGGGTCCCGTCAGCATGGACAGTGTCTGCGATTTCTCCTCGCAAGGATTCCCACCCGTGGGCGCTCCAGGCACAGCAGCCTGGAGCGCCCACGGGTGGGCACTCCCGGGAGTGCCGTGCCTCTTGCAGGGAAGAACCAGGACTTTGCAAGGCTTCTTAGGACCTAGCAGGTCAGAGAAAGACTCCGTCCCCCGCTCTGCGGGCAGGACACCTTGCAGGCAGTTCCTAGAGCTTCCTTTAGCAAGCCTCTCTCGTGTAGCACTGCCAGTGGAAACGGGCTCCCTCACCAAGAGAGTCTTCAAAGGGCTCACCCTCTTGACATCAGCAAATTCTTAATCGTTTTCTGCTCATTCACCCTTTGATCTGGCAAAACCTTCTTCATATCACTATCGTCCCCCCTCTGCTCCGGGACACCCCAAAAACTACTGGTGGCCAAATGTCCATCTCTTGTGCCTCCAGTCATCTTCTCGAAGTGCCAAGAATCCACCCCTAGTCTGCCACCCACAGCACAAGTGATCCAGGATTTGGTGTGTCCTCTTCCTGTCACAACTCGAGCTCCTGAAATTCTAATGCTGTATCTCTTCCAGGAAGCTGATCCCAGGTACCAAGCACAGAAACACATCTGTCTCCCAGGGAAAACAAGACTATCATAAACCATTCCCACATCTCCCTGCAACTTCTCATCGGAGCACACACACCCACTATGTGCCCTCTGTCAAATCATATAATAACAATAATAATACATACCTCTTGCACGTTTACAGCCTAGCAATGGCACTCTTCAAAATGGCGGTCACCAAAAAGGGGGAGACAGGGTGCCCAAATGCACAGCCATACAAAGGGATTTTGTTAACTGAAACAAGTGGCTGCAAAGTGATATGTATCCCAGGATCTCACAGTTGGAAACCATAATACATATTCACAGTTTATACAGGAAGAAAAAGGTATGAAAGAATGTATTCTAATTCACTAACAGTGGTAGAGAGGGGAGGGCACCCCATGGAAAACTTTGACTTTGGATGCTATAAATTCTCTAATGTTTCATTTTTTATTATGAAGATGCATTATTTATATAATGAAGACGCTTTTTAAAATAAATTTTAAAAGAAGGAGAGCAAGACAAAATTCCAACTCTCAGGGAGCTTCCAATCTGGCTTTGAAAGTCCAAGTTAACACATGCGGGGGGGTGGGGAGGAATGAGACAACATAAATAATCCAACCACAAACTCCTTCCAGGAGAAGGATGGGGTGTCACAGAGTAACAGCTGTCCGTGTCAGGCAATGAATGCCAGTGGAATGAGAAGGACAGGTCAGCAGGCCACCGAGTTTTCAGAAGGGTATGGAGGCAGGGAGGGATCTGCCATGGGGTTCGACGGAGAAAGGCGGGGATGAACAGCATGGAAAGGGGGACAAGCCAGGAGTGAGGGGCTCCCTCATACCTTCAGGTCTTTCTAAAACAGTAATGGAATAAATTGCCCTCCCTGTAGGCAGACGGTATCTGGATGCCTCTGAGACAAATATAACCCCAACCAAGACAAAAGGAAAACCCCCGATACACCTTCTCTTTGAAACTTATTATTCTGAAATAATTTTAGAGTGATAGAAGAAATGCAAAGATAGACTATCCCCCCATACCCTTCACCCGGCTCCCCCTAACGTTACTACCTTACGTTAACCATGATACCTCTAGCAAACTAAGAACTTTGATTCAGTGCTATTGACTACAAACATTTTTTGGATTTCACCAGTTTTTCCACTGATATCTTTTTTCTGGCCCAGGATCCCATCTAGGATACCACAGTTGCATCTAATATGACTCGTTTTCAAACAAGCAAGCATTTTATGATTATTTATTCTTTCTTGGTTAAGAAAACGTCCTGGCACTCAGGGCAAAGACTTAGCCCTTCTCCTCATCATCAAAGAAAGCAATCCTTGACACAATCTGCCAGCCTCCAAAGTGAACAGAATTTGATCTACAGTGAGATTAAAACCCAGACAATGACCAAACCTCTTAACCCTCCCTAAGCAGCCACAACCCTGCCTCTCTCCACGGCAACTAACTGGTATTTAAAAGTAATTTATGTTAATTGCAACCGGGCATATATGAACATTACAAAGGAAGCTGGCTTCAAACAAAAGGGCTCAAGAGAGGAGCCTCACAAAAAATTAATTTTGTAAAAGACCTATTTCTTATTCCAACTTGTTTTTAAATATATGTTCTGAGTCACACACCATTAACCGTCTCAATTTATTAATAATCTCAGGGCAACCGACTATCTCAGATCATGCAAAGATGAAATCTTGCATAAAAAAGAAAATGGAATATCTACACACAAACATTAAGCAGGTAGTCAGCTGTGATGACCAGAGAGGATGAGGATTGTTTTTTTAACCAGAATTTGCAGAAGGGCAGAAAGAGGAAGGTACACAAACCAGCAACTCCAACTTCGAAATTTTTTCTCCTCTGAGCAGAAGATTATTTGAGAAACAACTGATTCAAAGAAAGTTCTTTGGAATTCCGTCTTCCTCTCCCCATAAGAGAGGTTTGTGATGGGAAAAGGCCCCCATATTCTCAAAGACCCTTCTTTTAGCTGAGGAAATGACAGTGCTCTTTGGCATTTTAAAGCAAGAACCAATGCTTTAGCTACAAAATCCACTTTGTAGATTGAATCAGCAAGACAGCTGTTTATACAGAAACCCTTTCCTCTCTCTCTCCCTCCGAGCCCCTCCGTGATTCCTATCAGTAATAAAACACTGGCTGGAACAAAGAAAAACAGAGTTTGAAAAAGAGAGAGAGGCACCCCAGCATCAGAATACCAACTTAGCCCCCTTCCCTCTGAATGATGCCTCCGCAACCTATCCCACTTGTAAAACAGACAAACAAACAGAATCTCCCCACAGCAGACCAACTTTTTGTTGCAGAGCCAGAAACCGGGTTCTTATTTGTGTAAAACGCCCAGTGGGTGTGACACAATTCATCTTTGATATGCCTTGGGCTTTGAAGTCTGCTCTCTTTCTAGCCACGGGGAACCTGGGTGAGTCATCGGCACCCTTTTCTCTCCCTCTCTCACCAGGAGCAGGACCACCAGATTAATTCCCCCTGAGTGACACAGGCTCCAGGACAGGAAGGAGGACAGGAAGGCACATGACCATCCATCATGGGAAACAAAACCCCAAGAACCGTGTTTGCCCTGGAGGGTGAGCACTTTCCCCCACTGTAATTCTTTCCTGTTTGCTCCCCAAGGCCCAAGTCAAATGTCACTTCCTCTGTGAAGCCTTCCCCCACTCTCCCCGACACGGACCCCCCCCCCAGGACTTGTTACACCTCTAGTATCCTTCAGCTGTTGATTCAGCACTGATGCCTGTTGGTGACTTGCCTTCCCGAACAGACCGCACCCTCCAGAGTGAAGGAGGCCCCTTCCCCATCTCTGCAACCCTCGAACCATGCCCTGCACCCAGCCCAGAGCAGGGATCAACAAATGTTTGTTCAATGAATGAACACAACTCAACTACCCCCAGAAACCACATTACTCAATGCTAATCACCACTCGCTGCATGAATAATGAATGAAGAAATGAACCAACAAGTAGCTCCTTGTTAGCCAAGTTGCCAAGTCCTCTGGGAGCACAAAGAACGGATCCACTGGCTTGTGGCTGTGATCCGAAGGTTCAAAGACAAGACAACTCCGTCTTGAAGGGATGCGGGAGAGGCAGGGGGGAGGGGAGCCACACCCCACGCCTCATGCCCCCCCACCTGCAGCTGGCAGTGCCCAGAGACTTTACCAGTCAAGTTCACCGCCCCACAGCGAGGAGCCCCCTTGGGCTGGGCTTTGTGTGACGCACTCCGGAGAACCAGCCAAGTCACCCAAGGACAAACTCAACTCGGTCTTCTCCCACGATGCCCACCCTGAGGGGGTCACGCCTCGACTCACTCATCCGCCTCCTGCACCTGCCGGTTCTTAAACCCCCAAGCCAGGTGCTCAAACAGCACCCAACTGGAGTGCTGTGTCAGAGCAAACAGCCAGGCAAGATTTATGATAATGGGAGCACCCGATCTCTTCCCACTCACAGGAATAAAAAGGTCAGACGAATATTCGATTTGGTGCTGGTTGGGAGCTGGATGCTCCCAAGGCTGGGATTCATTCTACCGGTCAAAAATAAACAAGCCCGCCTCAGGGAAAGCCTTCATCTGGGTCATCTGCGGGGCCTGGCTCCCCACCCCACAGCCCTGGGGAGAGGCAGGACCAGAGATGGAAACAAACACAGATGGAACCAGAGGTAGAACCAAATACACTTGAGAGAGACACAGGAACTTTGTTCAGTTTCTCTGACCGATCCTCAAAAGAGGGCAGTATGGATCACGTATCCATCTGTGACATCTAACATCCCGAACTCCTTTAAAAAAAAATAATAATAATGGAAGCACTAATTATATATTCACAGATGTATTATGTACCCAGGAAAAAAATGATAGTCAGATACTGAAGCCTTTTCTAATGCTGCAAATAATCAAATAATGGCAAGGTAGAGCCAAGCACTGTCCTGGCCTTGGGGGAGTGAGGGTGGGGGGCGAGAGGGCTAGAGGTGGGAGGAAGGCCTTCACAGTCCGGGAGCTCACAGCAGCCCCTCAGGGCAAGGAGCCCCAAACTCTGCATGTACCTCTTGGTGGTTCCATACTCCACGCCAGAAGCGAGACATGTCACATGAAGGTCCCTCCACCAGTAAGGGCCCTGATCTCTCTCTCCCCATCCTCTCAGCTGCGCCCCAGGCTCCAGAGCAAACTCCACTCCAGATTCACCCAGGAGCGCCCAGGAAAGCCACTGGCACTCAAGACCGCTGACCACGTAGATGGACCTTTTTTTTTAAAAAAAAACAAAACAAAACAAAAAACTTGTTGAACATAAGCAGTAAACTGTTTGAACGTCTTCCGTTTTGCAATAGAGGCCCTCCACAGAGAAAACAGAATCTCATGTTTTGGTGTGAAAGATCGGCTCATGGCTCAAAAGGGTCTTATTCTAAAACCTTTGGTACCAGGAATAATGATCTCTCCTTCACTTCGCTCATTCCGGAACTCAAGGTTTTTCTATAATGGGTTTTCTTAAAAGTGGGGCACACCAGTGAGAGGGAAGGTCCTTTCTCAGAGTTTTGGGGTACACGGGCCCTTCCTCCAGCTCCCTAAAGTCTGAAGCCCCTAAGGCAATTCACAGAAAGGCTGCAGGAACTCTTCCATCCTTCCTGGTCCCAAACACTCTTTGTGGAATAACCCATTTGATCCCAAGGGAAGCTTGGAGCCGCCTCTCCAGGTGGCATCTCTGGGGGCCCTGGTTACGGTCCTAGACACCAGGGACCTCAGCAGCTGGAGATCCCAGGGGAGGGCCCCCCTATCTCTGGTTCTAACAAGCTCCCAGGGGAAGTTCTTACAGCAGCACTGGCTCAGCACCGTCTCCTCCCCTCACCAGATGCTCCCGCCCCACGCACCTGCAGTCAGTAGGTCTCGGGCACATGGGGGATCTTGGCCCTCACCCCGTTTTCATACTCACTGGCTCCAGCTCTCATGCAGGCCCTACCCTCTCAGCTAACTGGTCTCCCCCAATCCCTACAATGCTGCCAAGAACTTTCTTTCTAAGACATGAGTTTGGTCCTGCTGGCGCTCACAAACCGTAATTCCAGAACTGCCTTCAGGTCCAGGCTCTGTATCTTGGTTTGAAACACAAAATCTTACCTGCTCTTGCCCCTAACCACCGTCTAGCCTCCTCTCCCACCCAAACCCTGACCCCACCAACCTCCAGCCCCCTTCTCCCAGACCACTGTACCACTTCTCTGGCCTGCGCTCACAGTATCCCCAAAGGTCTTCCCAGCCCCCAATCGTTGCCCACAAATGCACCTTCCCCATGACGTCATCCCCTCCCCTATTCTCCTGCCTCTGCCTTGACGACAGCATTCTCCAGGTCTAAGGAAGGGGGCTGTTTAGGGTCTCCCCATCTCTAACACAATGCTCAGCCCACAGGGGCAGGGAGGAAGGGTCAGTGGGTCAATTCACCCACCCTCTCTTCTCGGTCAGTTAGAACAGGATGCTAATGAGGCCACGGTCATGAGCTCCATACCCCTGGGCAGCCTTGCCCTTCGCTAGCAAAAAGCCTTTTCCGTGGCTCGCCACCTGACCGCTGGTCACAAGAGGGGCGAGGCCAGAGTGCACACAGAGCTCCACACAACCCCGTGGGAGTGCAGGGGAGACAGCTGCAGTGCACGCCCTGCTGAGAGCGGGTCAGGCGTGTCACGGCCACGCACAAGAAAAAGCAGCAAAAGGAACCCATCCTTCAGCAGCCCGTGACGGCACTAAGCAGCATGTTTAGCTGTTATTTCAATAAGCCTTATTAAGACCCAATTTTCTTGGGTCTTCTTTCAGATTCTGCGGCATTAAAAGGCTCGCTGCTTAATTACATTAGGAGCACCTGTATACATTATATGCAATAAATCAACTTTAATTTACCACCACACAAGGCTATTCATCTTCTCTGGGTTATTTATTGCTCAGTATTATTGGTGCTGAATTGTATCCTCTCCACTCTAAGAAAGAACAGTTGGGGTAAGAAAAGCCAAAGCTATATTTCAGATGCTCCGGGATTCTGATCACACATGTACCCAGCAAGAAGGAAAGAAAGAAACATATAAGCGAGTCTTGGCAATCTGCTCCTTGCTATTTTCCTAAAACACTCCCCAAACATTTTGATGTTTTCTTTTACACGCGTGCGCGCGCGCACACACACACACACACACACACACACACACACACACACCAGCGCCCCACTGAAACGACACAGCCTGCAACACAGGCCCGCCGCTCTCGCCGGCAAAGTGAGGTGTGGGACGCTGGCCTCGCCAGAACGGGGATGTGCTTACAGGCCAGGCCGGCCGGTCCTCCCCTGGCCCACGGCTGCTGGGGCCGGCCCTGTGCTCAGATGTCGCAGGCGGGACCTGGCCAGGGCAGAAGCAGGCGGCTTGTAACCGTCCACACCCATCACACCCGGCAGGGCCCAGATCTGGCAGCCGGTGTCCGGACCATGTGAGATAAAGGAGGACACCGTGATGACATGGGGGAGCCTCAATCCTTGAGGGTCTGAGAAATGCTGCCCTTCTAGAGTGAGCAAATTCTCTGCAAAGCCTCGCCTCGGTGGCCCCCAAGACGCTAAGTGCAGATTCCTGGGTCCCTCCGTTGAGACCCCAATCTCCACACGTCCACGGAAGGGCCCGTGTGATTTTTTCCACGAGAGCCGTGTAAGAACCACTGTCATAGAACCAAGGAAGCAAAGCTAACCGTCCATTCCAGAATAACAGAACTACTCACAACGTAACAGAGAGTGACTTCCTTACTCCCCACAAGGCTCTAGGTTTGCCCCTTCAGTTAATTCTTCACAACCTCCCTGAAGCTGGTACTGTGACCCTCACCCCATTTTACAGATGAGGAAACTGAGGCACAGAGGGATGACATAATGTGCCCTGTCTACCTGGCCGGCCAGTCCAGTCCCCTACACGTGTGCTCTCAGCCACTAGGCTAGCCTGCCTCTCGGAGCCCAAGTGTGTTTGGTTCTAAATAAACGGAAGGCAAAAGTCACTGAGACATCACGGGCCCCACCTCCAGCCCATAAAGCCATCTGGTTCCCCCAAGTTTAAGATCCAAATCTACAGCTTGGCAACTTGCAGCAATACCTCGGTCCCAGCTCTAAGCTCCCCGCCGACCAGATGACGCACACCTCTCCCTCACTCGCTTACCAAAACTAGAAAACAAGATCCCCGTACGCTGTAACGACAGGCCACCCTCCCCCAGCACGGAAGCCAAACCATTGGAAACTAAACTCACATCACTATTTCCCGGCCCTCTTCCCTCTCACCAAAGGAGCCGTAATGGGTTTTCCTGCACGCAACTGACTTTTTTTTTTTTTTTAAGATTTTATTTATTTGACAGAGAGAGATCACAAGTGGGCAGAGAGGCAAGCGGGGGGCGGGGGGGAGCAGGCTCCCTGCCTAGCAGAGAGCCCGATGCGGGACTCGATCCAAGGACCCTGATATCATGACCTAAGCTGAAGGCAGAGGCTTAACCCACTGAGCCACCCAGGCAGTCCCACAACTGACTTTTTTACAAGCACAAGAACCACACACAGCTTCCATCGGATAACTTGCCTTTAAATCAGGGTCTAGGAAAATCCTCGGCCCACCAGTCTCACCAGACAGCACCTTCCAGGCTTGTCTTAACAGAAGACAGAGAAGGAAGAAAGGGGGAGAGGGGACAGCAGAGTCCTGGCCAGAGAAACTTTTTTTCCCCCAACTGAATTCATTTCAAATAAAACTCCATTTTGTGTGCACAGAGGAACCCGTTCTTCTGAGCTCCTCCAAACCCCTGTGCACAGGGGAGGAGAGAGCAGAGCAGACTCAGAGAAGCCCGCAGCCCCTCTCCCTACTAGAGGCTGGAAACACGGGAGCACCAAGAGCCCCGGAGCAGGACGAAGCTGCTGCCACAACAGGCCGGCCCAGGAAAATGTCCCTCTCCCTGCCCTTTCCCTTGGCCACAGAGAGGACCGTCAGGGTCTGTGGCCCGGCCCAGGTGACTTCTCTGGGTGCCTTCCAGCTCCTAAAATCCATGAATATTTCATGATCCAGGTTCCAACCCATGCCAAACAGAACCTCAGCACACACACCACCCCTTCCCCTTGCACCTGTACGGAAGCCTCCTGTGAGGCTGTGCCCGTGACTCTCACCCAGAGGCCACCGTGCACCCCAGGAGGCATTTTTAATTGTCACAGCTGGGGAGGGGTGCTCCTGGCATCCGCTGGGTAGAAGCCAGCCAATACCACTAAGCATCTTCCCATATGCATGACACACCCCACCACTCCTCCCTCCCCAACCTCGGCAACACAAAATTCTCCAGCCCAAAATGCCAACAGTGCCAAAGTCCGGAAACCCTGGGCTAATTACTGACAGTAATGAAATGTTCACATTCACACGATCCTCCCACGGCCTCTGCCCCTTGCACCACCCCGGTCTCCGCCACCCCCACTAAATCAGACAGAGTCAGACCCCAGCCCAGAGCCACCTGTGAACTGCGTGCAGAGCCCTAGCCTCCCTCCGACGCTGGAGCAAGGGGAGAGAGGGAGGGCCTCCCAGAAGCTGGGACGGTCTCAGATCGACTGGGAAGTGAATCCTCATTTCGGCCAAACCCGAGGTAGTGAGGGTGCAGGGAGATTCTGCAGAGAAGAGAGGACGGAACAACTAACCTTCCAGGGCCCAGAAGCCTCAACAGCAGGCCGTGGCCCCTCGGGCCAAGTCAGCGGGATGAACCGACTAGTGTAAGTGGGACTCCTGCACAACCTCCTGCTTTTCCCATCAACGGCTGGATCCAGCCCAGTTGAACTGGCACTAAGTAAGCACCAACTGAATGCCAGGCGTTGTACCAGGTGCTCTACTGAAGGTGTACCTGTCCCCACAGCCACCAAGTAAGTCTTAATATCCTCATTTTACACATGACACACATGTGGCTCAGAGACGTTATGTAATCTGGCCGGGTCACACAGCTGGGACTCGATCCCAGAAGTGTCTTCAAAAATAAGCCCTACCCACCACACTGCATTGCATCTCTTCTCCCAAACATCCCAGCACAAAGGGATGGAGAAATAGAGAAAGAGGATGTCCCAAATCCCCTGGGCTACTCTGCTGCTCCTAGCACCTCCCCCGCAGAACTGCTCTCCCACAACCAGCCCTCCAGCTGCTTCCAGAAGGGGAGAGTCTGACCGCCTCCATCTCGACGACAAGGTCCCTTTAGGAAGATGGCCCGCTGTGACCCTCCAGTCCTTTGACACAAGGCACTGTCAAGCAGGAGCTCTCTGGCCTGACCAGGAGCAAAGGACGGAACACAGGACTGGTTTCACCCGTAGCCCACCAAAACCTACATCCTGCCTCCCCGTGGAGGGAGCCCATTCGACTGCTTGTAACTCACAAAAGGTAGGGCTAGGAACTCGGGCTGGACACCCAAAGCAAAGCAGAACATCAAACACCAGATGCAAAGCAACCGCTACAGCCAAGAAGCGTTCGGCCAACTGAGTCACGGAAGAATCAGCACTCGAGGCGCAAGGACCCAGGATCCAAATTTGGACTGACCCCTCTCCGCTGGTGGTCTTCCATTAGAAAACCCCCTCTGACGTGCTCTCCTTCCTCGCTACACTTCCCCCAGGACTGACCACAAAGGATTTGCAGAAGAGATGAAAGTCAACAAGTCGTACGGTACCCAAACTCAGGCATGAGGGGGTTCCAAACTCACTACCTTCCAAGACACTCAGGTGACCCCACCGGGGCTGGGTGTTCATGGAAGGAAGCATAGCGCTTCCTTTTCCCTGGGCAGCACCAACTTCCCACACTCACACAGCAAGGAGCTACTCTAGGGCTCCTCAGGACACCCTAGGGAAGGGTCTTAATACCCTAGTTTAGCCAAGGGGGAAAAAAAAGTAAAGACAAGGAAAAAGAAAGACAAGGAAAGGAACAAAAAAGAGCTTTCTGAGACCACTAATTTGCAGAGTCCATAGAAACCATGAATATGGGGGTGCCTGAAGCCTCTGCCTTCGGCTCAGGTCATGATCCCAGGGTCCTGGGGTCAAGCCCCGAATCGGGCTCTCTGCCCAGCAGGGAGCCTGCTTCCTCCTTTCTCTCTCTGCCTGCCTCTCTGCCTGCTTGTGATCTCTGTCTATCAAATAAATAAATAAAATCTTTAAAAAAAAAAAAAAAAAGAAACCATGAATATGGAGCAAATGGGGTTGCTTTTTTTTTTTTTTTCTAATTCCCAATGCCAAGAGAAATGTTGCTTCAAAAATCCCTGCACTGTTTCTCTGCAGGCCAGCCCTCTCTGGGCCTCCTCTTTGTCCCCGGCCTCTCGTTCTAATGTGCAGAGCCCTGCACTTCCCATCCGCCTAACCCTACCCTTGGCATTTTAATGAGCGGCTACTGGTTTTTCCTCCCAAAGCTGCCTGCTTTCTACTAGAACACACCTTTCCTAATTTTGTTTGTTCACTTTAAAAAAAAAAAAAAAAGGGCAGGTTTACTGCGAGGTCATTTTGCCCTAGGAAAGGAACAAATTAAGTTGAGGCCACAGCGGGCTGGGGAATCCACTCCCCCTCAGACAAGCAACCCTGGGAAAGGTCACGGGCAGCCCCTGTTCCTGGAGCCCAGAGACAAGTGGTGTGGTCACCTCTGAGAGCACAGCCAGCAACACTGGCACACCAAGCTCTTTTATGGGGTACCTCTTAAACACTCCAGAAATCTGTCCAGTTCCCCTTCAGAATTTGGAAAACAAAAGCGTTCTCAGCAGGAGGGGGAAGCCAGGACTCGATTATGAGCAATTAGTGAGTCAATGATTCTCAGAGACACTGATTTAGGCCAGCAGTTCTTATTAGCGACCCTCGAGGAACACGCAAGGGCACACAGCTTCAAGGAGGGGGGCCCCCCAAAAAATCGCCCAAGACCCACCTTCGGAGTTTTCTCCCTCAGACCCTTAAAAAGTCTGTGCTCGGCCTTTAAAGAAAAAGCTTTGGTAATTTATTTCCTGAAAATGCCAAAAAAACAAGTGAAATTACAGCCACCAATGCTGTTGGCCAACATGAAATCATTCTCTCAAAATCCTGGACACGGGACAAGGAGTTAGGTATCTGTCAAAAGAGAGAAAGAAAGTAAAGAAAAGGGAGGGAGGGAGGGAAGCTAGCTGGCTCCAATGAGCAGTGTGACCCTTCTTCTTGCCCTCATCAGGGAGGCAGGGACAGAAAACAGATTGGGTCCCCACTCCCACTGCATCCGTGAGGATGAAAAGGTATTGATTCCTGAGACAAAAAGTATCCTGCAGTATTTTTTTTCTTTCACGTCCCCCCTCACCCACCCAAACACCTGTTCAGGAAGTCACAACGACACGGCCAAACGTGCTCAGAGCCTTGCTAACTGACAGGGCAACGAGAAAAGGAAACATTTCTAAAAATATAATGATGCTTGCTGGGAAAATGGGGTTCCGGGTACACAGAAATTCGCGGGAATATCTCTTTGGGGAGATGTTCCTGTAACTGTTTCTCAACAGTCAGCTCTATACCACAGAATTCAAAACAGGCCCCGAGGACACAGCAGCTTCCCAGATACCACTGGGGGTGCGCCCCTGTCCTCCACAGCTGACTCCCCTTGAAGGTGGTTAAGGGCTCAACAGCTCCACATGCCTCCCCCACCACCTGGGCCTCAGTCCCGAAACCCTGCGGGACCCACTCTTCTCTTTCTGATTTGCAAGTACTAAAGGGAAGCATGCGGGTCAAGGGGAGACTGTAAAGATACAAACCAGACCCCCTCCCAACCCCCCCCACCTGGCACAGAGCACATCACAAACTTCTTTATTCCTTCAGTTTCAGCCCATTTGCTAATCTATTCACTCTAAGCAGTTGGAAGAAGAAAGCAAATGAAAACAAACCCAGGCTTTCTTCCTCGGAGGGGGGAAAACACGTCTCCTTGAACCCAAAGAACTCTCCCTGATACTCGCCTCCCCTGCGTGTCTGTTGCTCCCTAACCTTGAGAACAGAGCGTGTCTGCGGGCCTCTGCTCTCGGCTCCAACAGCCAAGACGAGGAATCCTTATCTGAAAAGACGGGTCCCAGCTGAGAGATGCAAGCCATTTTGTAAAAGTTGCAAAGAAGAAAGTTCTGAGAAACTGAAGCTGATCTGGGCACAGAAACCTCCCTTCCTGCTACGAGGCTTCTAGAAAGGTGAAGGCAAAGGCACATCCAGAAACTGATCACTCCTCCAATTTGCCTCCTTGAGGTAAAAAAGGCAGCTCTCATGCTAGCAAAGAGTACAGAGGCCAGAGCCAGCTGAAGCCCTCTTCTGTCCCCCACAGATGTCCCTGAGCTCAGCTCGGCCCGCCCCCCACCCCCACCCCCGCACCCACCATAGGGGAAGAAAATGGCACAGCGCAGCCCCATGCTTCTCATCTCTATAGCAACCGAAAACACACGGACCACTCCTCAACCAAGATACACAGGAATCCTGAACAAAAACTTCCTTCTCAAAAACTGTCTTTTACAATATTCTAATTAAGTGCTTTCTTAAAAAGTTAGTGTCCGCGTGTTTGAGGTGTGACTGCAGTCAAACCACACCGTCCCATCTCCTCCTCCTTCCAGCCTTACCCCCAGTCACTTAAAGTAAAAAAAAAAAAAAAAAAAAAAAAAAAAAAAAAAAAATTCCAGATTTCAAAGCCAGCTGCGGCTGCACAGCTGTAGGGAACAAACCTGTCAAGAGAACACACACACACCCACCTCTAAGATACATACAGAGAGTGGGTTTATTTTTTGTTTGGAGTGAGAGACACAGGGCTAGCAGCTCTGGGCCAGCAGCTGGGCCTGCAAACTTTGCGCCGGGGCGGGGGCAGCAGGGGGAGCCAGCATACTCGGACGCAAGCCTTAAAGACACCGAAGAGGCCAGGCATCACCAGGACAACCACGCTGGGGTGCAGGGCCCAGCGGGGCCCCATCAAGCACTCGCATTAAAGAGAAAAAAATTCGACAAGGATGAAAAGACACTGATACTCGGACATGGCTCGACTCCGCGGGCCCCTTTTCAGAATTAAAAAGGAAAATAAAATCTGGAGCCACGCTGATCCAGAACATCACACCAAGGGGCTTCCCTGGTGAGAGCCTCCCCGAACACACTTTAATCGCCCGAAGTTGGCTATTTTGGTTGGCACTGGGTCCCTTTAAAGACTGTTTACAAATACAGAGCAATCGATATTTCCTAACTCAAGGGTATCCTGAACAGAAACAGAGTCCTGCTGGGCACGATGGGGGAGGGAGTGGGGTGAATGCTCCCAGTGTGTCCCCACCAACCTGCCACCTCTGCTGGGAAGCCTGGGGCACACACAGCCCCCCGCACTCTGGGAACGCACCCCCCCAGACCACGTCTCTAGGTGGCCACGAGCGTCCCCCATCCTTTGCACATTGTTCACCAATTCTGCTGGCTCTGGAGCAAAACTTTCTTTTTGTTAAAGATTTTATTTTTTCATTTTGAGAGAGGAGAGAGAGAGAGAGAGAGCATGAACAGGGAGACGGACAGAGGGAGAGGGAGAGGCAGGGCTCGATCCCAGGACCCCGAGATCATGGCCTGAGCTAAAGGCAGAACTGACTAAGCCACCCAGGCATCCCAGCCAAATTCTCTCTTCATTGGGACCTGGATCGAGGCCTTTTTTTGTTGCTCTTATATATATTGTCATTTCGGGATTTTTCTTTTTCTTTTTTTTTTTTTTGGTTGGGTTCAGGGGTATTTGGAAGAGCCTGTTTCTTTCCTTTCTTCCTTTCCTTCTTTTATCTAAATATATTTTCACATGCTCTTTACATGGCTTAAGGTTTGGCATCCATCTCAAACACATCTATAATGGACCAGGAGCCAAAATCTGTTTCTGGTTATCACAAACAAATCAAGGTCCCCTGAAGCTGGGGGGCAGATGCAGGCAAAACCAGACACAGGCCCCCTGAAAGGGTCAGGGACACAAACTGACTTCTGGGCTCTACCCACAGAGGAAGCAGTTCAGCCCCAGGGGCTGACGTTACTGCCTGACCCCACTTGGCCTTTGCTTATAAACTTCCCAGCCACTCACTCTGCAGAGCGTACAGGTGGGACTCCACATCGAGTGGAACAGAGCTTTCTAGAAACCCTGATGACTCTGAAAGGGAAAAGGAGGGGAGTGGAGAGGGACACATGAGCTCCTTCTCCCCCTCAAAAACGGCAAGCCCCCATACAGAGAACGCAGCTGCAGGAAGATGAAAAACATTTTATTGTTTAAAGAGTAGCAGAGGGTTTCTGGACATGGGCAATTTAAAATTAAATACCACTCTGTCACAGCCGTTAGCAGTTAAAGGTGAACGCGTTACTTTAAAAGCAAAATCATCCCAGCCAGAAGGGCTGCCTTCCACGGAGGGACCCAGACGCCGCCCCCATTATTCAGACTTTAATAGTCGGCCACCCAACTGCCCTGGACGGCAAGCCTCTCCCATACACATATTTTTCCAGGAAAAAAAAAAAAGTCTCGCTCTCTCCCTCCCTCCACAGAGCATGAAGTAAACGCTTTAGGGAAAGTGAGTAATATCTTGTGGCTGAGGTAAAAGACTCAATTATAAAAACTTCAGAAGGATTCTCAAGGAACGTCTACCCACTATGACAGCAAGTTATGCAAAACCCAAAGTGGAGCTCAAATATTTCCCCTCTACCCGCCACCCCCACCTCCTCCCACCCCTGCAAAACACAGGGGAGGAGGAGGAAGCAGGCAAATGGGGGAGATACTGCGTAAAAAATGGATTCTGAGGCCTGGACACTCATCCCCCAATCCTGAAAGACAAGCCGGCCACACATGCTTCTTTATCACCTCAGCAAGAATTACGGCTCGGGAGGCCGGCACTAATTTTAGTATCAGATTTATTATGCAGCAGGGGGCAGGGACTCTTCAGGCCTGTCCCTCTTCTCCGTGCAGAACTACAGTGCCTTCAGGACGGCCTCCCCGAGGAGCAGTGTGGCTAACACACAGAAACTTCCAGACTCCTGAGATCTGGGAATCCTTGGAAAACACGGGGCTGGCCCTCCAGGGTGCTTCCCTGGTCCTCTCCGAGTCCTTTCCAGGCGCTCCTAAGAGCTCCCTCTAACTACAAGACTGCAACATACCTCCTACTTTGTGTCTGAAACAAAGTCACCCCAAGCAAAGACATGAAACCCCAAGGTCACAAAGCAAGGGACACCAACGCGGACTGAAACCGAGCCTGGGGCTAGCAACTCCGGTCTCCCGGCTTTGATCTCAAAGGAAATAAAGCCAGAGAAGTCAACGCAGGGACAAATTGTCACTGTTGACGTCCTCGGTCGGCCACTTCAACCCGGCTCCGTGGAACAGCCGAACTGAAGACAGACTCTCGGGCTCGTTTTATCTCCATCAGGCTTTTCCACTTGGGGTGCTGGGCGTCCTTTGGTCTGCCGTTGGCCCTGGTTTCTCTTGGCATCCCCCCACGGAGCGGGTTTGTCACTGGGTAGCTCCGGCGGTTGTCAGTCATCCTGACTGCTTTACTCCAGAAGGGCCTTTCCACACAAAAGGCCTCACTGAGGCAGAACGGGCTCACCTTTGATTTGCTCACCTCTCACATGTAAAAACAGCTCAGAGGCCTCTGCTGAGCACGGCTGCGCTCGGGGGAAAAAGACTGAAATTCAGTCTGTGGAGAAACAAGGGTTTTTTAAAGCACGCTCTGGAAGGTGAGATCCCCCGCTCGGGTTCTGCTCGAAGGAAGAGCTAAATGGAGCGGGCTGGAACGGAATTAGCCTCCAAGAACCCAGCCGTACCCTCCGAGTAGCAAGACCAATTTGCTGGAAGCGACCGGGAGAGGAAAGTCAGAGATGCGTTTGAACCGCAAAGACAGAAACAATTCGCTCTGAATCATTTTCAGCCTTTGGAGTTTGATAGGAAGGTACTATTATCATCCCAGCGGACGAAAGGAATGAGAGGCCCAGGAGGACTCAGAATTGGCCGGAGTCACACCGCAGGTACCGGAAGTGCCGGGGCCAGAATCTACATCCCTCACTTACGCCAAGCTCGCTCTGAAAGATCCGCTCTTTGTGGCCAAGGGTGGCCTTGGCCCTCTCAACTGAACGGGACAGGCGACACCGGGTCCACATGGGAGTGTGCCTGGGTGTCTATGTATGCAAGAGGATGAGCCCACGCAGACCAGCAAAGGCCGAGCCCCAGGGAGCCCACCCTCCTGCAACACCACAGCTTCCTCTCGGGGATGTTATTGCGTGCTCCCACACCCAACTAGGCAGGCCACACGGGATGACCGAACTGTGTAGGGACCTCCCCACAGACCCCTGGCATGCACAGACTTCATCCAAGGACCCCTAGATTGCAGAATGCTCTTTCCCCAACACCCACCTGACAAGGACACCCCCACCCTAGCTCCTTAATGGCTGTCCACGGCCTAAAGCTACAGTCCCCAAGGTAGGGTTTAGGGGGAAAAGACGAACTTTCCTGTGTGTTTAGCTTTTAAGATTTTATTTATTTATTTGAGAGAGAGAAAGTGAGAGCGTGTGCATAGGCAGGGGGAGGGGCAGAGGGTGAGGAAGAAGCAGGCTCCCAACTGAGCAGGGAGCCCAACGTGGGGCTCGATTCCACGACCCTAAGATCATGACCTGAGCTGAAGGCAGACACTTAACTGACTGAGCCACCCAGGTGCCCTGGGTTTAACTTTTTTCTCATCCTTTTTCATTTTTAATTATTTGCCTATGACTTACAGGGAACGTAGACTTTCAACACAATAGCCCGTGTATGTCATTTATGAGTAAGTATACAAGTATACATTCAAATAAAGGTCTACCAAGAGGGGTACATCACCATGAGTGTGCAGAATTCCCACCAGAAGGTGACATTCAACCCTGAGTCAGGCCCATGTGTCCTGCCCATCTGCCGTGGGCACCAACGTTCCTGACCTCAGCAAGGGCTGGGGGCTCTGTCTACACACACCAGCCCAACCTGCCTCTCCCCTTTAGCACTGCCCACTCAGCTGCCAAATCACCCTGCTGCTGTGCTAATTCACCAACACACCTCCGTCGCTCTGCCCACCTCCACCTCCCAGAACTCAGGCTGCCTGCCTCCTCACGCAAGTCACTTACCGGTCCCCCCACATCAGCCCGGGGCAACCACAAGCCCTCCCCACATAGACTGCCACACAGATCTTTCCAAAACTCAGAATTGATCATTTCCCACCCCTTCCTGAGCCCTAAGCGGGCTCCCCCCAAAACCCCCTTGGGGTAAAAATAAAACCCAACCCCACACACATGGCCCAGACTCACTGTGCCGCTTTCCACGCCCTGCCCTCTGCCTTCCAGCACAAGAAACGCACCCCGATCCCCCATCCTGAGGTCATGCTTACACTCAGCCTCTAGGCACTCCTCTGGGAAGCCTTCCCGAAACCCTACAGAAGACCCGGTGTCTCCAACACACCCCCTGAAACAGCCTACGGGTTTTCGTAGCACTCCCTGTAACTGTACTCCAATAACGGATCCCATGATAGGTTGTTTAACCAATGTGTCCCTGCCAGATACAAACTCAGGGATGGGGTGAGCCTCCTCACGGCTGGACCGCAGTACCCAGCTCCAGGGCCTGGCTCAGGACAGGGCAGACATTTGCTGCGTGGTGGTGAATTGCTCCCTCAGGCCGCCCTCCTCTGCACACTATGCTCTGGCCTGTGACGAACAATCTGGCACACACCCCCCAAAGGCCAGGCTTCCTAACTGCTCCCACAGGTGGCTCGCCCGGAGGCTCTTCCCCACTCTCAAGATTCAGCTCACGGGGGAACTCCTCCATGAGGCCTGCCCTGCCTGCTCCCTGCTCTGTGTCCCCTGTGTGTGGCAGACACACACAGCTGCCAACCCCACACTAGCACACGGCCTTGTTTCTACACCTGCCTCCCTGTGAGCAGCCAGAGGGCAAGGCGAGCATCTACAACATCTTCGGCTCTGGCTCCTCAGGGCCTGAGGGCGCCCCCAAGCATCTCTGTCTGGCCAATACCTGGCCTGCGTCGTGGGCAAGCATATCCTTTTCTCCTGAACCCACAAGATGCTCTCCACACAGTCCCTCTTTCCACCCTCCCTTCAAGGGAGTAATATTAATAGTCTAATGACACCTCCTAGGATTTCCCCATCTTCAAAACCTACTCAGGCCTTCCCTCCAAAAGGAGACAGATGAGCCTCTGAAGGGACCCGGCTGCCCCGGGCCCAGACTCACCCCCACTCTGGCACCCCTGACGCACACACAGGCCTGAGAGGCAGGCACGGCTGCCGACCCAGCATCGCCCCACCAAAGTGGGGGAGTACCGTGGGAGCGGAAGCCATCTGAACACGGAACTCCGTCTGCCAAACACACTCCAGAACATTCTGAAATTGCAAATGGCCTTTGATCAGTCCTGCCTCCGTCACACAAAGCTTCTGTATTTCAGACAGTACCAGACGTAGGTTTCCAAAAACGAACGTGGGTCTTCACATCCCTCGGCCATCGGTTCCCCTCCACTTCTCCCTCGCCTCCTTCTCCTGATGCTGGGGCACTAAGATGTCAGACAAGGGCGGCCCCGATCCCCATGCCCACAGCACAGTTGGATACCTCTAGCTGGGGACAAGGGGCCGGCCGACTCCTGATGTCCCTCCGCCCCGCTGGGCTCGGGGACTGGTCACAGGCCCTCCAGTACCCAAGGCCCCAGACCAGGCAGTTCGGGGGGCCTTGCTTCTCTGAGCACAAATCTGCCTCTGTGGGAAGCTCCATCCAGATCAGAAAGCCAACCTTCACAGCCCAACTGTTTTCTTGCTGTGGCCCTTCTGCTCCACACCTTCCTGTCTCAGAAATCTTTGGCCAGATCCCTACGTAGCTGTGAGAGCAGCTCCCACAGAGAAAGCACTAACCCCCTTTCATGCGTGGTGCTAAGCGCTGTCTGAACACTGTGGCACGCAGTCCTTGCAACAACCCTGTCAGGTAGAGAGTAGTATCCTCTTCCCCCCACTTTACAGGTCAGAAAACTGAGGACTAGCAAAGTTAGGCGAACTTCCTGAGGTCACCCAGCTAAAAAATCATTAGGCTAGAAACAAAACCCTAATGCTGCCTCCTGAGCCCATTCTCTTAAACCCGCAGCACTGCTGATTCCCACCATATATTCCCTCATTCTCCTTCAGTCCACAGATGGAGAAACTGAGGCAGACAGTGGCAAGACAACTGGTACGAGGTCACATTCAGCTATTCGGCATCGAGCTAAGAATGAGAAGCCAGGTCTCTCCTACCACAGTTGGAACATTCACACCCACAGTCAGCCATCCTTCCTCCGGCCCCAAGCACCCCATCAAAAAGAGAACCAATCCAAACCCACAGGCCAAAGAAGAAGGATCCCTAACGTGATCCAACCTAAGGAGAGCACGTCACTTCCTCTCTAGGTCTCCTATCTCCTAACTGTGCAGCAGAGCTCGCCGGCTGTCTGTGTCCTTGTCCTTTGCATCGCCCACCCTGCGAAGACCCAGTCAGCCCTGGGAAAGGTTGGGAAGCAGGGATCTTGAGCCTCTGCTCACACTAAGAGCCTCTCTGTGACATGGCACTGAACAGGGGACCACCTCAGAGAAATCCGAGTGTCATCCGATTTGGAAACTACAGACATGAGTCCTTGCCTCTTTTTGAAAGCCAAATAAACACACCTGCGGGTAAGGAAACTGAGGCAGAGAGCAGCGAAAGCCATGTGGTCAAGGCCCCGGCTGCCGGTGAGAGGGAGTGGGTAGACAGAGGCAGAACTTCTTCGGGCCCCAGACTCCTTTGCAGGCCCATCCATCCAGCTCCTCCCTGAAGGCCAGGGAGGGTCTGTCCCGGTTCTCTAGGGGCAGCCCCTCATTGCCTTTCTCTGTATTTACCCCTTTGGCTTTTAAATCCAGAAACTTCCACAAGGAGCAGGCGCCCACGAAAAGAAGCTGCTACCCGTGTCACCACGGCCTCAGCTCCCCTCATCAAGCAAGCGAGGTCTGAACTGGCTCCTAATTAATATTAACCCTCCAAATCAGAGTCATGCTCAGAAAAGCCTGGATTCAGAGACACAGGGCGGGAGGGGAGTCTCCAATTTTCTTTTTACTTCATCTGGAAAATTAAGAGCACCGCTGATTTGAACAAGAAACCATCAAGGAAAGCAATCACAACTCCACACGGCCCGTAGCTCGATGGACTTGGACGTGTAACCTGCCGCTTTCATGAGCTGAAATTAAAATAGCAATGACGGCACGGGTCTGGCCCTCCTCCCGCATCCTCGGAAAACACAAAAACCCCAGCAGAAGCTTCTGCAGGAGATCGAGCAAGGCATCCTCCTTGTCTGACTAAACCAGGAAGCAGAAACCTGGTCCAAGTCTCCACCTTGGTCCTTCAGAGGAAGGTGTCCCCCAAGACTGTTCACCTCCAAGGATAATGAAGGGGGGTCAGTGAACAGAGCAGCAGAGGGGGTAGGGGTGCCTGGAGACCCTCCACTCCAAACTTAACACTTATTTGCTGTTTCTGCATTAATTACAATAAACTGCTTCATAGCCTAGCGATCACTTAATGGAGCAGCAAATATGGCTTTTTCCCTATAATTAGTCAGTGTAATCTTCCACTCTTCCCCTCCTCCTGGCCACCCCCTTCCATCCTCTACACACTCACATTCATACAACCCAATTCCCGGCCTAGCATCCACTCATAACCATCGTCTTGCTCCTCATTCCTGGAAACATCCAGAAAATTCCACTTGATGGGCTTGAAGTGGAGGGGGCTGATCTGGAAAATGAGCACCGAGATCTGAACACACAGACTGCAGATGCCCCAAGATCTCGGGGGGCCTTTCCCAGGCCAGTTGATCGGAGGGTCAGGCTCACCAGACTGATGGCCGGGCACAGGGGGCATTTCCCGGAGCTCTGGTGCTCACGTCTGTAGAGCAAAACCCTACTCCTGATCTGTGTCCCCAAGGAAAGGTTCTGTGAAAAGACACCATCCCCCACCCTGACTTTCTCCCCCCCTCCCACTGCCCTCAGTCGAGGTCGGAAATCCAAGCAACCCCCACACCTCTTCAACCACACTACCCTGTCCTTCCGGTTACCACCAAGTGTCAAAGGAACAAACAAAGCCACCTTCAAAGGCTTGTGGACACCATCTAAGGTTCCTGACCAAACAAAATCATTTCCCCACCACTGGAAAATTCGGGTTTTGTGAAACAAAGTCCCTAAGACAGCCCTTTTGCATGTAGATTAAGGATAAGAGCACCCCCTCTTACAGTCAGCTTATCAGGGACTCAGCCACTAACTCCAGAATCTCCAGGAAGAGCAAATAGAGTTCTTTTTATCTTCCTCACTTTCCAAGATACCACAAAAACATAACAAAACAAAACAAAACAACAACAACCAAGAAAAAAAAAAAAAACAAGGAAGGAACCCCCTTCCGTGTGGAAGAAGGAGTTCACGTGTTCTAAGTGCCGACCCACTGTGCCGACCACACTGGGTGCTTGAGTGACAGGGTCTCATCTCATCCCACAACTCCGTTAGCCCCAGCTTTCAGGTGCAGAATTGAAGCCTGGAAAAGTTTAGACACTCTCCCAAGGTCACCAGGTTAACGGCAGCACCAAATTCACTCCAGAGGCTGGAGCCCCAGGGCCAGGAGCTTGCCAAACTACACGCCTCATGGGTGATGGGATGGCACGGGACACCTCTGAATCTGAATTACACCGTGATTCCACCCAATCACATACATTCTCTTTCTCACACGCACACATACGCACATGTATGCTCTTCTGAATTCCTCAACTGCTGAAGGAAAAAAAATACATAAGGCGGGAGAGCGCGTCACTGAATCATTTCCCAGCTACCAAGGCAGACAGTCAGCATTTTGCCTGACTCTTCCTCACAATAGTGTAACTCACACACCCAAAGCGCCTACTACGTGCCAGACACTGGCACTCTGTCAGCTCACGGAACCCTCACAACAACCCCAGAAAGGAGATCCTATTCTTGCGTCCATTTCACAGACAACAAAACGAAGGCCTGGAACGTTCTGGTGACTTGCTCAAGGTCACACAACTGGGAAGTGACAGAGCAAGGATTCAAACTCAGCCTGCTTCCAGAGTCCAGGCCCTTCAACACTGAGCAACACCAGTGCAAGAGAAAGGAGTAAGAAAAATGAAGTGGCGGGCGTCTGGGTGGCTCAGTTGGTTGAGCGACTGCCTTCAGCTCAGGTCATGATCCTGGACTTCCAGGATCGATTCCCTTATCAGGCTCCCAGCTCCTTGGGGAGTCTGCTTCTCCCTCTGACCTTCTCCTCTCTCATGTTCTCTCTCACTCATTCTCTCTCAAATAAATAAATAAAATCTTTAAAAAAAAAAAAAAAAGAAAAAGAAAAAAGAAAAATGAAGTGGCTGATTAACCGTGGGGTGGGCTCAGGTCTACCGCCGGAGCTTTATTTTTCCAATTTTCAGGCCTTGACCTAGATGATGCCACCTCTCCCACAAGCTGTTTCCAGGATTCCTCTTCAGTGAACAATTGTTCTGCTCAAGTTCTCCTGTGAAAATCTGAGACGAGAGCCCAGGAAGACCAAGGAGCCGGCCTCCAGGCAGCTTTGAAAGCCCCTGCACAGGGGGAGACGTTGGAGGATGCTTGAGTTCCAACCTCAAAGCATTTCCCTGACACATGGGGGTTTTGTCTGGATGGCCCTGAGAAACAGCCATTTCCCATTAACGCAGTCAGCCCTTCTCCTGGATGCCCAGGGGGGGTCTGCTCATCCCCTCTCCATCATCTCTCTGCAGCTTGGGGAAGAACTCAGGTGACTGTTTCCACGGTGCCTTCTGCTCTAATCCACTGGGGTCCTGCTGGAGAGGGGCAGCGAGAAGAGCTAAAATGCTGTGAATGCACAGGCTCTGAGCAAACAGGGTGATAGGGTGATAAAGGCAATCACAACATGCCAACGTGGCAACGTGCCAAACACAAGCTGCCCAGGCAGGACTTGGGCTCAAAAGCACTTTAATTGAATTCTTTCAGCAAGTGCAGCAGAAAAATTCATAATGAGGTACACCCCCACCCCGAACTATGTCACTCAGTTCTCCACTTCTGTGGATCCACTGAAAAATCACTTTTAACAAGGATATGGGAACGCGTGTGGACATGAACCCGAATGTCAGGTTCTGCAGGGAAAAACAATGATCCAATCCGTGGATTTTTATTTTCAAAGCCATTTAAGTGAGGCATTCTGCCATAATCAGCTTTACTACCCCTATTAGTATAGGAAAACAAGTTCTGAACCTAGCTCCCTAGTGGAAAACGCAAAATTTGTATAATTAAAATTATACTTGTGAAATTCAAACACACTTTAATTTCCTAAGGGTCCCCTAATCAAGTCAGAAGTTCTTACTAAAACCAATTATCTGCTTTGAAAACAGAAGAGGAAACATACACATATAACAGTCTTGTGGAGATTCACAGCCCGGTTTCTGTCCAGGCTCAAGCAACCCCAATTCGATCCTTTTTCCCTGAGTGGAAGAGAAGGTAAACCTACTAGCTGGTTTTTATTAAGCGTTATGTGTATAAGTTTAAACATTTTTGTTTGTTTGTTTGCCCTTAACTACAAAAAGGACACACTTGAGAGAGATCCCAGAGGGAACAGAATTGAAGGGATTAAAAAAATAAACCGGGGAACCATCAATAAATACACTATGTCCACGCACCCCTCCCCACTCCAGGCTCCCTCGAGCTTTTTTGCTTAAGATCTCACAGCAGTTTTTCAAACCCTTGCCCAGGACTGTTTGGGACACTCAGGATGCTTACTCCAGTGCCATGCCGAGGAAAGAGGCAGAGGACAGCAGGTTCATTCCTGGAATGGGCGACAGCAGACTGAGAATCCCAAGGTCCTGTTGGGAAGGCAGCGACAGCAGGTTCCTCACCTCCTGACCAGCTCATCTACCTGAAATGTGGCTGCTTTCTTGAGGAACTGGAAAGTCTTGCCCAAGAGCAACATGGAAATACAGAATGCACTCCAGGGCACTAAAATATTTAAGAAGTAGTGGCTACCATGCTCCATTTCTACCACCAACATGAAATGTTATCAGGGTAGGGCTTTAAAAAGAGAAAGAAAGAAACATTTTAAGTGAGCAGGTTTTCTCCTCCTGCCTCCCTGGAATCCATTTCCAGAGCGACAAATACTGACTCTTCACCCTCTTGGCTTTGGTGTTCCCAAGAGTTGGCCCCAGCGCTGTGATGAGAGCCTCCCCGTCCGCCCACCCAGGCTCCTGCAGGTACCCGGAAGGTAAAGCAAAATGCCTCCCAGGTTTAAAACTTTACTTTTCAGTAGGTGGAATTTGAGAACCCGCCACACATGGCCTCTCTAGGATGGAGAATATTGCAGCCAACAGAGCAGGGTTTGGTGCTCCAACTTTCACCACAGGTCCCTGGGAAGCAGAGCGTGTGCACATGCACGCGCACCCACGCACACACACACACACACACAAACACACAAACACACAAGCCCACGCAAGCATGCAGAAGGAGACACACTCAGCAGAGAGCCAGTCATGGGAACTGCTGCTTTGCTGGTTCCTTGCCTCCCTCCCACCAGAGCGGTCATCTCATTAATGTCACTCAGCATCGGGTTTTGCTACACTAGGTCTTTCTGCACGCTGTTCCCGTGGGCAGCCCAAAGCCGGCTTCCATTGTAAACTTCTGTTCCTTGGGAAACTATCAAAAGCTTTGACTGGAGAAGAGAAAAACTTCCAGAAGCCCTCTCTGCTCGCCCCTCCAAGTTTTTACTCTGTGGTTGCTTTATTCAAAATCACTACACACACAAACCACGCTCTGAAAGTCATTTACAACATGGCAGCTAAAAAGAAAAAGAAAAGAAAAGGAAAGGAAAAAAGAAAGAGCTAGTGATCGCTGTGGCCCATCTACCTGCAACTGCCCAAAGAGAATAATTCATTTCGCTGGAGGATATGGATGAAGCCCTGAATACATTTCCAACACCATTTTCTGCCCTTCAAAACAATAAAAATGTAAAAACTCCCCCGACAAAAGAAGGCCCGAGGTGGCAGGAATGAGAATCTCTTGACCCCAAGGAATTTATTCTCCTGGATGTTCTAAAGCACTCTCTCCCCAGAATGCATCATCAAGACCATTTTATTAGATTTTTCTAAACCCTTGAAATTGTCACATAATTGAAACAGAAACAGCAATTGAGAGCTCCGAATGGATTTCTTAAAAAGAAGATTCTGGGCTGGCCCCCACATCCCCTCCTTGGCCGCTCTTGCCCCTAACCTAAATTTAAGACCCTTGCACACAAAACCCTATTTATCTCTTAAATCCTCCCTTGCCATAAAAGTTACACATTCCCCTAATGCCTTAGATTTCAGGACATTTGGGAGAAACTCATCCCAGACAACAGGCTAAAAAAAGAATCCATTAGCATTAACTTGCCTGTCACAGTCAGTGACAAATAAATGAATGTGATGCTTTCAGATCAGTCATTGGTGGAACTACCCCCAGGCAGATAAAGACCAGGCCTGGGAGAGAGAAGGCTCATGAAGAGACCTCTCACACAGCGGTGCCTTAGCTGTCCCCTAGCCGCGCCCCAGGACTTCACTCTCAAAGGCAGCAAAAACAGCCATCAGATAACAGAAAAGGAAATGCATTCCCCATGCCCACCAAAGCAGCCCCACAATGAAGGATGCAAGCTATCTCCCCCCTCGAGAGCCAGGACCCTGGGAGCAGACGCAGCCAATTCCCAGACCAGACCATTTCCCAAATCTCAACGTGCTATTCTATACGTCACCCCGAAAAAGGACAACAGTACCCGCAGCCGTTAGGTAAGGCCCTCGTGCGATCTAGCCGGCGCCATCCTTGGGAACAGTAACAGACAACCAATACTTACACTGGGTCACCCTAGGCCCTTCATGTGCATTAACCCATGTAATCTCCTGGACAAATCTAGGACGGACTTACCGTGAAAAGCCCCATTTCACAGGTGAAGAAATAGAGGCACGACACCATGAAGCGATTCATCCACAACTCCTTCGTGGGGAAGTGGCGTTCAACTACGCTGAAAAGGTTCTTACAAAGCAACCAACAGTAACTAACCTGAAGCTTCCCGGCCGGACTACACCGAAATCTATTCTTATTCCTCAGCCTGAGCACTTTATAGCTGTCGGGCAAAGTTCACGAACCTAAAATCTACCCGCTGAGGTTGGGTTCAGCGGGGCTTTGAAGTTAAGAGAGCAAGGACTTGGAATTCAGACAGACTTTGATCCAAAGGCCTACACTGACCCTTCCGAGGAGTGCGGCCCCAGGAAAGCTGCTTACCCTCCTTGGACCTCAGTTTACCATTCTGCAAGGTGGTGAGAACACGAGGCACGGCAAAGGGCCATGTCAGGATGAAATTGAAGGAGATGAAGCATACACAGGCTTATTAGCACACTGCCTCCGACATACCAACTCATAACAAGGAACAGCCATTATTTTGGGCCAGGATTCTTCATCACTGAAGGTCTCAAAATAAAATAAAGAAGTGTAGCAGGCAGACACACCCCCTGAGAATAACTTTCCAGATCACTGGGCACTTGATGTTATCTACCCTTGAAAGAGAGAAAGAGAACAGAGGTATCTTGTTATACACGTGGGGCCCAATGGGACACGTGCCCCAGTAGGACCAACCAACCTAGAGCCTGCTGCCCCTACCATGCACCACGAGGTCTCAGTCCCAAGACCACACGTGCTCACACCTCTCGTATCATGCGGTAGGCACAGCTCATGGTTCCAAAATCTCATGTTCCTCACACCAGGGAGCCACGCCAAGCGAAATGTGACCCCAAGCCACTTCGATGTCACAACTCAGGCCGCTCTGAGCCATGGGGTACACAGCCTGGTGATAAACAGAAAATCTGTGATTTCCACACCCAGAAATGACATCTCATCGTCTACACATAGCAAGGTCAAGATCACGGCTTAGGCAAGGACAGAGTATAGAACTCTGGGCTTTTGTCTATATCATGGCCCCTAGTTAAGTAGGTAAAGCAGAGAGCAAGGGAGGGGACAGAAGCAAGAGAAAAACACAGTTTTCTCTCTGCAGTTGCCACACACCCCAAAAAGCAGGGGTGGTTATCTGCCAAGAACATCACTCCTAGATAAGGGTCTCCAGCCAGAGAGAGCACAGTATGAGTGATGCTGACAGCACCAGTCCAGAGTGGGAGGGTCTCCATGAAACCACATCAGCCACAGTCTTATCCATGACCCCGGCTTCCAGATGGATCCAAAGGAGCTCAGAACATTGTACGGGGCATCTCGGTGATCGTGCACACACAAAACAGGTTCCCCAGAACATGACAAACAAAGGCCAGACTCGTTTGCTTTGCCTTACATTCAAGGCAACACCACCTGGTCCCAGCCTGCTCTCCACGCCTCCGCCCCGAGTGCTGTGCAACACACACCCTTCGCTGTCCTGGCCCGCTGACCTCTCCTAGCCCCTCACATTCCTGCCATTCTTCCCTCCTTCCTGTTCCGCAGGATCGAGGGCAAAGACCACCTCCTCCGAGAAGCTATCTTAGCTCTTCCTTCCTCTGAAGCCCGTTTCTGCAGCTCTGCTGTGTTTTTCACATCCTCTCCTGGACCACAGGTAACACTCCCCCTCCAACCAGAAGCTAAGACCCTTGAAGACAAGAACCGAGTCACCTTTGCCATTCTGCATTCATTCCACCTGCACAGAGACGGATGGTACATGAAAGAGCAGCAGGAAAAGCGGAGGTTTTTTTTTTTTTTTTTTGCAATTAATAAAACATGTTTGTGTCCTCGGAATTCATTGTCCAGTGGAGGCAGTAAGGCATGAACCTAAAGAACCATAAAACTCAGAACAAAGTGCCTAGCGCAGTTCCTGGTGCTAAGCAGAAACTTGGTAAATAATTGCCAAAGGATGGAGAACTGCAACGGAGTGCACTGGAGATTCAGCCTGTTCCCACCCCCCACCCTCGCATTCACCCTACTGCGGCTGCGCACCTGTCAGCATGTCAAGTACTTGGCCACTTGCTCGTTACTCATATACACCCCCCCACCCCGCCGGCAAAGTGAAAGCCCCAGGAGGGCAGGGACTTTGTGGTCTTATTCTCCCCACTGTCCCCAGAAGCTCGTACAGGCCCTGGCACACAGTAGGTGCTCAAAACTGTTTGCTGAATAAATGAATGCATCCGTGCCCAGCACAGTGCCTGATGAGTGCGTCAGAAACTTTTTGCGAATGTATTATTTCTTGTTCTTTGCTAACTTAGTCTTACTGTTGTTATGATTATAGTTTGGCATAACCAAAGAAAAGGGAAACCACTAAGGAAATCCAGAGAAAGAAGTATTACATCGAAGAGAGAGCAGAAACAGCTCTGTGGAAAAGGTAACCCGAGTCGGGCTCTGAAAGAGAAGTGTGTCGTACAAGGGCCAGAGGAGAGAGGACGGCGCAGGTGGGGATACCCACGAGGGTCGCTCTTCAGATAAGGGGGAAACGTGCAGTTTCAAGGCAGCAAAAGGCAGAAGAGTCACGAGGTAAGTTGGAAGACGAGACTCCTTGTACAGATCTTGAAGGACCCTAACTGGCTGGCTAAGAAGTTCAGATTTTGTTGGATGGGCTTCGAGGGGTTCCTGAATCCCCCCAAAAGTGGGTGCAGAGTCAGCCATTAAAAACAATTAAACAAACTCTTATTCAGTGAACATACCAGATCAAACAAAAGAAAAGAGATGATGAACTACATCTCCCTTTTGGGTTCCTGGGACTTTCGGCCAGAGAATGTTCAGGTTTTAAAAAATACAAAAAGACAGGAAGGACGGATGCTGCCTCAAGGGGCACCCAAGAGGGTCAGCTGGTTCCTCAGAGAGTCCCTCCCGCCTCCTCTCTTCTCGGAGAGGCAGAGGGGTCTCACCCACCTGCCAAAAACATCTGACACAGAACAGAGGCGCTCCGGCTTCTCGGCAGACTGACCTTCACGCTGAAAGGAAAGCACGCAAGGAAAGGCAAAAATCTCGGGAAAGGACATTTGTAGGACGAGATGCCCCTCCTTCTGAGCTAACACCTGCTGCTGACGGGGACGCAGGACAGGATGGAGCCTCGCTCCCCAACAAGAAAGCAGCTAAGCCACGAATCCCCCAGGGTCCTCACGGTTGTGGACGAGGCTGCAGACACACACCACCACATCCTCACTGGGAACCAGAAACCCACCGGCAGGCTGGCTAACGGTGGCCAGTGAGGTGACAGCTGCAGATCACCCAAGATGGCACGACGCTAGAGGGACCCAACCCACGGCGGCAGGGGAAGGCCAGATGCCGAAAACTCACCCCTCGCCCGCCCTTGAGAGGCTGCCAAGGAACCACGCCCCCGGAACAGGAGGCGCGTGTGCAAATCGCTCATGCTGTGCTGCACCCAGCTGGACGGATACGTGTGTAACAGAGAACCTTCCAGGCCCCAGAGCTCATCAGTGGGTGAGACAGGAGCAGGAACACCTGGCCCTCGCTCAGCCTTGCCACAACTTAGCTGTGTGATCTGCAGCTGCAAACCTCACTTCCCTGCGTGTTCAGGTGCCTCCGCCCTAAGGAGGGCGGGCTGGATTCACCTGGGGGACGGAAGTCAGCATCTGGTGATGTCGGCCATCATCAGCCCCCTGCTCACAGGGGACTTACCTTCCAATCAGGACTTTTCTTGGGTCATTTTCCATTGTAACTTTTCTTATTCGACAAAGATAAGTTGATACCAGGGCGGTAGGGGGTTGGCTGGCTCCTTTGCTAGAGCACGTGACTCTTGATCTTGGGGTGAGGCTCGGGCCCCCCGCTGGGCACAGAGATGACTTAAAAACCATAGTAATGATAGATAATCCTATACTAATGATACCAGCAGACACCTGCTGGCAATCCCTTGTGTCAGGCTCCCAGCAAAGAGCTCTGCATTCAGGCTGAATACTACCCCATGTTGGGCACTACACCCCTGTTGTGAACGGGAAGAAACTGAGGCACAGAGGGGCTCACATGGGGTGCCCAACGGTCACCCGGCTGCCGCTGAAGGCAACTGGAAATAGGCTGAAGAAATGAGATCTCCGTCGATCGACAGATAAGTTTCTGGCCCCTAACATGTAAGGAGGAAAATGGCAACCGGGGGAGCAGAGAAGGCTTTGTTACGCACGAGGATAATTGGGGCAGATGGGGAATTACACCCAGACTCTCCCGTGCCCTAAGAGGTTCCACAGCCTCTTGGTTTTTCTGCACGAGGAAAAGAACCCACAAGCCTGAGCAAAACTCTTGAAGGCAGCCAACGCTTCTGCCCAGAGGGACTGACAAAATGATATGACGTGATTGATCCCAATCATGCCCGTTTCCTCCAACAGCTTCAAATTAAGTCGTCCTTTTTAGAAGAGCACGACCACTTTAATTTTTTAAAAGACAGAGGGGAGGAAACTCTTGCATATTTAACAAAATGAAATAATCATCCGGCGAAATAGGAAGACACAGAACGGACCCATCGTCTTCTGATCAAAATGTACTTCGCTAATTAACGGCCACTAGTCTCCAAAGAGTCGCCCCTCGACTAGTTAATAAAGCCCCATTATACTTCACTTGAGATGTGAACATTTACATGGCAAAGGGGTATGAATGAACTGCGGGATTCAAAACCCTTCCTTCGGGTCGCTCATTAAAATTCTGGTCAAAATGGGTTTTTATTTATATGATACGTTAAAGAATATTATGACAGTACTAATGTGAACTCTGCTCAGTGCCACAGCTTTGCTTTCGTATTAAGTTACAGTTTCTTTCCACTAGTCTTGTTTTTAACACCTCCACGAATATTTCTCTGGCGAGTGCTAGCAAAAGAGGGACAGCCAGAAAGCAGAGAAATGCATTTTAACCGAAGCCCACGCTGACATATCATTTACAAGCTCCTCACCCAGCCCCCGAGGAGGGGGCGCAGTTCTCCTTGCACCGGGACCCTTACACAGCCACACACAGAAGTTTTATTGAAGGGAGATGCACAAAAAATAAATAAGGCTTGACTTAAACTCCCAGACTCCCCTGCCAGCCAGGGTTTGGCCTCCAACACCAACTTCGGTCTGAAATCCCCGCCGGGCTCAAATTCTATTGGAAAATAACCACTGACAAGAAAGGCACTTTCTCCCCACTCTGCCCCAACTCCCAACGAGCACACACCTCACCAATTCCCCAGCCACTTCCCTGGAGCTGAGCAAACCCAGAGCTCTGTGAAAGGGTGCCCCTCCACACAGCCAGCCCAAGTCACCTCACGGGATGACATCATGGGGGCTGGGCCAATCACCCAACCAGAGACCTTCTAAGTCTGCACGCGCTGTGGTTCTGCTCCTCCAAGCCTGACCACCATCCTGAGCTGCGTCCTCTGCCCGAACGGACAGGTGACACCCCTGGATCCTGACACAGGACAGCACACTGGGCGGGGGGCCGGGTCTGGAGCTAGGCTGCCCACACCCCACTTCTCAGCCCGAGTGTGCCTCGGTTTTCTCATCTATAGATTGGACATAATCCTAGTGCCCACTTCTCCAGACACAGGGGAAGACTGGGTAAGTTGGTAAACGTAAGAAGCCTACAACAGTGCCTGGCACATAAGCTCAATTAACGTCATTATGATCACTAGACCTCTCTTGGCCATTGGTATGAGAGCCTAACAAAATTCATGGTAAAAACAGCAGGTAATGCATATGGTACTACCACGTACCAGGTCCTTTTTTTTTTTTTTTTCTTTTTAAGCACTTTACTTGTATTAATTTAATCCGCACAAAAACTCGGTAAGATGGGGTATATGAAATTCCAAAAAAAACAAACAATCTGCCCACATCCACACAGCAAATGAGGGGCAGAGCCAGGATCTGAACCCAAGCTGTGGTGCTTGAATACAACAATAAGAAGGATGATTAAACCAATGGAAATTAATGGTAGCAGCGACAATGAGGAGGGATGGGTTCCTCACCCAGCCCAGGGCTCTTGCACTCTTCACAGCAACCTTGCGAGGGGTACTTCCATCGCTCGTGTTTTACCGAGGAGCAAAGAGGTTTGCTCAGTGTCTCGGGACCTGAGATGCAGATGGAGATAACAGATAAGGAAGTCCTTGGGAAAGGGTGCCATAAAAAGCAAGGTATTGTTATGCAACCTCTAGAACTCCACGGAAAGATGTCCTCCCCCAGCTGGTATAATATTTGCTCACATCTAAAAGTCTGACAATCCACCTAAAACATCCCAGACTCTGGGGTGGGGTGGGGGGAGGTGCACGCTTCGACAAGTTCGAGAAATAGTCTGTCTCGTTTTCAAGTTGAATGCATCACTGAGAAACCAAATGCCAGAGTATGTTAAAATGAAATATAGCCTTCCTGGTTTAAAAAAAAAAAAAAAAAAAAAGTGGCGGGGAGTGAAGGGTGGGCAGCAAGAGGGAAGAGAAAACAGGTCAAACCCATGGTTTGACCGAGTCAGGGATTTTTCCAGTTTCCCTTTAGGGTAATCAGATCCTAGTTCTGGGTGATCAAATGACTAACCTGGAAATTTGAAGATTCACACTTATGGAAGAAACAGCAATTCTTCCAAACCCAGGAAATACTGCTAATTCTGGAAAGCCTCTGAAATGTCAAGGATCACACACAGTTTGAAAAGCAACCTTTACGCAGTTAACAGTCCCAAAGTTTGTGCTCAGTACAGAAATAATATAACCTCTTTGGTTCATTGATTCCTATGATCTGCTTAATCATTAGGGGGGAAAAATGCCTTAAAGTATTTCTGCTCTATTTACTTAAGAGATTTGTGTTTCCTTCGAAAGAAAAGGAAAAGAAAAATTACATGGGGGGGGGGTGAAGGAAGGAAGGATGGATCACATGGCAGGCTCCAGACCTGAAATTCTCAAAATGTCATCCACAAGAGCCAACTTTTTCTTCATTAAAGTGCTTCATCCCTCCCTTTGCACAATGAAAAGGTTCCACCTATGGGAGACTATGCTTGAAGAAATACAGGGACTCTGCAAAAGCAACAGCGCTTTCCCCTTTATGACCTGTAATCGGAAGCATCACCTTTTCCCCTCTTCCCTAAAGGAATGCCAAGGCCACAGGTTACAGAAAAAGTGTCCCTCTCCATATTACACAGGGAAGAAAAAAATCATTAAAATGTGTGATTTTAACATGTCAAGTCCATAAATTTCACCTTCGGTTCCAGGTAGCTCTGTTCTCATACCCAGAGCTGGCAAGCTCAGCGAAAACTGTGTTAGCCACACACTTGTGAAAAAGTGAAGGCCGATCTCAATCCTCCAGGCAAATCTCGTAGCACCACTCCTCCAAGGTTATAATAGACTCAGAACTTCTCTCCCAGACCCCAGCACTTGCATACAGAGGCAGCACAGATGGTCTCAAACGTGGCCTGATTGATCCCACCAACCTGAAACCAAGACTTCCGCTGCCGCCTCTGTCCGAATCAGAGCTTCATGGGCCTACGAAGTTGTTTTTCCAAGAAAAGACAGGCTGTGTACTCAAATTCTACTCCTCTCCATAGACTCCAAGTTGTAAGGGCCTTCAAAGAGAACCCTCCGAAAGACAGTCACAGGGAAAATAATTAGGGTCCAAGTTCTCCCGATAAGATCTTGGCAATGCTTAAAAAATAAATAGAACATTTGCATAAATATTGCAACAGACGGAGCTCTGTCCTGCCATCAAGGATCAGGCTTGCCCCTGCCCCCTGTTGGAGGCTCAGAACCCACCTCGGGAGAGCTAAATTGCAGACGCACGCAGTTATCTCGTGGAGCTCCTGGCCTGGCCTGGACTCTCACAGCCACGTGCTGACACCGTAAAGGAACCTGAAGGCACCAGGTTTCAACACTTCATTGCCAGTACTCTGTTTGAAATTCGAAATCCTTGGCAACCATCTCTGAGGGCTAAAATCCTATTACTGATTCTCCTACTTACCTTGGGTTGCGCCCGACGAGGAAATGCAACTTTAGGGTCAATCTGGAGGGGAAAATGGGAAAGGAAGAGTCAATTCCAGTATTTGGAGGCGAGGAAGAAAAAAAATCACCTAATTATTAATCACTCATTTCTCAGGCTTATAACCCAGCTTTTAGTAACTTCTCAGGCAACTCAAAAGTTCCTTAAACTTTGATCCAAACTTTACTCGTCCCTCCCGCAATGTAATAAATAAAGCTAGCCTCTCTGAAACATCCTACCATGTATTTCAATGTGCGATGGTCTTAATAAATCAGATCTCACATGTCCTTATCTAAGCAAAGGTTTCTCTTCCACAGATACTGAACACTGAATGGTACCGATATCTAATTGGCAGTACATGACTAGGAGAAAAGATGGGGACATCATCCCTGAAAAAAAATCATAACCTGAAAAATTAAACATAAGAATTTTTTTCAGGGGCTCCTGGGTGGCTCAGTGGGTTAAAGCCTCTGCCTTTGGCTCAGGTCATGATCCCAGGGTCCTGGGATCGAGCCCCGCATTGGGCTCTCTGCTCAGCGGGGAGCCTGCTTCCTCCTCTCTCTCTGCCTACTTGTGATCTCAGTCAAATAAACAAATAAAATCTTTAAAATTTAAAAAAAAAAATTTTTTTTCAGCAGTCAGTAACTAGATAGGAGATATTCTCCCCGAGGATAACTAAACAAGGCAGGTGGAAAAGGGGATTCAAAAAAATTTTTTAAATCATCAACATCTAAAAACTCCCCATAGACATCCAACACGAGGCTCAGCTTGAGTTCATTCATTCGTGTTGCCAAAAGTACAGTCACCTGAGTTAGCCAAAAAGTTCATTCTGTAGTTAGACCGCAAGAGAAAGCAAGTGTCAAAAGCTACGGAGCCTAACCCAGTTCTTAAAAATAATAATAATAATAATAATAATAATACAAGAAAACACATAAGCCAAAACCACCTGGATTTTAAAAATCACAGGGGGTAGAATTCTATGAGCAACCTAAACCCAAATTATAAAAGGAAGGCCATCAAGGGGAGAGGGTTAAAAAAAAAAAAAAATCACTGAAAAAAAGAAGTTAGAACCTACTGTAACAATTAGGGTATTCTTTCTACCCCAACCCCAATCAGAATGGTAAAACATCCTCCACCCCAGATCAGACACTCAGCAGAACACATGATTCTCAAAAGGGGAATGGCTTTAAAATGCAAAACAATTCCCAGGGAGGCATTTGAATCTAATAGGCTGATCTGAGGTGGGGGAGGTCGCTGGACAGAAAATATGGGGAGGGAAAGAATTTTTAAAATCCCCATTATTGGTTTTCATTAGACTTCTAAATGTCACGAATGTTTGGGTAAAACTCAACACAGAATATTGCTACCAGTTATTTATTCATAGGCTCTGGCTTTCAGAGTACAATCTGCCCCCTTTTAAAATGTAAACCTGAACCTTGTTTTCAGTTCTGCCATGGGGCAGCAAAAAGAGTAAGGCTGTGGGATGAAGCACAGAGCAGGGGCAAAGCACACCAGAGAGTTCCTGAGCCCAGACCTACGTCCCTTAGGACACCCCAGCTGGTAAAACAAACAAAGATTTACCACTTTTACTAAGGTGGTTTAAAGACCTAATAAAATTCCATAGCATGGTTTTGTTGTTTTGGGTTTTTTGTTTGTTTTTTTAACCTTCAAACATCACCTGAGAAATGAGGGATTACTTTTCAAAAACTAAAATAGACAAAAATCTCTGATCTAGGAAACTACCCTCTCAATCAGGATTAACATTACCGCATCTACAGGTGTGTTCAGCACTGAGTAGAGCTGTCTACGAGAGAGATACAACAGGTGTGGATTTTCCATTCTGTTGACCAAACGTAAGACAGGTGTGTCTTTTTATAAACACGCCCCTGACTACGGCTTTTGAGCTGACCAGCACACAATTGCGGGTAAGAGGTCACCTTGTTTATGGAGTAAAAAGTGAGGGACACAGTCGTGAGAGAGACCAGGAGCTGGAGGAGAGGGACAGGAAGACCTGAAGATAGCAGGACACTCAAAAAATAACTAAAAATTACAAAACTCAAAGCCAATTCAGAATTCCTGGATGGCGGGTTTGTGACAGCAGCGTGTCAGACCACCAGGCGTGTTTATCGGAGTGCAAAGTTTACACGCTGCGATCTCTAAAGGAGAGGCCAGGTCAAGGTAAGTATGGCAAATCCCAACCTTTTGCACATCCCTGTCAACTATTTTTTTTTTTAAACAAACAAAAAAGAAAGCTACCAAAAATTAAAACATTAGTTAGTTAGGTACAGTTCTACTTACTGTAGCTACAAATCCTCTAGGAAAAGACTAGGGTACTATTTTGGATGTGAATGGCCGTTACCTAAACAAAGCTTTTAAGGTAACGGTAAACAAGATCCTCGTTTCCATGTCAATAAACCAACCGCTTCTGCCTCCTGCACTGAACGTTGAAACAAAGTCAAAATCTAGGTTATACTAAATAATAGCGACCAAAACATATCCACAAACAATTACAGAGGGACAAACCGCACGTTTTGCACCTGACACTGAGGGCTATGACCCCCCAAGCACCATAGAAACCACATACTATTTCTCCTACCCAGGGTGGGGAGACGGAGTGAATAATAAATTCCTGAATTTGCCTTGAAATATTTTCCTCTTTAATTTTGTTCGCTTTTTGAAACGTCTGACCAAGAAGTCAAGGGGAAAAAAAAATTCTTGAGACATCCATTATCACCCTACAAATGACTGTTCCTAAAATTAAATTATCTAAAAGCGTAAAAACGCTGGGCTGCCAGCTATGACAAATCCAGCACAATTCATAAAGCAACTTAAAAAGTGTCTGGGGTCCTCTCTGGGGGGGCCAGGGAACATGCACGTGACCTCTGATCAGAGTAAAAGGGTTAATTTACAAAATGTATCCACCTGCACCAAAGGTGGCCAGGTTTCCTGCCCTTTTCCCACTTCCCCTCAATGTTAAAGCCAAAGGGGCTGGAAGAGTACCCTATTCCACTCCTATATTTTACAGAAAAGGAAACTGAGGGCCCAAGGCAGGTAACAACTTGCCCAAGTTCATAAAGGGCAGCCGGGACTAGAACCTGATCCTTTGCCTTGCCCCACCACCGACCCCAGTCCCAAGCAGCCCAGCACTGGATCCCAATGTCACCTCCGGGCCCCTGTTTTGAGGGATGTATAAAAACCAGGGGAAGATTCTCACAGGCATAAAGGGAAGGGGGAAAGCCACAAAGCCAACACAGGTGTCTAAATAAAACATTAGGAGCTGTCCGCCCCCCCCCAATGATTGTACTAATATCTCTTCCCTTCTTCTCTAAGCTCTACCTAAAGACTTTCCCCTCCCCACACACGTCTCTGAAAGCTTCTAATCCTATAAAAGTACCCACACTCAAAATAAAGGATCTGAGGGAAAAAAGCAAAACCAAATCACTTGGAAACCCAAGGCCTTATCAGCGTTAGATTTCACTCCATCTGGAGTCACCCCCTGGACGCCCCGCTTGGCTCTGGGAGGTCTCCTTCCCCTCTCAAACCGCATTCCGAATCCGAGGTGCCCCAGGAGGAACCTGTTGCCTGGGCCTGTGATTAGCGCCCCCCCTTGCCTTCCTGACGGCCCCCATCCCTCTCTCTCTCCGCTGGCCACAAAGCAGGCTGTGCCTTCTAAAATACAATGCCCACAGCCACAGTTGGTAACGCGTGCTGTGCTCGGCTGACAAAGAAAAGTTGCCTTGGCTCTGTCGTGCAGTTTCTTTGCATGGTCCCTGGGCCGGCGAGATGCCTCTCCCTGAGCGGACCCCTCCCCCAGGCCCGAGATCGGCAGCATCTGGAGCTGCAGTGGGACAGGCTCTGCAGAGAAAACCCCAACCCCAGCCATGGCAGCAAACTTCAGAGCCAACTCGCCAGCCCTGCTCATCACTACCCGGTTCTCAGCACAGAAGCAAAAGAAAGCACGGTCCCTTTAAATGGGGCTGTCAATGCCCAGATGGGTCCTGAACAGGGGCGAACAACAACAACGAAGGAAAGCAACCTACCGTCTTGGAATCTAACTCATGGTGGGGCTGACCTAATACTTTATCTACACTTGCTGGGTCTGCGAACGTGACGAAACCGAAGCCTCTGAAATGAGACAAAGAGGGAGAAAAACAAACAAGAAAATGTGACACCATTGAAAGCAACAAGGAGTGAGCCCTCCTGCAGAATGGAGAGCCAAAGTTGCCCCCTCGCACCCTGGCTGCCCACAGCCCTCCCCCCTCGCAAGAAAACCCATCAAGGTTAACGGGGGAAGTGGAACGGGGGCAGGGCGGTGGAGGTAACTTGGAAAATGCTGGTGTCTCCACTCTTTCGCCACCTCAGTCTCCTCTCCTCCTCCCCTTCCCTTTCTTAACGCTTTGTTTTATTCCGAAGAAAACCCGGCGCTCAGAAGAGATTCATCCAGCTTTCTAAAAGGGGCTGAAGAGTTTAGGGAGCTGGGAGTGTGGGAAAAGCATACATTAAAAGAAAAAAAAAAAAAACTATGTAGAAAGTGAATGAAGCTGAATGTCATTTTAAACCGGAGGAAAAGAAGCGACGGGAAAAGGACTTAAAGCAGAGAGATGGGCATCTCCGTAGCCAGAGTTCAGCCCCAATTAACAATAACCTTTCGGGTGATGGGGGCGGGGGTGGGGGGTGGAATAGAGAGACGTTCGAAACCAGCCACATGCCTGAGCCCCATTCTAAATCCGCTTAGCTACTTCCGAAGACACCTCCAAAAATAACACTTAAACTTTGTTCTAAAATAAAGACAAAATCCAGAAGGGAATGGTTTACCTGGAGCGTTTCGTAGTGGGATCTCTCATGACCATACATTCTCTAATTTCTCCAAATTTGCTAAAATAGTCTCTAAGGCTATCTGTAGAGAGAGAAAGAGAGAGATGGGGGGGGGAGGAGAGAAGGTGTGGAAAAAAAAAAAGCAATGCAAATTTTGATCAAGGACAAAAACCAAAAGTAGTTTTCTGTTGTTATTCTGTTTTGTTTTTGCATTTTTTGCACACGCGGGGGAAATTCGGCAACAGAGGTCGCGTAGAGGGCTCGGAAAGGATTTGCTATTTAAAAAAATAACCTTGCACAGGAGAAGTGGGGAGCCAATGGCGGGGGGGGGCTCCTACACCGGGATAACAAAGAGCAATAAAGAAGCCAAGAAGGGGGGGACCCAGACGTCCCCCCCTCCCTCCCTTACCTGGTGAGGTCTGCCAGCTCAGTCCACCGATAAACATTTTACTAGAGGGAGAAAACATAACAGAAGTGAGCACCGATGTCAGATCGGCCATTTTGACGTGTAACTTACAAAAGCTAAAAGGAAAGCGGGGGGGAGCGAGCGAGCGAGAGCCGGGAGGTGGGGTGGGGGAGAAGGTGACGGCGAAATGCAATCCAAAGGTGTGTAACTTCCACGGGGGGGGCGCGCGGGAGGGGCGGGGGGGGCGCGGGAGATGCCCGGCTCCGCGCACCGCCGTCCCCGCCGCTGCAAGGAGAGCGAGCCCGAGGCGGCGCGGTGGGCAGCGGCTGGAAACTTACCCGGGGTCGTGCTGGGAGTCGTTGGCGCTGCCCGAGGTGCCTTGGCTCCCATTTGCCTCCATATCTGAGCCCCCCCGCCCCCCCACCCCCAAAAAACCGAGCCCCACAGCGATCGGAGCGGAGCGGCGGCCGGCTCCGAGCCCCGAGATCTCCCGCTCCCTCCTCCCCCTCCTCCTCCCCCCCGCCCGGGCTCCTCCGAATCTCTCTGCGAGCGGCGGAGCCGGGGCAGCGGCGAGAGCCGTCACACGTGGGCTCGGCTTAGCTCAGCCCCGCTGCTCGCACACCCCCCCGTCCCCGCCCCCCCGGCCCATCCCCACCTCTCCCCCTCCTCCTCCCCACCCCCATCTCCTCCTCCTCCTCCCCCTCCTCCCCAGCGCACGTGGGGCGGAGTTCTAGAACGTCGTGTAACCAATGCCGGTGACGTCACGCACCCCGGTGCGGCCCCAGCCTGCCCGCGCGCGCACACACTCGGGCCCCCCGCGGCCGGACCCACGGGGGCGGCGCGCGAACCCCGCGGCCAGAGGGGGCCCCGCCTCTAGGCGGGCCAGGCGCCGGCAGAGGGGGAGCGCACCCCGACTTCCCTGGATCACATGGGCTGCGGGGGGCGGGTGGATCGGAGGAGGGGGAGGCGCGGGGAGCTCGCCGCCGCTCCTCGCTCGGGCAGGGGAGAAGACGCCCCCCACCCCCTCTAGTTCGGCCTCTCCATTCAAGTTCGCCGGCCCCGGCCTCCGGGATCCGGGGATGGCACTAGCCGCCTGCCCAGCTCTGCGCCCTTTTTTTCCAGCCGCCGCGCAGAAATTTAGGTCAAGGACGTCGGGATCAAACCCAAACCCTGGCGCTCTTCGGCGGGCCCCGAGACCCCCCAGGATTGGGGAGCTTCAGGATTGCGGAGACCCTCCCGCACAAACAGCAGCCACAAGTTTTATTTTCCTTTGGCGCTGGAAGTTCTCTCTGGCTCTCGCTCCACACCGGCACGTCTTGCGCCGCTCCCCGCCCTTCCCCGGCAGAGGTACGAATCCGTGCCGGGGAAAGGTTATTTTGGAACTTTGAGAAACTGACGCGATTCCAGGGGTGAGAAAGTGCCGAAGAAAGGGTTTCCGCGTTAATCGTACAGAGTTTAAAAAATATAATAAAATAGATTTATAGGGGTCAAGGTCAAATGATTGGGGTTCAAAGTAAATTTTTATTTATAGTGAGCAATAGTTTTGAAGCATCTCTGGGATGGCTGGGAAGGGTGGTTGTTTTCAGGAAACCCCTCTCCAACCGGTTCCTTGTATATCTTTATTATTTCTATGCTGAGATAGTAAAATGCATGAGGTTGAAGTAGCCTAGGACCCCCACCCCCATCTGGGGAGGTGGCTGAGGATAGCAGAAGGCTTCAGACACTCTCACCCTCTACCACCTTGGTAGCAGTGTGGTGCTGCACAGGTCCTGGCACACAGTAGGTGCGTAATAAGTACTGGATTCATCTTTCCCCGCCCTGAAAACCCCCAAAAGACGATGCTGGTAGTTTCCCAAAGTCATCGCACACTTCCCCAGCAGTTTCCAGGCTGGCCAGATTCAGACTGGATTCAATTTATGGGATATTGAAAACAATAAGGATACAATTATCCATATTGTTTTAAATTATTACAATAAATTGAGTTAATATGGCATGAGGGGCAACACAAAGTTGTGGTTCATCAAATACTCAGATTAATCTTAAGTATGAATTGATGCCCAATTAACACCTTTCCATTAATTTTCATAGGATTAGGACACAATGGAATACACTCAACACCAAAACCATACCAAATCCACTGTGGGTCGTGGCAAAGTGGAATATTTGGAAAATCCCAACACTAGCCAAAGCCTTAAATGACCAGATTCTTAATCTCCCTGCCTCCTAAATTTGGGATAATTCCTCACTGACAGGATTGATGGAGTGAAAGGAGAGATTGAAGTAAGTAAATATAAAAGTCTATTTTTTTTATTGGAAACCTCTGCAGGTTGTGCTTATTATCAATCATCACTTACTGTGACTTTTTGGAAGGCACTTTAGAGCCTCAGACCACAAACCCAAGCATTTTCCCGTCACTCCAAGCTGCTTCCCAAATCATCTGGGGTCTCCGTGTGTTGAAGAGCTGCTTATTATGGTGATTGTTTATTATGACTATTCTCAATAACAAAATGCAGACAACAGAGCTAATTGGATTTTGTTTGGGATTTTTGCTCTAGAACCACAGACCCTCAGAGGTAGAAAGGCCTTTTCTGATCCAACCCTCTCATTTTTTCATCAGGGTCCCAGAGGAGCCAAGCTCTCCAGGGTGCACCCCACCCCCACCAGTCAGCTCCTTAGAGGGGCTGCGGCCATCACTCTGATGCCCTTTGGCTCTGTTACATGCATATTCATTTTGTCCTTCACAAGACAAGAGTGGGGTGTCCTTGTTCCCTGTTGTCGACCTACACAGGCTGACACTGAACTGAATTAAAACCCTGAGAGGGGCTAGCACTGCAATTATAAAGTCACTGGTGGAGAGAGAGCTTGATCTTCTATTTCCATGACTACATTGTTTTTACTTATTGATTTTTCATTTATGTGGTGTATGTAATACTTACTCTTCCTGGGCTATAATTCTCTGAGTTTTTGACAAATGCATAGAATTGAGCTGTCTCCACGATAACCCATCTGAGATGCAGAAGAGTTCCATTGTCCCAAAAAATTCTCTCTTGCTGCCCTTTTGCACTACGTTATTTGGAATAACTAATTATTTATTATGCATTTCTTCTCCAGCACATTTGCTTAATGCAGCCCCTGGGTCAGGAGAATTCCAGCAGCATGCGATGTCAGTCCTCTACCTTCTTTACTGCCCATGACACTGTTAGACACTCCCTACACGTAACTCACTCTTCCCTTGGCATCCTTGATGGCCACATTCTTTTGGTTTTCCTCCTACCTCTCCAGCCATTCGTTCGTCTCTTTACCCTGACTCCTCCTCTGCCTTTCCTTTAAATACCAGTGTTCATTCTCTTCCCCAGCTACACACCCTCCCCGGATGAGCTCCTCTGCACCCAGGGTTTAAATACTACCTACTTGCCCATGCTACTCAAGTTAAAATCTCCGGCCTGAGCTTTCCACAAAGCTCCAGGCTCTGGTTAATTTCCTATTCACTGTCTTCCACTTCACCTTCCTGGAGGTACCCCAAACTCAACATGCATGTCCAAACACACATGCATGTGTTTTCCCCTTGAACCTAAAACTTTTAAATTTCACTATATGGGTCAGCAGAATCCCAGCCATCCTAGAGACAAGGTTGGCCCTACTCCAGGTTGATGTCTTCCCATATGCAATCCGTCATGAAAGTGTGTGGGTTTCACTTCCTAAGTGTCTCTCAAGTTCGTCTTTGCTGCTGCTGCATCTCACATTTCCCACTTGAGCCCTTGCAATAACCTTCTAAGCATTCTTCCCAAACCATTTCTTCCTCCATTAGTGTAACTGGAAAGCATTCTCTGACCGGGTCAAATCCCCCTTGGAAGGCACCGTTACATTACCTCCATCAAACCATTGCTCTACCTTCCACATATTAGCACAGTGCCTGTTAGTGCATGGTTGACAATAAATAGTTGTTGAACAAATGAAAGGGTGAATGAATGAATGAATGAACAAATGAATGAATGTCAACATCTAATTTAATTGTAGGATTTATTATATTTGTGTCCATAAGTCAAATTGGCTGCAGTTTTCCCTTTTTGTATTGCCTTTGTCTGGCTATAGTGGCCTCATAAAATGAACTAGTAAATGTTTCTTCTTTTTTCATTTTCTGGAACAGTGTGTATAAAACTGGAATTGTGTGTTCCTTGAATGTTTGGTTGAACTTTCTAGTAAAATGTCTGGGTATGGGATAAACACTTCCTAGGTTGGTTTTTAAATACTGATTCCATTTCTTTAGTGGCTGTGGATCTCTTTAGTTTTTTTTGTTTGCGTTTGTGTTTTTTTTAAAGATTTTATTTATTTAGTTGACAGACAGCACAGTAGGCAGAGAGGCAGGCAGAGAGAGAGGAAGGGAAGCAGGATGCAGGGCTCGATCCCAGGACCCCAGGACCATGACCCGAGCCAAAGGCAGAGGCTTTAACCCACTGAGCCACCCAGGCACCCCCTCTTTAGGTTTTATATTCTTTTTGAGTCAGTTCTTACACATTATACTTTTCAAAGAAATAATTCATGCCAACTAGGTTTCCAAATGTATTAATAAAATGCTGTTGATAATTTCCTCTTAATATATTTTAATCTCTGCTGCATCTATCCATCATGTCCATTTTTTCATTCTTAGTATTATTGTATATGTGTCTTCTCTTTTTCTGGATTAGTGGTGCCAGAGATCTCCCTCTATTTAACTAATATTTCTGCTAGTGTTTTCAAAGAATCAGCTTTTAGATTGTCTAACACTATTTTTTAGTTTTATTAATTTTTATCTTTATATATTATTATATATATTATATTCTTGTATAAGAGAATAAGAGCATATATACCATACAAATAATATATAGCACCTGTAAGAATATAATATATTAATATGTAAGAATATAATACATATTTGGTGTTATTTTTTTCTGCTTTCTTTGTGTTTATTCTCTTGCTCTTTAAACATTTTTTTTAATTGGTGGCTTAAGTAATTAATTTTCAGTCTTCTGTTTTCTGATTGTAACATAGAAGACTCTGGATTTCACTCTGAGTACCACTCAAACGACATTCCACAAGATATAGAGAATTTTTATTATCATCCCAGGCAAAGAATAGATTTCAAATATGTTTTCTTCTTTGGCTCAATACCTGTGTATCTTCATATTTCTAAACACAAGTTTTTTTGTTTTGATTTTTAGTTATTAATAGCTAACGTAATTGAATTAGGGTCAGAGAAGGTAGTCTGTATAAAACAGATTCTTGTTATTTGTTGAGACTTGCTTTGCCAAATGGTCAATGTTTATAAATATTCCATGTGGCTTTGAAAAGAATATTCCAGATGGCTGGCTCAGTTGGTGGAGCATGCAACTCTTGATCTTGGGGTCAAGAGTTCAAGCCCCATGTCAGGCAGAGAGCAGAGAGCTTACTTAAAAGAAAAAAACAAACAGAATGGGTATCCCTTAATTGTTAAGTGTAGCATACTATATAGACCTATTATATCAGGCTTCTTAATTATGTTTTCCAGATTTTTCTGTAGCCTTACTAATATTTTGTCTGTTTGATCTATCACGTTTATCATAGTGTGTCATAATCTCCTTTTATGATGGAATTTGCCAATTTCTCTTAAAAATCTCCTCAAATTTTTTTTTAAGATTTTATTTATTTATTTGACAGACAGAGATCACAAGTAGGTAGAGAAGCAGGCAGAGAGAGAGAGGAGGAAGCAGGCTCCCCGCGGAGCAGAGAGCCCGACGTGGGGCTCGATCCCAGGACCCTGGGATCACGACCCGAGCCAAAGGCAGAGGCTTAAACCCACTGAGCCACCCAGGCGCCCCAAAAATCTCCTCAAATTTCATTTTTTCTGCATTTTAAAAGTATGTGATAAGGCATGTCAAAAAGGTCTGTTCGTTCACATCTCCTACTATGGCTGTGCAGTTTTTCTATTTTTTACATTTTATTTGTCTTACTTTTTGCTTTGTATATTTTGAAGCTATGTTATTAGGCACATGCAAGCTTAGATATACTGTTTTCCCAGTGAATTGTTTCTTAAATATGTACAGTTGACCCTTAACCAACACAGTTTTTTGAACTGTGCAGGTCTGATTATATACAGACTTTTTTCAATAAAGATGGTATAGTACTGTGAAATTACTGTATATTTTCTCTTCTTTTTCTTTCCATAATAACATTTTCTTTTCTCTAGCTTACTTTATTGTGAGACTACAGTATAGAATACATATACAAAGTATGTGTTAATCAACTTAATGCTATCTATTGTAAAAATACCATATATAATACATATATAAAATATATAATTGTTATTTATTGTGAGAATATGGTATATAACACATACACAAAATATATACTAATTGACTGTTTATGCCTTCCAGTCACAATAGACTATTGGTAGTTAAGTTTTGGGGGAGCTAAAGGTCATATGCAGGTTTTCAGCTGCTTAGGAGTCATCATCCCTAACCCCTGCATAGTTCAAGGATCAACTATACACAAATGATCTTTAACCCTAGGACTTTGGGTTTAAAGTCTGCTTTGCCTGTGAAAAATACAACTACTCCAACTTCTAACGAGCATAGCATTTGCCTGGCATATCTTTTTCCATCCTTTACTTTCAACCTTTCTATGTCTTTAAGTTTTAGGTGTGTCTCTTATAGACAGCATATAGCTAGATCTCGTTCAGTTATTCATTTGAGTAGTAAGTTTTGTCCATTTACATATAATGTGATGTTTTTAATGAAACTTAGGGGTACAAAAATATATTATCCACAGTCTCTGGGATTAACATAACACACTGTCATCATTGGGTATATTCATGGCCTTATTTTATTTTTTTAATATTATTAACACCTGTAAACCTGTTATTCAATTAGAGAACAACAACTTACAACTACCTGTATGCTTCTCTCTTACCTTTTCTTCCATCTGAAGTAACCACTAATCTCAATCTTGTACTTATTATTGTTTTTGCTTTTTAAAAATTTTTACCAAATTTTTATCACACATTTGTTTTAAGCTCTTACGAAATATTTCTGAGTTTTATATTTTCTTACCCAACATCATATTGTTAAGATTCAGCTAGAATATTACATCTGGCTGTAGTTCATTCTTTTTTTTTTTTTAAGATTTATTTATTTATTAGAGAAAGAGAGAGAGCAAATGCGCACACACAGAGGGTGAGGGAGAAGCAGATTCCCCACTGAGCAGGGAGCCTGATATGGGGCTCGATCCCAGGACTCTGAGATCATGACTTGAGCTGAAGGCAGATGCTTGACGGACTGAGCCACCCAATCGCGCCTGGTTGTAGTTCATTCTTATTTCTGATTGTATAATACTCTATTGTGTGCCGCTACCACAGTTTATTTTGTCCATTCTTCTGTCACAGGACTTTGGGTTGTTTCCATTTTTCTTGCTGTTATGAGCAGCGCTGTAGTGAACATTCTTGTCCTCTGGTGCATGTGGGCAAGAATTTTTCTTTGGAGTGATGACTGGGTCATAAGGTATGTAATGTAAAAGTATACAAGATAATGCTAACCAGTTTTCCAAAATGCTGTTTGAGTGTGTGCTCCCACTAGCAACATGTAAGAGAACCTGTTGATCTACTGATGACCAATGTTTTGGAATTTGTGCCTTCAGTCTCACTTTGCACCTTTTGCTTATTTTGTTTCTCTCAGGTTTTTGTTTACTTCCTTTCTTCTTTTCTATTGAATTGATCAAGAATTCTTTGTCCCCCTTTCCTCTTAATTTAGAAATTGTAAGTTCTGGGGCGCCTGGGTGGCTCGGTTGGTTAAGTGACTGCCTTCGGATCAGGTCATGATCCTGGAGTCCCGAGTTTGAGTCCTGCCTCAGGCTCCCTGCTCAGCAGGGCGTCTGCTTCTCCCTTTGACCCTCCCCCTTCTCATGCTCTGTACCCCCTCGCCCCCATCATTCTCTCTTTCAAATAAATAAATAAAATCTTTTTTAAAAAAAAAGAAAGAAATTGTAAGTTCCACTTCTATTCTTATATTGGTTATTTTAGAAACTTTTTTTTACTTTAGAAATTTTAACATATGCACTTGGTCCAACCCCACTACAACTATACACTAAGAACAATCCCCCTCCAACTATATCCTTCCTCATACATGTTACTGTTGCTTGTTATTTTTTTTAGGCCCCACCTGCTTTTAATACCCCTGAATTTAATCACTGTTGTCCCTTTCATTTTATCCCGTTCTTGTATAGATTTGTCCATGTTTACCAATTTCCTCACCTTTGTTTCTGGCATATCATTCCTTTTTTCTAATTACTAGCTCTTTTCCTTGAAACATACCCTTTAGTATTCCTTTCAGGGAGGTTATGTGAGTGACCCACTTTCTCCATTAATATAAAATGGTTTGACTGCCCTCTCATCCTCGAATGATGATTTCTCTGGGGAGAGAATCTAGACAGAAAATGATTTTACCCTCGAGACACATCTCGTTGTTCCTCTATTGTTGAGACATTTGCTATCATTCCCTTATAGGTAATCTGGTTTTTCTTTCTGGTTTTAAGATTTTCTCTTTGTCTTTGGCTCCCCATGGTCTTAACATGCTGTGTTGAGATGTGAATTTGTTTTTATTTACCTGGTTCAAGATTCAGTGTACGTCCAGAATCCCAGGATACATGTTTTCTTATCAAATTTGCCAACAGTCTTTGTATAAATGCTGTGTCCCCTACATTCTATGTTCTCCTTCTGGTGCCTGTAAAGGTGAACCTTTCTCTCAGACTTTTTTTCACTTCGTCTCTCTATGAAGCTTCCTGGACAATTTCCTCAGTTGTTTTCTTCAGTGATGGCTAATCCGCGGCGCAACTCATCCACTGAGCTTTTCATTTCAGGGACCATATATGTCATTTCCAAAGGTTCCATTTAGTTCTCTTTCCAATCTACCTTTTAAAAATTCTGTTATTTTCTCATGGTCCAAATGCTCTTTTATGTCTTTCATAATTTTAAACTTACGTACTTTATAAGTCTGTCCAGTAGTTCTGTTTCCTGAGGTTCTTGGAACACTTGTGTCTCCTACATCTTGGTTATGGTAGACTACATCCATGTGCATTCTGTAGTTTGGAGTAGGTTCTGTATCTTTATCTTCGCTTTTCAGTTTTAGGGTTCCTGATTCCTGGATCATACAGGTAGAGTAAATTCCAGCCCCAAATTGATATGGCTATAATTTCTCCACTTTCAAGTCATGCCAAGACAGTGAAATTTTCTTATCTCCCTGCACCCCTAGGGCGATTTTTTTCCCCCAGTGAATTATTTCTAAAATGACTCATCCTTTTGAGGGTTCCAGCTTAATGTGGGGATCTCAATCCCAGGTACCACCTTCTCACTTTGAATGGGCCCAAGCCACAGTCTCCTTGCCATGTGGATTTGCCCAAGACCTGCTCCATCTCCACTTACTAGCTCACCCATCCTAACTGCCATTTCCCTCTTGCTTCTGGCACCGGGGGCCCTGTCCTTACTGTCTCATGAGCTCACTTCAGTGAGGGGTTATTGCATTTTGACCAGTGGTTAGAGATGGGCTATAGTGGGAGGATGATTGACATCATTTCATCCGCCATATTGCCAGAAATGGAACTCATTTCCATTTCAAATGTTTAATGTCTTCCATTGCAAATGCATTTTTTCTTCATGTACTGCGGTACCTAAGACTTCTGAATAATTTCTTCTCTAAATAATCTTTTTTTAATTGTTATTTTAAATTGAAGTATAGTTGAACTTGTGAATAATCTTTTATGGGTGAGGTGGCCTTGGAATTATCTCACAGCTATCCATTCTAATCACCTGGGAAACTTTAAAAAAATATGGATGCTTGGCTCCGCCCACAAGATTCTGATTTAATTGGTTCAGAGACCACCTGGGCAGGGGTCTTTCTTAAAACTTCCCAAGTGATTCTAATATGCAACCGAGGCTAAACACAATTATTTAAAACATACTGATGAAAACAAGCAAGCCATCATGATCCCAGGGCTCTACCCCAGAATGTCTGATGTCTTTTGCCTGGGGTGGGGCCCCAGGCATCATATTTTTCTGACATTTCCCTGATGATTGCAGGCTTGAGCACCATTGATTTTCCTGGGCACATGCAGTCCAAGGGAAGCGTTCAAATAATGTTTGAGCTGAAAGCATGAGAAGTAATCTAGCTCAGCATACGCATACACCAAACTGTCCATCTGACTCCCAAGGGCCTTTTAATTATAAAGATTCCTGGAGATTACTGGGGACCTGGGTGGCACAGTCAGTTAAACATCCAGCTCTTGATCTGGGCTCATATCATGATCTCAGGGTCATGAGATTGAGCCCCGCTTTGGGCTCTGTGCTGGGTGTGGAGCCTGCTTAAGATTTTCTCTATGTCCCTCTCCCCACCTAGAGGCACACATGTGCACATGCTCTCTCTCTCTCTCTCTCTAAAAAGAAAGGGAAAAAAAAAAAAAAGATTCCTGGAAGTTACAAGGCCAGTGAGTCTTTCATTCCCCCAAAGACTGAGATGGGAAACCAAGTTTGGAAACCATTTAGCTAACCCATGTTGTTTTACAAAGGAGGAAACCAACCCCGAAAGAAGTGTTTTCTTCACAAAGTCACAGACCTGATTCAGAGGATACCCGACGCCTACCTCCCAGTCTAATGTCCATTTCATCCATTTCTAAACCTAAAGTCCACCACTTCTTTTAGACAATCTTGGCCATTTTAAAGAGAGAGATTTTGATTCTGTGTGCAGTGATGCTAGGAATGTGAGGTTTTCTGCTTTGCTTTTGTATGTAGATGGCACAGCAGAGGGAAAATAAAACAGCCTGCCACCTGGCACATAGGATCATACTAGTAGCTTGGTGACCTTGAGCCGATAAGCCACCACCCATCTCAACTGCCCCATCTGTAAATAGGGGGTCGTGGTGGTTTTAAAATATGACCGCAACTTCTTTAATACTCCTCTAAGAAATGGAGCCTGGTTCCCCTCCCTCTGAGTGTCTGCCGTACTTAGTGACTGCTTTCTAATGAACAGCATGTGAGGGAAATGATGGGGGGTGAATTCCATGGCTAGGTCACACAAGGCATCCTGGCTTCCGCCTTGCTCTCTCTTAGATCACTTGTTCTGGGGGAAGCAGCTGCCATATCATGAAGATGATCAAGTAGCCCAGTGGAGAGGCCCACGTGGAGATGAACTGAGGTTTGCTACCAGCAACACAATCTTGCCAGGACTGTGAGCTAGACACATTAAAGGCAGATCTGCCAGCCCCGGTCAGATCTTCAGATGACTGCTACCTTGGCCTATGCCTTGACTGCAACTTCGTGAGAAACCTTAAGCCAGAACCTCCCAACTACGCCATTCCCAATTCCTGACCCTCAGATACTGTGTGAGATAGTCAAGACTTGTTGTCTGAAGCTACTAAATTGGGATAATTTGTTGTCCAGAATAGATAACGAATACAAAGATACTTCACGACGCACTAAAATAGAGCTGCTCACTTTATAGGCTTGCACCAGGATTCATATGCTAACATTTATAGAGTGTTTTAGTTAGACTCAGGCCAAATGAACTGCATATTAGATATAAAGTAGCGATTGCGTATTATTAATGTTATCAGATTGCAACACATTTCATGTTCAATTACCTAAAATGCTCTTTCTGGAGCATCGCTTTGCTCATCATCTTATCCCCACTGCACACTTATAAAAGGTCACTGTCAAGATATAAAAGTATATATATGATTTAAACGTCTTGACTCAGTTGCTAACAACCGTGAGCATGTTTTCAAATTGGAAAAGCAAGATTAATCTAAACTTGCTCTTTTTCACACAATGTACTTTATTTACTTTTAGGATTGCATTTCACTGCCAAGCCAAGTGTGTCTCTGATTAAAGAGTGTGTTCACTTCATCTCTCATAGTCTCTTACAAGCCTCCCTTTAAGAATAGATATGGCAGACTTTGCACCAAAAAAGCAAACCATATTTTTACCAGAAACTATTTAGTGAAATGAGTTTTTATTCATGAAAATTTCACTAAGTATAAATTTTGTGTCTGGAAGTAATGGGCCCTTTGTATTTCCCTTCAATAAATAAATAGCTTCTTTCCTTAAGAATTACAACTTCTGAGCATGCTCTTAAATTCAAAGCTAGTTTGTTTTCTTCCAAGAAATGGAAAATATGCATGTGCATACACACCCTTCGTTGGCTGGTCCTTATTCCAGATCGATGTAAAATGGGAAAGCCAGGATTGGTATCTTTCTAACAGTCGTAACTGGAGGTATAAAATATCTGGGAAGAACAAGAACAAAGGCAGAGGGTATGAGGCTGAAAGTGAAACTATTTTCAAACACTCTTTACTTATCTAACATATAAATATCTTTATGTAGAATTTATTCCCAGCATTGTCCGGTATACTTAGAGACATAAAAGTCTATTTAAACGATGGAGAAAATTTGTTTTACTTTGTTATTTCTTTCCAAGATTAGGGAAGGAAATGCAAAAAAAAAAACCAAGCAACAACAAAAAAGCTCCCTAATGGAAGGAGGGGTAGGGGACACATTTTTAGCTGAATTTTTTCTTTTTTGCCTTTCCATGTTCCCATAGGACACAGCTAGAAATCTAGTGTGGTGGCTGAACACTTTTGCTCCTTTTTGTCCCCTCTGCCTTCCACGTTCCTCGTTCCCAACTCAAAATGATCACATCCAACGGGGCAGATGCTGCTTACAAGTTTAGCTGAGTGAGAAAAAGTCAGACTCCTAATAAATGTCAACATCATTTATGGAGTGACCGCAGCGAGGCTCCTTCTAGGCGCAGTGGCGGACAGGGGCTCCGGGCATCTCTATTCGTCAGGAGTTGTAAGAGGTGGACAGTAGCTTGGGGTTGGGTACGAGGCAGGCTCCAGCCCCTCTGGGTGACAGCTCCCTGTAGGGGACACCCTGTGCCAGGCTGCCGAGCCCCTCCCCAACCGTGGCTTCCTCACCTGAGTGTAGGTGTGGCAGGCACAGGAGAGAAGCCTCTGGAATCAAAGACAAAGTTCCCGTTTTCACAGGTAATATCCCAGAGCAGCTCTCCCCTGCAGCTGAAAGCTGGTTAACAGCCATTTGTCATTCAGTCATCATTATTCTTATACATGTAGGTAAATATTTTATTAAGCGTCTCCGCAGCTTGGCAGTTAGGGAGCCCTTTGCCTTTAGACCTGGCGGGTGACCAGCGCTGCCCGGGAGGGTGGGAAAACAGCGGGCTCCTTGGTGTTAATAGAGCGGTGGTCCTTTCCACCTGGAAACCATTTTCTCCTCTGGCCTCTCGGGCTTAATCTTCCATTTCTTCTTCTTTTTTTTCTTTTTTTTTAATCAGTTACCAATTTGGTCTTGATGAAAGGTGCCGGGGCCTTCAGGAGAAAATGGCTATGCCTTTCAACTCCACCTGGAAATGGTTGACTTGGTGCCGCAGTCACCTTCCCTTAGGCCTCTGCATCCGTTAGAGCACTTGCCTCATCCCCACCGGGCTCTGCCTTGCCAAACAGAAACCTCGGTGCGACAGCTGGAAACGTGCAGCGGTCCCTCCACCCAGGCCCCCTCACACACACCGTAGTTATGTCTGGGACCTCCAAACACTCCCCTAGGCTTTCACCGTCTAACCCCAGAGCCCATCAGCTTGCCAGGGTGCCAGCAACCAGCTCCTAGCTCAATGCACAAAACCACCCATTAGTTTGGACCAATGTTCGGTCCACGTCTTCAAAATCCTTTGCTTTTTACCATTCATCCAGTATTAGAGGTGGCCAAAACATCAGTAGGAAGTATGGCTGCAGTGTCATCCCATCACATCTCTGGGTCTTCTGGAGGCCAACCCCTCCAGGATCTATTTCTTGTGTGAGCGCTTCCAGCTTTGGAGGACCGTGTGTATGACGCCCTCTTCTGGTGGATGCTGGGAACGCCAGTTGCGCCCATGCGTTTCAGTTCCCTCTACTGGCGGTGGAGAGAGAGAGGCTGCCTCTCGCCTCCAGGCCCCAGATTCCAGAGCTGGGGGGTGGGGCTGGGGCCTGCCGTCAAATTGCGAGAGCCAAGCCCCGCAGATCCTGAGGTTTCCTGAAGTTGAAACCGAGACCCACCACTGCAATTTCTACAGTTACCAAATCCAAGTGGCTGAAAACAAATGAAGGGAAGGGTGGGGAAGGGAGAAAGCACTGTAACCGCCGAAGGGGGTTCAAATTGGCCGAAATTCCATCTATTTAGCTACACGTGGTGTGGACCCACAGAGACAGAGGGAAGAAAGGAATCAGAGAAAAGATCAGGAGTGAGGACAATAGAGGACAGACTTTACAGCAAATTGCTGAGTAAGATACTCGTGCTAAAAATAATGCCGCTTGGAGAGGGCATAAGAAACAAAAGTGTGGCTGCTGTGCCCATGGGTGGGAGGAACACGAGGCTCTGCATATAAACACCCAGAATTAGAACAAGATGAAGAAAGGATCATCACCCAGGAGGAGAAGGAATGAACATAAGAGTAATTTGAAGCGAACCAGAAAATTAATTTTGTCACCATCGTCTTGCTTCTGTGGATCCGATGATGCTGGAGGGCCCCCAGCAGTGGATGGCCACGCCTCTGGGTTCTGAGCAGGCCCCAAGACCCCATCACCCACTCGGCAGATGCTACACAAGAAAAGAGGGCGAGCCCCGGCTTTGTATCTTCTAGTCTGGATCACAGATAATCATGAACATTCAAAAAATCAATTGCCCAAGTGGCTGATGGGGAGGTCTGGCTTGACAGAAGGCGTTCGTGAGGAAGACCTGGGGGGTTAGCTGATCACAAGCTTGATGTGAACCCACAGCGCAAGGAGGCTGTTGAGAACCCTAATGCAATCTTAGGCTCTATTAATAGAACAGCGGAGTGTGGAAGGAGGGAGGCCATAATCCCAGCGCGTGCTGGCAGGTCAGGCCACATGCAGTTTTATGCTCAGTCCTGCAGGCTATATTTTAAGAGAGGCACTGGCAAATTCGAGCCTGTTCAGAAGAGCATGAAAAGGACTGGATGCCAGTATTTAGACAGCATCGAGATTAGCTTGACAGTCCTTTTACAACTGGCAGAATCGGAATGCGTATTGCATTAAAGACAAAATCTCAGCAGCTAGGACCCAGAATCGTGCTTTCAGTGTTCACTTAGCCTCCCTGAGCCGGATGGGGTGCCCTTTCTGTAGAGTGGGGGTACTACTCTTCCCTCGATCAGGCAGGTCTGCTCAGTTGGGCTTGTATACTGAGCATCTCCTTGCTCCCAGCTCGGGGTGGGGCATGAGGGCACCTGGAGTCTAGTCTATGTTAGAGCCACAGGCCCGTAAGCAGGCATCTTGCATATAACATGACAGATGATAATAGATACATGCATTGATTTGAAATGAGATGTAATTAATTTCTTTTTTTTTTTAAAGATTTTATTTATTTATTTGAGAGAGAGAGAGAGAATGAGAGAGAAAGCATGAGAGGAGAGAGGTTGGCAGGAGAAGCAGACTCCCTGCTGAGCAGGGAGCCTGATGTGGGACTCGATCCTGGGACTCCAGGATCATGACCTGAGCCGAAGGCAGTTGCTTAACCAACTGAGCCACCCAGGCACCCCGATGTAATTAATTTCTTATCGGGAAATAATGACAAGAGACAAAAAGAGAGTCTTAGGGCATATGTACTTGCAAGTGCAAAGGAAAAGAATTGTTGGAGGTCAGAGAGGAGAGTCCATGAGTGAGGAAAGATTAGAACCAGGAAATTTCAGAGTCACGGAAGACTGCTGAAAGGTCTCCACACTGTCAGGTGCCACCAAGAAATCCAGGAGGAAGAGGAGAAAAGCTGAAATATTTCCAAACCACTCCCTGGATGTGGAGGTTAGGAGTTCATCCTTACTGGTCAAGAAACACCTTATTGGAAAAATGCTAGAGGCAGAGATGGACTTCATTTAGAATATTTGTGGAAGGATGTATTTATTGGACACCTACTGCACACTTCGCATGGTGCTATGCACTGCGGAAATTGGAAAAGCATAAGACTTTGTTGGAACCCACTTCAGTAATGACTAGTGAGTTAAAACTAACACCTATACAATCATTAGAGAAGAGTAGACGATTATTACATAAATTGTCCAGCTGGGTAAGGTAGACAATGGCTTAAATGGCCGGTTGTTGGCCCATGATATTCCTTATGCTTATGAAAGCCAGAAGAAGAAAAGATGGCGGCAGTTCATTCCAATATGGTGAACCTGATCCTAGTCTTCCACTTCCCCATGTCCCTTGGGAAGTTTCCTTTCATAGAAGTGTTTGGAAACACAATTCTTGTCTTAACATCCCTCATGTTGGCTCCCATTTTGTTATTTACCAGTGAGATTAATATTACTCTTTACCCTGCTCACATTCTAGATCCAACATGTGTTTTTTCATCAGTGGGTTTGTGTTTGGTTGATTAGTTATTCATGTATAATGCAAGATGACGAGAGCTGTAATACAGAGAAATGATTGTGGAGAATACAGGCATACAAGCTCTGGGGTTGGCTTCTTTTCTCTTTTTGGGGGGTGGGGTGGTGGTGGGTGGGAGGGCAGGTTAGTAAGGCTTTTGGATTATTTGCAGATGGTTGAAATTCTCTTCTTACTAAACTGGTAACTGAAGAAAAATTGGGGGAATTAAAGTAAATGGCGCCCTTGGCTGTGTATCCCCCAGTTTCCTTGATCCACATCATGAGTCCCACGTGAACTCCTGGATCTGCTCTCTACAATCGCTCCCATCATTTGACTTCTCTGGACTTGAGTTTCCCCATCTGTATCCCATCCAATGTATCTTTTTCTATGTTGGCTTCTTTCATAGGTTAAATATTTGCAAAGGGAATCACCTTATAGATGAGTTCTACCTCTTACTTACCCTCTGGGACTTCCCTTGGAATAGCCAGAGAGGTCCCTATAGGATACAAATCCGATCCTTCCAGTGGCTTCCCACTGCAACCAAGCCCTTTGGTGTAGCCTAAAAGGCCCTACGTGATCTGATTCTGGCCTGGTTTTCCAATCTATGTCATGCCATCACCCCCTACCAGTTCTCAAACAAAATAAATGACTTTCGCTCCTGAGGCCCTCGCACATGCTATTCATCCTGCTTGGAATGTTCTTTCTCCACTCACTGAATGGACACGTCCCTATTACTTTCCAAATCTTAGTTCAAATATCACTTCCTCACAAATGCCTTTTCTGCTCAGCCTCTCTAAAGTCACCTCCCCATCCATCGATTTCTAGTTCATTGCCGTATTTATTTCCTGCTGGGAGCCCAGCTGAGGGCCTCAATTAGCCTCTATTTCTGTCTTTCCATGTGGCAGCATGGGCTTCCTAACAGCATGGAAGCTGGATCTCAAAAGGGAAGAAGAAGAAACACCCAAATCCAAAATGTTCTCCAGCATCCCCAAATCCTTTTCTAGCACATTATCCTTGTTTCTCTTCTTTGCCCTTCTCACTCTCTGAAATTATTGCACTAATTTCTGATTCCTTGTTAATTGCTGGCTCCTTCCCCCCATCCACAAGGATGTACAATCCATGAGGGTAGAAATCTTGTCTGTCTTGTTCACTGCACGTGCCCAGCACAAAAGAAGTACCCAGTAAACAGTTGTTGAACAAGTGAAATTTAAATGTTCAGAAATAAAGAGAAAGAAGAAATTAAGATGCACAGGAAATGTAATGAAACACACAAACATACACACGTTCACAAAAAATCAGATTGCAGAGAACTTTTCAGGATAACAACTGTGGCCTGAAGGGCAGAAAGCCCACCACACAATGACCCAGGCATGAACTGGATCATAGTTGTAGCCCATCTGCCTCCTGCTTTTCAGAACTCATCACAGAGTTGACCTGGGAAGGTGGTAACTCAGGCACAGGGATCCAGGACCCCAGGACCCCAAGACCCCAAAATCAAGACCTGGAGAGCTGGACCTTAAGGGGAAGTAGGCTATGCCCAGACATCACAGATCCCCAACAGGATGATGTCAGAAGCAATTCCCTGAGGTCCTGTGCGTGCAGTGGGAGGGCTTTGGGTGCTTTACTTGAACCCAAGCGTGCAGAGGAAGATGATCTTGGTTTAACACAATTCAAATCAGCAGCTACTATGCAAAAAGCACTGTGCCACCTGCAGTGGGTGATGGAGGGGGTGAGAGGCAGGGACAGTGCCCAAGCAGAGTGGCTCTTCAACAAGAGTGAGGGGGTGAGTGGCAAGGGAAGGAGACCAGCAGCCCCGCAGTTACAGATAAGGGAGAAGCAAAAAGGCTTCCAGGAGGGGCCAGCACTGAGGTGGCTAGCCAGGTGAGCTTTCCAGAGGCAGGGAGGCCAGGGCGGGAATGCCCAGGAGCTCCATTATTAGGCTGGAGGAGGGTAGGGTCTGCAAGAAGTGCAAGAAGAACAATTTATTACCAGAAGTTCCAGCAAAGTCCCTCAGAACTGGGGTGCCTGGGTGGCTCAGTGGGTTAAAGCCTCTGCCTTCAGCTAGGGTCATGATATCAGGGTCCTGGGATCGAGCCCCGCATCGGGCTCTCTGCTCGGCGGGGACCCTGCTTCCTCCTCTTTCTCTGCCTGCCTCTCTGCCTACTTGTGATCTCTGTCTGTCAAATAAATAAATAAAATCTTAAAAAAAAATAAAAATTAAAAAAAATAAAAGTCCCTCAGAACCGATCTGAGAAGCCAGAACCAGAGAGCAGAGAAGAGTGAAAAGCAATCTCACAGCTTTCTGGAGAGGAAGAGGAAAGAGGGGATGTCGGGCAGAAGCACAAGCCGTCCACCCTGCAGTGATGGAAGAGGAATCCAGAAACACATTTGGGGCATGTTGTGATTGAACGAAGTATAAGTAACAGTTGGAAGGTATATGTATGGGGGGATTTGGGGTAGCAAGTAATCATAAAAGCAAAAGAACAGTGGGGCTGAACAAACTGATTCTGAAATCAATGCAGAGCACGCCCAAGCTCTTAGCAGCACTATTCACAACAGCCCAAGGGTGGAAACAGCCCTGTGTCCAGCAACAGATACATGCATACACAAAACGGGGCACATACATGCAATGGAATATTATGCGTCTATGAAAAGCCACGAAGAAGTGATACAGGCTAGAGTGTCGGGAAACCTGGAGGACATCATGCAAAGTGGAATAAGGCAGACACAAAAGGAGAAATATGGTATGAGTCCACTGATGAGAGGTACTTAGAATAGTCAGATTCACGGGACACAAAGTAGAATGGGGCCTGCCAGGGTCTGAGGGGAGGGGAGAACAGGAGTCATTGTTAAATAGGTACAGAGTTTCAGTGTGGGATGATTAAAAAGTTCTGGAAATGGATTAAAAGTAAGTTCTGTAAATGGTGATGATGACAGCACAATAATGTGAGTATACTTAACATCACTGAGTTGTACACGTAAAAATGGTTACATGAGGGGCACCTGGGTGGCTCAGTGGGTTAAGCCTCTGCCTTCGGCTTGGGTCATGATCTCAGAGTCCTGGGATCGAGCCCGGCATTGGGCTCTCTGCTCAGCGGGGAGCCTGCTTCCCCTTTCTCTCTGCCTGCCTCTCTGCCTACTTGTGATATCTCTCTCTGTCTTGCAAATAAGTAAATAAAATAAAATCTTTTTAAAAAATGGTTAAATGGGACACTTTATATCATGTCTATTTTACCACAGTAAAAAAATTAATGTGGAAAAATAAGTAAGTCAAGAATATCCAGGATAGCTCTGAGAAAGGAAAGTAATAGGGAGATAAAACCCTACAAGATAGTAACACAAATTATAAAACCTCAAGAATTAAAACAGTGTGGCGCCAGCACTTGACTACACAGACAATAGAACAGATAGAAAGTCCAGAAATAGGCCACATCATTCAAGACTTTCATGTGCGGGAAAGGTGGCATCTGGAAACAGCAGGGAAACCGTGCTGGGAACCATCAGGGGAAATGGAGTTGGCTCCTGATCTCATCCTTATACCAGGAAGAACTCCAAATGGAAAAGAAATGTAAGTGTGAAACACAGCCCCACACCAGGACTAGAAGGAATCAGGGGAGAATTCTTTTTTAACCTCCAAGGGTGAATACGTATCAGCTATGACTTTAGGTCCCAAGCTCCCTGTGCCTGTGTCATGGGCTTGTTGTGAATGCTGTAGGACTCATACAGGCAGAGTACTGGGAATAATGCCCAGCACACACACAACACTCAGTAAGGGACCACCATCGCCACCCTTCTTGTTGGCATCACCACCATCCAAAAGAATTGAGGACATTTACAAACTGATACAGAATAAGTATCAAGGTCTATTAAATGGAAATAAAAGTCAAGGTAGAGCAGTATGCACATAATATGCTAGCCTTGGTTTTGAAAAGGAGGGGTAGAAAAAATACACATGCACATACATATCTATGTATATGTGTAAGCATGTATTTACACACACATATACACAATAAACTTTGGTCACACCACCGCATGGCACAACTCCAGGGGACACAATTCCATTGTATTCTATGTCAGTGGCATCCCAGGAGCTCAATATAAATGGGGTCTCTTGGACACGTGACTGCACGTGGTAACATGTCTCTGGGAACACAAAGAACAGAGTAACACTGCTCACCTGTGGGGAAGAGACATAGGTGGCTTGGAACAGACGTGGGAAGGAGACTCTTCATAATACGGTCTTTGTGCCTTTTTAGTCTGGACTATGTCCATGAGTTATGGAATAGGCCTCATTCCAGAAAATAAAGGGACCTGTGAAAATAAATCAATGCACACATATAAAAGTCATGCATAAAAGTAACAATACACGTTCGGGAATTTGGGAAATACAAAGAAGTACAAAGGGGAGAATTATAATGATTTTCCTGGTTATCTCTGTGGATCTGTCTGGAGAGCTTAGAAAGGCATGATATAGAGCAGGAGTGGGGGAACAATAGCCCACCTGTTTGTCCCCCCACCTGTTTGGTTTTTGGTTTTGTTTTGTGAGTTCAGTGCAGGGCCTGAACTCACAGCCCTGAGACCAAGACCTGAGTTGAGATCAAGTGTCCAATGATTGCTTAACCAACTGAGCCACCCAGGCGGCCCTCACCACCTGTGTTTGTAAATAAAGTTTTATTGCAGTGCAACCCCCCATTTGGTGATGTATCACTACGGCTGCTCTCCTGGTACATTGAGTTATTGAGTATCTTGGCAAGTTATTTGTGGCTATTTCTAGTTCAATCTATAAATGCCCTGGCATGATGCCATTATGAGGCACAATGAGGGAGTAAGATGACAGCAATGGGTCATAACAAACATATTAGTTTGGAGATAGAACTTACAAAACAAGAAGCAGAGGTGTCCACCACAATGAAGTTAATTTCAGGAGAAGTGGTAACAAACTGAATTTGTAGGCATAGGATAAGAAACAGAGAGATCGAACCTGAATTGAAGCAAGAAAAACATACCAAGACAGATTAAAAATTATCAAAATGGAGAAAATAAAAGATACTCTCCCAAATAAGCTAGGCTCTATTAAAAAGTATAGTAGTAAAATAATTCTGTATGTTATGACATGGGATAAGCTATTAAAAAAATATGAGAAGAAACACACCTCCTATCTTGAAATCTCTCCAGACATTCAGGGTCTCAAGGTCCGGGGGATACTCAAAAGCCATAGGAGACTCAGAACAATTATCTTTCGGGCAGGCTCTCCTATGCATTGTAGGAGTCTGACGACGCTCACCACCCCCCCACCCCCCCCACTGAAGGCTGCTAAAGGTCCAGTTCATAATGACAACCAAAACAACTCCTTCGGATTTTCAAAACTCCCTTGAAGGGCAGCACCACCCCCCTTGAGAACCACAGATACATGTGAAAGCAATTTGAAAAGTTAAAAGCTCTTTTCAAATACACAGTATGATTAATCTACAAAAATGCCATGGATTTTCAATAGATACTATCTGTACTATTTACATGAAGACTACTGAATAATAAAACATGAGTGTTTTCTTTTTCCATGAAACTAATTTCCATTTCCATTTTACTATAAGTGAATCAATATACTTACTGAAAACAACTAAACATTATGGATTTAAAATAATTGAAGGGCATCAATAAATGAACAGAAAAGTTAAGGATCCTTAGCCCAGGGATTGAACGATGTGGAGCTCAGAATTGTAAACTGAGCACAGCACTCCAAGGACATTTGCTGAACCTGGTGAACTTGAACTTTGACATTCAGGGCCTCAAAGACTTAGAAAAAAAGGAGCCAAAGCCCCAAGTATGCCCACGATGGGGAGTCTAACAAGAGATCCTCCAGCATAAAGATGGGATATCTCCAAAAGCTATTCCTGTAGTGAAAACATGGATTCAGAAATACCTCCAACTTCCTCCTGGAGGCAAGGAAAATCTTCCTCAAACCTTACAATTGAGAGGATAGATGTGTATGAGTGTGTGTGTGCACATGCACATACATGCCAGGAATCACCACAAAACTTTTTTGGGGAAGGGATTTTTAAAATTAACATATAATGTATTATTAGCTCCAGGGGTACAGGTCTGTGAATCGTCAGGCTTACACACTTCACAGCACTCACCATAACACATACCTTCCTCAATGTCCATCACCCAACCACCCTCTCCATGCTCCCCTCCCGCTGGCAACCCTGTTTGTTTTGTGAGATTGACAGTCTCTTATGGTTTGTCACCCTCACGATCCCATCTTGTTTCATTTTTTCCTTCCCTACCCCCCAAACCCCCCACTTTGCCACCTGAATTCCTCATATCAGGGAGATCATATAATTATCTTTCTCTGATTGACTTATTTTGCTCAGCATAATACCCTCTAGTTCTATCCACGTTGTTGCAAATGGCAAGATATCATTTCTTTTGATGGCTGCATAGTATTCATATATATATATATATCTCACATCTTCTTTATCCATTCATCTGTTGATGGACATCTGGGCTCTTTCCATAGTTTGGCTATTGTGGACATTGCTGCTGTAAACATTTGGGTGCACAGGCCCCTTTGGAGCACTACCTTTGTATCTTTAGGGTAAATACCCAGTAGTGTGATTGCTGGGTCATAGGGTAGCTCTATTTTCAACTTTTTGAGGAACCTCCATGCTGACAAAACTTTTTTTTAAAAAAGACTTTATTTCTTTATTTGAAAGAGAGAGAATGAGAGAGAGAAAGAGCACAAGAGGAGGGAGGGGCAGGAGAAGAGACTCCTCGCTGAGCAGAGAGCCCAAGGTGGGGCTCGATCCCTGGACTCCAGGATCATGACCTAAGCCAAAGACAGTTGCTTAACTGACTGAGCCACCCAGGTCCCTCACCACAAAACTTTCAAACTATAGGCTGTCCATGACAGTTTATAGCAAGAAATGCACACTATCTGGGTGGCCTGAACACCCCAAGTGGAGAATGTAACTGGAGTCTTCCCAGGATATAGAAACGCCTCTGGCACCTGGCAGAAGACAAAGGGAGTCCTCTATAGAGAAAGCCACATTTATCCCAGACCTCAAAGTAGTCCCACCTATAAAATGTCAAGGCAAATGATCAGGTTAAAGTTAAATGACAGAGGGAAGGAAAGAGAAAGAGAAGGAGGGAGGGAAGGAGAAAAGAAAGAAAGGAAGATACTAAATACACATAGACCAGGGCACTGAGAACTAAGAGTAAGAAGCAGTCGGTACCTGGAACGACCTGCCTGAACAACCTCAGATCCTGGAACAGTAAGATGGAGACTATACAATAACCACGTCTACAAGTTGGGTACAAACAAAGTCCATGCATGAAAACACATACAAGAAAAAAGAAGCTATAAAAAATGATCAAGTGAGTTTGGAAAAGAACCAAAAGAGCCCTTGTGGGCCCAAAAAACAAACAAACAATTCAATGGACAGATTTATTAGAAAAATCACATGTGAAGAGAATGGGTAAACTGGAAGACTGGTCTGAAAAACATTTCTAAATTGCAGCACAGGGAGACCAAGACAAAATGAAAGAGGAAATAAAGACAGGAAGGGTAGATCAAGAATTGTAACAAATGTCTAATTACAGTTCCAAAAGGAAAGGAAAAGAGGATGGGGCAGAGGCAACATCCAGAGAGACGGGACGGAATGTTGTCAGAACTCAAGAAATAACCAACCCAGAGAATCAAGAAATCCAAGGAATCCCAAGGAAAAGCTATGTAGGTAGGTAGGTAGATAGTAGACACATAGGTAGATAAGTAGATAGATAGATTGATAGATGTATGTCTTTGGTGTTCTGCTATTTCACCATCATGATATAATATGAATATCCATCACTGTGAAATTGCAAAACACCAAAGACAAAGAGAATATCTTAAGAGCAATGAGAGGGAAAAGACAGATTTTATTTTTAAGATTTATTTATTTGAAAGAGAGAAAATATGAGCATTGGGGTGAGGGGCTTGAGCACGGAGCACGGAGCCCGTCAGTGGACTCCAGCCCACACCCCATGAGATCATGACCAGAGCCAAAACCCGGAGTCAGACACTCAACCAACTGAGCCACTCAGGCGCCCCAGGATAGATTATTTTTAAAGGAGTGAGAGACAACTTACTACTCACTGGTATCAACAGAAATCAAAAGACAGGGTATAATATCTTCCGTGTGTGGAGAGAAAATGATGGTCGCTGTCAATTCCATATCCGTAATGAAAGGGGAAAAATCACTTCCAGACAAACAAAAAATGAGAGACTTGGGTACCAAACCTTCACTCCTGGCAAAAGAAAAATGAGTCCCGACGTAAGGTGTGAGAAGCAAGAGGGAATAAGGCACATACAAGGTGAAAAGCAGGTAGAATGTTGACTATAGAAAGCAACAATGTAATAGGCATGGAATTGTGAAAGGAAAACTGAGGGAATTAAGGAGCACAGCAATAACAGAATAGACATCAGGAAAGTATAAATGGAGGTGGTGAGGTTTTTATATTTTTCAGAAGACTAAAATTATTGAGTAATTTTGATGTTGGTAAGTTATTTACTGCTGTTTCTAGAGAAACCACTTACAGAGCAGAAACAGTTCTTAAGCCAGTGGAAGGGAAAAAAAGAAAATGGAAAAAACAACAAATCAATCTAGACGAGGGCAAGAGAAGATAGAAAGATAAGTGGAACTTGTGTGAAAAACAGAAATAAAAAAACAGGAAATTAAAAACACGATAGCCATAAACCTGAAAATATTAATAATTATAACAAATGTAAATGAATTAAATGCTTCCCCTAAAATACAGAGCTTGTCAGACTGGGTATATTTTTTTAAAAACTAACCATATGCTGCTCCTAAGAAACACATTTTTTCCCTAAGAAATGTATCTTAAGCGAGAGCATACAGAGTTTGAAAGCAAAAAAATGAAAGCGATTACTAAGAAAAGGTTTAGCTATCTTAATATTAAGCAAGATAAACTTAAGGCAAAAAGCATGCTTCAGACAAGGAAAGTTAAGCAATTCAGCTAAACAGGATATTAAATTTATATACTCAATAAATTTCCAAATATATTAAGCCAAAAATGACAATTACCAAGGGAAAGAAAGCAGCAATCATAATGGGACACTTTACTCATCTTTTCCATTAACTGGTGGAACAAACAGTAAAATATCATCAATAAGGACATAGGAGATCTGAACAACCCGATGGACATTAGGTCAGTTCAGGAAAATAGATCCCAAGATGGGATTAGATGTTCCAGACATTTACTGAGGAGACTGCCTGTGAAGAAGGAGGGAAGGAAGCAGTGGTAGACAGGTCTGAAAGGAGGGGGAGAAAGAAGGAAAAACAAGCAGGAAGAGTTTCAGATTCCAGTGTGCTTCTACAAATGTGTTGGCCAGACTGATGGCGTAGCTCTCAGCCAAAGTTGCCCATTAGGGGAATGAACTTGCGCTATAAAGCCCTTGATCTGCTCAGTTACTTGCTGGGAACAGCCCAGGGGAAGAGTGTCTCCGCAAAGATGTGTTGGTAGATCCAGAGGCACATGGCAAGGAGGGCTCCGGTCGACTATGCTCCCCTTAACAAGAGAGCTGAAGTGTACATGATCATGACATCCATAGACATCTTTATCAGATCGGAGTGGCACCTTTTCGCTGCAGCACAGATGAATTTAGAACACCACTTCCCAAGACTGCAAAAATATCATCTTTTCAAGTATACACAGAACATTTGCAGAAATGGACTATATACTGGGGTCATAAATAAATCTCAATGCCTTTTTTAAGAACTAAAATCATACAAACTGCATTCTCTGACAACAAAAAGTTACTAGAATACCCCTTCTATGCGTAGAAACTCAGAAACACATGTTCAGATAACCAAGGGATCAGAGAAGAAAACATAGTAGAAATCAGAAAATATTAAGAACTAAGCTGTAGTGAAAAGACACAGCAAGACCTTTGAATAGAGCTAAATAATACTGAGGGAAATGTAAGACCTAAAATAGTATGTTTAATAAAAGAAAAGAAAAAAAAATCACCATCCAACTTGGCCTCCATTTTATGAAGTTAGAAACAGATTAGCAAAATAAACTTGAGAAAGGTAGGAAAGGAAATGACAAAGCTAATAGTAGGAATTAATGAAACAGAAAATAAACACAATAGAGAAAATTAACAAAGCCAAACATTGATCCTCTGAAAAGACTAATAAAAGTGACAAACCTCTGGTAAGACTGGGAAATAAAGAGAAAAAGCATAAACCATACCAGGAATGAAACAGTGATATAAATACAGAGACTACAGACATGGAAACAAAGTAAGAGGACATTGTTGAAAGTTTTTATGTCACTACATTTGAGATCTTTTATGAGACAGGCACATTCTTGGGAAAATCTGATTCAAGAAATAGAAACCCTGAACAATTCTGTAACCTCAAAGAAAATTGAGTTTGTAAATTTAAACCTGCCTACACAGTAGACTACAGATCTGGTGATGTGGGTAGTTACAGACATTCAAAGAATAAATAATTATAATTTTGTATGAGCTATTTCATAGAATTTTAAAAAGAGCTCCCATTCCCTCAATTAATTTTATGAATCTAGCATTAACTTGATATCCAAGCCTGAAAGTATAAAAAAGGAAAAATTCAGGCAATTCTCTCTCATGAACGTAGGTTCAAAAATAATAAGCAAAATATTAGCAATGTGAGGGGTGCCTGGGTGGCTCAGTGGGTTAAGCCTCTGCCTTCGGCTCAGGTCATGATCTCAGGGTCCTGGGATCAAGCCCCACATCGGGCTCTCTGCTCAGTGGGGAGCCTGCTTCCCCCTCTCTCTCTGCCTGTCTCTCTGTCTACTTGTGAACTCTCTCTGTCAAATAAATAAATAAAATCTTTTTTAAAATATTAGCAGTGTGAATCAGCAATATATGAAAAGGACAATGCATTACAAGCAAAGCAATATAATAAAAGAGAAAAATCATGTGATCATTAGCTATATTAGCAGTTGATAAAATTCAACATCCATTTTTTTTTATTTTTTAAGATGTTATTTATTTATATGACACAGAGAGAGAGATAGCGAGAGAGAGAGCACAAGCAGGGGGAGTGGGAGAGGGAGAAGCTGGCTTCCCACTGAGCCGGGAGCCCAACGTGGTGCTCGATCCCAGCTCCCTGGGATCATGACCTGAGCTGAAGGCAGGCGCTTAACAACTGAGCCACCCAGGCGCCCCCATCCATTCTTATTTTTAAGGATTTTATTTATTTATTTGACAGAGAGAGAGATCACAAGTAGGCAGAGCGGCAGGCAGAGAGATAAGGGGAAGCCGGCTCCCCGCTGAGCAGAGAACCCGATGTGGGGGTCGATCCCAGAACCCGGAGACCATGACCTGAGCCGAAGGCAGAGGCTTAACCCACTGAGCCACCCAGGAGCCCCCCACTCTTTTTTTTTAATAAAATTATTTACTGGGGTGCCTGAGTGGCTCAGTCAGTTAAGTGTCTGCCTTCAGCTTGGGTCCTGATCCCAGAGTCCTAGGATAGAGCCCCACATTAGGCTCCCTGCTCAGTGGGGAGCCTGCTTCTCCCTCTCCCTCTGCCTGTCTCCCCAGCTTGTTCTCTCTCTCTCTCTCTGAAATAAATAAATAAAAATCTTTTTTTAAGATATAAATTAAGGGGCACTTGGGTGGCTCAGTCAGTTATATCATGTCCATGGATTGAAAGACACAAGTTAGTAAAGATATCAATTCTCTTCAAGGTGATCTAGAGAATCAATTTAATCCCAATCAAAATCACATCAGGATCTTTAAGTTTCAATTTTCAATTTTTTGTTGCTAGTAGTATGGGTACACAATTGAATTTTGTGTATTCAACTTGAATTCCGTGACCTTATAGAATTTATATTAGTTCTGGTAGCTTTTTTGTAGATTCCTTAAGATTTTCTATATAGATAATCCATTACCAGTGAATAAAGACAGTTTTATTTCTTCTTTTCCAATCTGTACGCCTTTCCCCCCCCCCTTGCTTAATTCTCTTTCCTCCATTAAAACTTCGAATACAGTGGGAAGGGTAGACACATTTGTTTTGTTCAGTCTTAGGAGGAAGGCATTCAACATCTCACCACTAGGAATAATGTTAACTGTAGATTTTCTGAAGACATCTTTGACCAAGTTAAGGGCTCTTTTTTATTCCAAGTTTGCTGAGAGTTTATATCATGAATGAATGTGGGGTTTCGTGAGATATTTTTTCTATTTAGATGAGCATATGGCTTTTCTTTTTTACTGCATTAATATGAATTACATTGATTTTTGAAGGTCATATTAATCTTACATTCTCAGGATGAACCTCACTTGATCTCAGAATGTATTATCCTTTTACATGTTGCTGCATTCAATTTGCTAAGTATTTGTCAAGGATTTATATTTCTATGTTCCTGAGGAATATTGGCCTGTAGTTTTCCCTTCTTGTAGTGTTTTTGTCTGGTTTTGCTATCTTTGTAATGCTGGCCTCATAAAATGAGTCGGGAAGGATTCCCTCATCTTCTATTTTCTGAAAGAGATTGGGTATAATCGGTATTATTTCTTCCTAAGTGTTTGTTCGAATTCATCAGTGAAGATATTTAGGACTGGTGTTTTCTTTATGGGAAGACTTTAAGTACACATTTCTTTCTTTCTTTTTTAGGATTTTATTTTTAAGCAATCTCTACACCCATCGTGGGACCGGAAATCACAACCCCAAGATCAAGAGTTGTCTGCTCTTCCAAATGTCCCAGCCACATGCCCCTAAGTAGACATTTCTTTAATAGATTTAGAGCTATTCAGATTATCTATTTCTTCCTGATTGTGCTTTGGCTACTCATGTTCTTTAAGACAATTTGTGCATTTCATTTAAATTGCTTGAATTTATTGGCATAAAGTTGGCATAATATTCCTTTATTATTCTTTAATGTCTGCAAAATGACATCTTTAACTCCTGATACTCTTTTATTCCTGGTGTTAATAATTTATGTCTTCTTTCTCTCTCTTTTTTTTTCGTCATTAGTCTGCCTAGTTTACCAATTTTATTGATTTTTTCAAAGAACCAGGTTTTGGTTTCATTGATTTTTCTCCACTGTTTTTTATGTTGTATATCAGCAATTTCTGATCTTATCATTATTTCCTTCCTTCTGCTTACATTGGATTTTCTGCTTTTAACATATATAACTCTTAAAGAAGAAATATCCCGGATACAGAAATAACTGTTATGAATTTTTAAGAAAACAAATAATCTTCCCCAAGCAAAAGACTTGAACTTTACAGACTTTACATAAGAGAAACATGAATGACGAATAAACATACAAAAACTGGCTCAACTTCTGATTAAAACCATATGAAGATCTCATTACATACCTACATGATTGGCAAAATTTAGTCTGATAATTACAACTGCAGAAAGTGTTTAGCAATGGGATTGTCCGCTATTCATCGATGGCAGGTGGGAGTGCGAATTTTTCAAAGCACTTACGGAAAAGTTCATTTTCAAGTAAAGTCAAATATATACATGCCTAAACAACCCAATAATTTGACTTTAAGCTATAAATCCTAGAGAAGCTTTCCCAAAAATATGTCAGAAGAAATGTAAGGAATAATCGTAGCAGCAATATTAGTAACAGTCAAATGCCCAATAAATATATAATTAAAATGAAATACCATAAAGCATTGAGAAGGAATGGACTATAACTCCACTCATCGACAAAGAAGAATCTCAAAGCACAATGTTGAAGCAAAAGACGCCAAACAAAAATGACTGCATACAGTAGATTCTGATGTCTCTACAGTTACAAAAAAAAAAGGGGGGGGCGCCTGGGTGGCTCAGTGGGTTAAAGCCTCTGCCTTCGGCTCAGGTCATGATCCCAGGGTCCTGGGATCAAGCCCGGCATCGGCATCGGGCTCTCTGCTCAGCGGGGAGCCTGCTTCCTCCTCTCTCTCTGCCTGTCTCTCTACCTACTTGTGATCTCTATCTGTCAAATGAATAAATTAAAAAAAAAATCTTAAAAAAAAAAAAAGGGTAAGACTATATTATTTGGGGATGGATATGGAACTGGTAACACCATAAAGTAAAACAAGAGACTAATTATCTAGAAAACATTAGGATAATGGATACGTCTGCTGGATAAAGAAGACTGCAATTGGGGAAGGGCACCAATTTTCATTTTTGACCTAGCTGCTGGTCATTTGGGTCTCAACTCATTATTTTTCTTTAGCATGTACTTGCATGGTTTTTTTGACTCACTTAGGTGTATGACACATTTCAAAATAATAAAATTAACCTAAACAAATCCAAAATAAAATAAAACTATGTATACTTTAAAATATATATATATATACACATACATACATATATGTATGTATATATGGATGTGTGTGTGTATGTGTATACTTTCTTTATAATCAGAGATAATGTGATGATTTCAAGGTTTCATGTGTCCTTATTCATCCATTCATTTACTCCACAGCCGTTTGTTACATATTTACTATGTGCTAGGCATTATACGAGATGCCAGAAATATAAATATTAATTTACTGTTAGGGAGTTTTAACAAAAATAGTAATAATTGATATTATTATAACTGACATTTAACTGTTTACTATTTGTATTAAGCACTTCACATAGATGACTTGATTTAATCCTTTGACATCCTTGAGTGTCGACTACTATTTCCCTGATTTTAAAAATGAGGAAGTGGCACAGCAATGTTTAATAACTTACCCAAGCTGGCAGAGCTCAGAAAAGACAGAGCCAAGATTTGCTCTTAACAGATGTTAAGTTTTTCTGCTCAACTTCCAGTCCCTTTCCTCCAGGTCACAACACTCTGTTTTCCTTTGGGGAGTCTCTCCCCTTCTCACATTTGGTCCTGTGTGTCAGTTGGAGCTAACTATCTGTTCCTGGGTTCAAGGACTGAGGATATGACCATTTATTTTATTCCAGCCTCCTGGATGCAGTAGTTGGTTTACACATGAGCCTAAAGAGAGAGAATTTAGAGATGGAGTCCTGAAGCCCTGATTTAAACCCCTGGATCCAGTCATGCCTGAAGCCTGACCCAATGTCTGGTCTTTTCAGTTACATGAGCCTCAAGTTGGATTTCTAATATTTGCAAAAAGGAGTCCTAGCTAATACAAGGACACATAAAAATAATTCAATAATTATTGTACCAGCTAAGTGATGAGGACTAAAATTAATGTGGGTGTTTAGGATGTACTTAAACATACTCAGGACACATGTAAGTGAGGTTTTTTTTAATTTTTTCCCCTATCCCATCCTAGGTCTCAAATCTCAGAGAAGATAAATTAAAACTAAGAGAGAAAGTCATGGATTACCTTGATGCTTTCACAGACCAACGCAGTCATCCTTCACAGGGGAGATGGGGAATGAGGTGTGGGTGTACCCGATGTCATGAAAGATTATCACAAAAGACCAGATCTCAGGGATGACAATCACAACAACAAGAGTAATTTAGGTTCTGGGATACATTTCATCATAGGTTTATGAAGCCCTTGACAGCAAAATTAAATCTGACATCACTCTTGGGGTTGACAAACACTGTTGCAGTGTCCCGATAAAGTGAGCTCAGACACTTGAGGGCTCTCTCCCCCTGGGGGTTAGAATCACCTTCTTCCCTTCCACAAATGTACCTCAGTCACCTCCGAAAGTGACTGAGCCTCTAGAAGACCCTTGTCATGAGAGACTAATGCAGCCCTTGGAGAAAATGGAGTTACTTACCGGAGTTCAATCAAGCCATGGGCTCAAATCCATCTTTGGGTTTAACTCCCTGACATTTCCTCTTTATCCTCCTCCCCAACCAGGTTCAGAAAGAACTTTACCCTCCTACCTTCCATCTTATGGGCAGACTTCCAAATCAGCACGTTAAGTCAATCAAACCATTAACATCCTCTTAAAGGAATGTAAAATTTGACATTAAGATCATCACAAAAAATCGTATATTTTTCTCTCTGTGGGCGAGGACAATTCGCCACTTTCAGGCAGCATAGGAATAAGAGCATTATCATTCAGGACAGACGCAAGCAGTATGTAAATAACCACAATGTTTAGCGCCCTGGCCCATGGTCAGTTCACCTTCTTCCACAATTCAAAGTGACCACGACACTCAGTGTTTGTTCCACTGAGCAAGGTGAGGTCATATTCCCTCCCAGAGATGGAGACAAAAAAAAAGTTCTATCTCCTTGATAAATGTGAAGCTGTAATAAAACAGAATTTAGGTCTTTGGTGAATAATTCATGTTTATCTAAAAGAAAAAATAATGACTTTCATTACATTTCATCTCTTACTGAGTTCTAGAAACTGATTTCCTGGTCCAGAGGTTCCAGAAATCCATTGCAGGTTTACCTGATGATTTTCCCTTGAGGGTTCCTCCCATCACCTCCACTCACCTCACGAAATTCTGTTTGGCCTCCCAGGGTCACAGGGATGAGAAGATGAACGATCAAGGGCAAAAAAGTTCTGATATGACAGTGGTGCCACTGGGGCAGATGCCTAGGGCTGGCAATTCTTCCATGGGCTTCCATGGGGATCTCCAGGTTCCCCTACAACTGAATCCTTTGGCCCAGCTAGTACGTCTTTTAGGCTAACTGCTTATGTACCTCCTTAGGTGAGTACCTAACAGTATTCTTTCTACCTTAATTACTTTTTTTTTTTAAGTAAAGATTATATTTTTAAGTAATATCTACACCCCATGTGGGGCTTGGACTCACAACCCCAAGATCAAGAGTCACATGGTTGGTAGACCAACCAAGCCTGCCAGGTGTCCCCCAACTTGTCAATCTCTACAAAAAGAAATTTCCTGGATTTTGATTGGGATTGCACTGAATCAATAGATTAATTGGGGAAGAACTGCCATCTTTATACTGAGTGTTCTAATCCATGAGCCATCCATTTATTAGGTCTTTTTTATTTCATGAGTGTTTAGTAGTTTTCAGCATATAGATCTTATACAAATTTTATTGGATTTATACTTAAAGATTTTGTGGTTTGGGATGCTATCAGAAATAGTATTTAAAATCCATAAGTTTCCAACTGTTAATTGCTAATGTATAGGAATACAGTTGATTTGGGGGTTTTAATCTTTACCTTGTAATCTTACTAAACTCACTTATTAGCTCTTGTAGCTTATTTTGCAGATTCTTTGAGATCATCTATGTATATAATTATGTCATCTTTGAATAAAGACAGTTTTGTTTCCTCTTTTACAATCTAGGACTTTTTTTTTCTTGCCTTATTGCACTAGCTGGGAACTCCAATAGATGTTGTAAAGCCATGGTGAGAGCACATAGTCTTGCCTTCTTCCCAATTTTAGGAGTTAGAGTTTCCTTGGAACCTTCTGATCAAACTTGTAGTGGGAGTGAGACATTCCCTAGCTCTCTCCCAAGGGAAGAGTACAACCCTTACCCAGGGACAAGTCTATCCAAAGAAATCTAATTTCAACTTCTGGCCTTGACAGCTTCCGGCTCTGTATACTGCAAGGGAGGTAGCGGTAGGTAGAGGATAGGGATCACAACATTGGTTCCAGGATGCCTTCTTGTAAGTCCTGCGTATGTGTCCTAGCACCTCACTTTTGGAATGAGGGAGATTCTTGCCATCTATTTTTTTTTTTCTCAGCATTTTGGGGCATTAGTCAAAACTAAGTCATCCTTATCCTGATGGTATTACAACTTCTCTTACAAATGAGGGAAGTTAGTCTTAGAGAATTTAAAGAACTTGTTCAAGGTCATACAACTCGGAAGTAGCAGGATTAAAACTCAGTTCTGTCCAGTCCAAAGATAGTGTTCCTCCCACTAGGTCACATCAGTACAGACAGAAACATCTGGGCACATTACTGTTCCCCAAACACACATATAAAACCAAGAGGGCTAAGGTATTTCAACATTTAATTTAGCCATTGTAGAAGACCATACTTGGGCCAATGGAAGAAACAGTGTTGCATCTATCCTTCAAATGACCATGGAATGATAATTCTACATCCTGAAGCAGGTGCTGAGGTCAGAAGCTGAGAGTCTCTAATTATCAACACTGGTCCCCTCAGGCCTTCTTTGAATAATCCAGGCAGGCAAATCAGGACTAACAATATGGACTCTGTTGTATTCAAAGAATTTGACCATATGTTTTTAGGTCAAGGAATCTAAGTCAATTTGCTTCCACGACCACTTCAGAAACCCAGACGCTTCCTGAAGATCACTTCTTGCTGATGAGAGGGAGGCAGGCCCTAGACAAAAGTCTAGGATTGAACCTGATACCACTAAAATCATAAACCGAAAGAAATGCCACCATTGGCATTTATAATCTTTAGGCAGGTGAAGAAAACTTTCCTGTATGTGTTCCAAAAAGTAGATTTCTCTGGGAACTAAAATGTTTAAGTTAAAAGAAGGAATCTCAGCAATTCCACTCTTTGGTATATGCCCCAAAGAGCTGAAAACAGGAGTGCCAAAAAAGAAAAAAAAGGCAATAAAAAAATTTATACATTAACATTTATGACTTCATTATTCACAATAGTAAAAATGTGGAAACAACCTAAATGTTCATGACAGATGAATAGATAAAGAAAATGTGGCATATCCATACAATGGAATATTATTCAGCCATAAAAAGTAAATGAGCTACTGATATAACAATGTGGATAGAGCTTGGAGACATCATGCTAAGTGGAAAAAAAAAACAAACAGACACAAAAGGTCACCTATTATACGATTCCATTTACATGAAATATCCAGAGTAGTCCTATCCATAGAGATAGGAAGTAAATTTGTGGTTTCCAGGAGACAAGAGAAGGGAAATAGGGAGTGATTACTTAATAATTATAGGGTTTCCTTTTAAGGTAATAAAAATGTTCTGGAACTAAATAGTGGAGATAGCTATACAACTCTGTGAATGTACTAAATGCTGCCGAATTGTACACTGTAAAATGGTTAAAATAGTATATTTTATGTTATATGTATTTTACCATCATAAAAAAGGAGGGGTCTTTGTTAAAGAGTCAGGTTATGACTGCTTAGCCAGATCACTTCCTGATAAACATCTACTGACTAATTAAATCCTTTGTCATAGCCTATGTGGATTATCACAGCGGCCTCCTACCTGGCTTCTTCTCCCTGGTGTTACCTATCTCCATTCCATCTTCTACCAATTAAAATGTTAAAATGGGTGTGACTTTCTTTTGTTCAAAATCCTTCAACGGTTCCTAATTTCCTACTGCAGAAAAACCACATTCCTTCAATAGCTTCTAAAGGCATTTCAGGGTGGGGCATGGACCACTGGATTCCCTGTGTCTCCTTCATGATGGGTGCGCCCTGAGCAGGCAGGCACCACACCTTGTTTCGTCCCCAGCACGGGGTGCGATTGTTGGTGCCCAGGAGGTACCCAGTGAACATTTGTTGAGTGAATTGATCAGGCTTCAGCCTGTCTAGCTCCAGCTCTTGCTCTCTCCTTAAAAACCCTGTATTCTAGCCAAACCGACCTGGGCATGGGAAGCCTTGGACACGTTGGTCTCTCCATTAGGTATGTCTTCTGCCCCATCTGTCAATCTGGGCAAGCTTGGACTCACCCTTGAAGACGCTGTCCAAGTGTGCACAATCTTCTGTGGCCCTCAGTCACTCATTTCTCCATGTTCCCACCGCACCTCACACAGCACTTTGTGACAGCTCTTAGCACATGTCCTGGATCATTTATTTACCTCCCTGTCTCTCCTACTGGACCATGTGGGGATGGAGTAGCTCCTCTTACCCCTGACCCCTGCATGTGATTTGGGAGAATAAACAAAAAAGTAACCAAATAATTTGTCTGGAAGGAGCAACCTGGGAAATTTTCGGTGCACAGGAGGAAACTATCTGAACTAAATTGAAGATTGAGAGCAGCTGTCACTGAATCTCTGAGTCATTCTACTTACTTGGCTGTGGTGAAAGGAAAGAGGTAGAGAAGGAATCAGAAATTGAAGCAAGTGGGAAGAGTGGGAAATTGTAACGACATAATGGACACCTCGCCTTTACCGAGTACCTCTCTGCCGGAAGGACCCTGCCCTGTGCACACTGAACTGATCACACAGTGAATCTTACCAGCGTCTCCGAGAAAGCCACCGGCGCTCCATCTGGTACGAGGGGAACCTCCCATCCAGCCTGAGGGACTGCAGACTCACCTGAAAATGAAAATTCCATTTTCCTCCACCTCCCTGTCCCTGGGTCATTTCATCCCCTTTTGCCCACTCACATCAGCAGGAATATTCCATTGTGACACTTCCTAATAATGTGGCTCTTTTCACTTTGGTTGAAATGTGCTGCGCAGTCCGTGCCCTATTCAGCTCCCCGTGTTCTATGGTCCTTGGGGTTAATGTGGCCCTGCCTTCCCCAGGGAGCAGGAGAGGGGGGACCCCCAGGAGAGTTCAGCTATGCAGCAGGACTCTGGGAGAGTGCTTCTTTTTCCTTTTCTCTTTCAGACCATGAGGCATTTTGAACCCTGGCCTTCAAGCGCCAAGAGGGGAAAGGGAGGGAGAAATCTAGGAAAAGGTGGAGCCCCCCAAATAGAAGGGAAAGGAACTGATGCTGTTTGTGCATCTAAGTGAACTCACTTAATTCTGTCTTTCCTATGAGACAGCATTATTCCCATTGGCGGGTGAGGAAATGGAGATGAAGCCACTTTCCCAAGATTCCTCCCACTGGTTAGTGCCAGGGCCAATGTTCAACCAGATGGGTCCACTCCAGCATCTGTTTGCCTCTGGCTGTGGGAGCGGGCTGCCCAGCAAGCTGAGGGGAAAGACACAGACCCTGTGGGTATCCAAAGGGGTGGGTGAGCCTATGTCTGGGTAAGGCTCACGTCCAAGTCCAAAGGGTCTAGTCTGGCCGTGGGAGTTCATGGTGCTCCTCATCTCAGGCTACCTACTATCCATCAGGCTTGGGTGTTTTGTTTGTTTGTTTTTAAATTTTTGTTTAGAGAGAGAGTACAATTTGCGGGGTGGGGGCAAAGGCAGGGGCAGAAGGAGAGGGAGGGAGAATCTTAAGCAAGCTCCACACTCGGAACAGAGCCCGATGTGGGGCTCATTCTCACCACCCCGAAATCGTGACCTGAGCCAAAATCAAGAGTCAGATGCTTAACCAACTGAGCCAGCCAGGCACCCCAGGCTTGGGTGTTTTAGAGCTGGGAATTCAGGGTGTCATAAGAAGCCCTCAGAAGAGGGGATTGGAAAGACTAGCCCCCAGCCCGTAACTGTAGCTATAGTAGAGCCAGGCTCCCGCTCCTGGACATGGAGGCAGAATTCAAGTCATCAGATGGTACGCTCCAGTGGGAGTTGGGAACACCCGCATCAGGGAGCCCAGACACACAGAAAAGAGACTGAGACAACGTCTCCAGGGGCCACTGCTCCCTCCCTCCATCTAGTTTCAATGAAGCTTCACGGAGCTCAGTGGCATCTGAGGGGGACCGTTTTTCATGTTCCCACTTACAGTGTTGGTGTCTCTGCTTTGCTGGTGCTGTAAACACGCTCACACTTTGCCTAGAGGAGTGTGGGGCCGGTGGGTCACAGCACGGGGCTCATGTGTGCAAAGCCACCAAATGACTTTCTGTATTCCTTCATTCACCCAGCAAAGATTTCAGGAGCTACCATGGGCAAGGTACTGGGTATAACCAGACAACTAAAACCAAATCCCTGACGGAGGGGAGGCCAGAGGTAGCCAGGAAACAGATGTGTACGTGAATAATTGTAGCACAAGGGATCAGTGACCTTGAAGGTGTGTCTGAGGTGGCCTGGGAGCAACGTGTCCCTCAAAGACAGGGGTAAGAGAAAACATCACAGAGGAGAGGGAATGTTCCCAGGCCAGCAGAGATGACAGGAATTTGCCAGATGGAAAAGAGTGGAAGGGGTTTGCAGGCAGAGCAAATGACAGAAGGAAAACAACAGAGGCGAGAAAGTGAGTGACACTTATGGAGAATAATGGGGAGCTGGGTGAGTGGCGGTGGGGGGTGTTGGCAGCGGTGCAGAGTCTCAGTCAGCCCGCAGAACTAAATGTCGAACGTGCTTGATGGTGCAGCAAGGGTTAAGACATAGAGCTAAGAACAGTGGCAAAGAAAGAAAATAAAGTTTTCTTTTTTTAAGTAGGCTACACACCCCGCATGGAGCTTGAACTCATGACCCCAAGATCAAGAGTCACATGCTCTCAAGGACTGAGAGAGCCAGGCACCCCATAGAGAGAAAAGGTTGTGATCACACTAAGGTGGAGCTCTGCGTTCTGAGAGGCTCCCTCGGTGAGATCTGGGGGGACATGAGAGAGCACCCTCAGTTCCTGCCATCACCCATGCTGACCTCATCTTTCTCCTTTGCATTGATCGCCTGTGGGTTAAAGAGTAAAACCAAAGGAAAGTAAGCGAACAGGGTCAGAGCGACTATTCTTCCCAAGCCTTTAACTCAGGCTAACCTCTTCTTTCTGGCCTGCGTAGATGACAATACCAGCACTCTGCCCTTTGGGACGTGCCTGGGGTGCAACTCACACTCCCCTGTGGGGTCAGGCTGATGCACCACCCCACATCGCCTGCCAGAGCCTGGCTCAGCCTCCTCCCCTGTCCTGGCCTGCCTCGACCTCTCTCCCCTATGCTCCTACTCTCCTACGCACACCTATGAGTCTCCCCTAGGAGCATTTCTTTAAATAAATTACTTGCCCATACATCCTCATCTTAAGATCTGCTTCCTGGGGACCTGACAGCTAAGACTTTTAGCTCCAGAACCATGGGAGAGAAGGCTGCAGCTGTGGCTGGTGCCAGCCGGGGCCCCAGGAGGACAATCCCATAGCACTGCCAGATTTTGCAAATAAAAGCTTAAACTTCAGATACACAGGATGCCCAGTTTATTTGAATTTCAGATAAACAACAAATACGTTTTAGCATAAGTATGTCCCATGCAGTATTGGGAGTATACTTATACTAAGAAATTATTCATTGCTTATCTGAAATTCAAATTTAACCAGGCATTCAATCTTTTATATGGTAATCTTAGAAAAGGCCCTATATACTTTTGCATTCTTGGGCCTCTTCATTTATGAAATTTTAAAAAATTATATTTATGACAGCATGGATATAAAGTTGAATTAAGAGTGAGGTTGGATTCATTATATATTCATTATTATTACTATACTCATTTTTTCCTACTTCAAAATAAATTGAAGCATATTTTGAGGCTCCTAAAAGTATCGTGGGCTCCAGGCACTATACATACGAGGCCTAATGGAGAAGTCATCCTGTTACCAGCTTAGAAAGAGTCTAGAGTGCCATGATTAGATGTGATTGGACTTTTCTTTATCAGCCATTGTTCAAGTAAGAACTCTGTGATTGGAGTTCCATTGTGTTCCAGAAAGCTAGCCCTAGTTGAGAGTGTGGAGAAGAGGCCAAAGAATGGAATTTTTGGAAGGGGGGAGAAGCTGATCACCATGACTGGGGTGGGACATTAGTAGGGTCTCAAGGAGAACAGCTGGCAAGCTCATTAATCCAAGGGTCTATCTGCTATAAGACCCACCAGGTCTCCATCAAGCAAAGGTGTGGCCTGGGCACAGGTCAGGTGGTGCAATGGGCTTATTTGAAGGAGTCAGAACAACTGTTGGGCCACCCTACCCCAACCCATGAGAGCAGGCAGGGCACCATCACTCAAAAAACTATGGCTTGGGCCCCCATCAGGCAAAGCACTAGGAGATGGTCCAAGCCAGAGCATGACCTGTTTTTGTAAATAAAGCTTTATTGAACACAGTCATGCCTATTCAGTTCCATGTGCTTATGGCTGCCTTTGTGCAGCCTTGAGTAGTCGTGAAAGAGACCAAATGTCCCACAAAGCCTAAAGTATTTGCCATCTGGCCCTTTACACAAAAAGTTTGCCAGCACTGCTCCAGGCTGTGGGGGATAATCTCAGGGGATTTGGTGAAAACTTGATATTTCCTAGTATGTGAAAACTGAAAAGAAAGCCCCGCCCATCAGTCTTTGGGCGGCTGCACAAAGTATGGGCTGTGTGTCCCCTTCCCCGCACCCAACTGAAATAAAAACTTTACACATTATCTCCAAGCAGACGGAAATGGCTTATCTCTTTGGTTATTGGGGAAATACAGCAGAGAAACTTGTCCAGATGGTGTTTAGAAATCCAAATGAGAAGCCCACCCCACAAAGAGCAGGGGGAGCCATGCAAGGTTAGGGAAAGGAGGAGGAGAGAGATCTGGGGAGAAGGGGGGAGATGCTAGTCAGAAATTCCTGCTTGCCTCTTTGCAATCATTTAGATAATCTGTGGTGCTCAATGGGTAACTTACCTGACCTAATTAGAAATCAGATTGCTATTTTAACTGAGAAAAATAGTACTTTCAGCTGTTTTAGAAAGAAGAAAAGAATAAACATTATCAAGACCATCTCTTAGAAGATTAGGACAAAAAAATCCAGAAGGAGAGGCTTCAAAGCTGTTTTTGTTTTCCCTGGCTTTGAAATACACAGACAGTCCTGATAATTTTATCTTCCTCAAAATATAGCAAATAAAGTCTATTTACTACTCCTGGGCAATTCCATACATAAATTAAACACACACACATACACACACACACACACAAAGCACTTTAAACGAACCCTCCTGTGAGTCTCAAATCCATCATTTCCCTTCCTGTGGCGAGGGCTTTATGCCACAGATCAATGCAATTCGAAAGTTTGGGAGGTGATTTTGTTTTTCATACCTTGCTATTTGATGAGTTTTCAGATGGCCATCTAAAGCACAGCTTACATGCTGTCCCTCACGGATCTCAGGAAGGCTTCACATGAGCTGACATGGTGAGAGATGGTTAGCGGAGATAGGAATATATTTTATCTAGTTTCTTAAGTCAGCTTTTAAAGTTAGTTCAAACACACTACTTAGTGATTCATAGAAAATCTTTTTTTCTTTTTTAACCCTAAGAATATTTCCGCTTCTCGTCCTCTCATTTAGGAACAGCATTGCTTTAGGAAGCATCATCCTTCTCATAAGAAAAGGCTTTCCAGGCACAAATATGCCACAAAAAGCACATGGAAAGATAAGCTGATTCCCCTTGAAGTGCATTTTTAATGTCTTGGTTTTAAAAACAGGATAAGATATTCCATTATCCCTAATTAGAATTTTTTCAGGCAGCCAGATAGAAAGTAAGTTATTCTGTGGCCATAAAAGTAATCTACTCTTGGCAGGATGTGCATTTTAAAATAATTTTGTACATAATACGTTCTTTTTTTCTTTCAACAAATCATCTATCAAGTACCCTGTATGGGCAAGACCCTGTTGCCAAACTTAACAGTACAGAGATTAAGGACGTGGTCCTTGCCATTAAGTTGCTTACAGTCCAACAGGGAAGATGGTCCCAGAAAAAAATAATTGCAGGACAATGCAGTCAGCGGGTCCATAGACCTTAACCCTGAAGTTGTTTGTTCTACCGATGGTGTGCATCAATGGCATTGATTGGTTGTCTGGTTGACTGATGGATACCCAAGCCTCATTCCTAAAAAGGACATTATCAATATGGCTAATCAAATGGTATAGCAAAACAGCAAATGGACAGATTAAGTAGAACTTAGCTAAGTCTCCTACTTTCTGCCAAAGAGGATAAATTTCTATCTCAACCCTTCCATGAAGAGCAGATACAGTGCACTGATAAAGCTGCGATAGCTTCCTTTTCCAAGCACAGATATTAGATAGCTTGCCTTTACTCCACCACCACTGCCTTTAAATATATATACATATCACGGAGCCAAAACATGGGGGGGAAACATTATTGTTGCCTAATATTTGGAAACGGGGGTGGGGGAAGGAATAGGGGAGTTGCTGATAGGGCTACCATCCCCCAGAGCCTACAAGTGAAATATTCACAGTTGACAGGCATGTTCAAGACATGACCAAGTTCCCATGATCCCTAAGCACATCGGTTAGGATGTTTTTGGCTCTAAGTAACTGAATACTCAATTAATGTGGCTTCAACGAAATTTCAATAAATCCAGAGCCACTGGTTCCAAGTAAGGGACAAGGGTGGTATTCAAAACACTCAACAGGGCACCTGGGTGGCTCAGTGGGTTAAGCCACTGCCTTCGGCTCAGGACATGATCTCAGGGTCCTGGGATCGAGTCCCGCATCGGGCTCTCTGCTCAACAGGGAGCCTGCTTCCCTCTCTCTCTCTGCCTGCCTCTCTACTTGTGATCTCTCTCTGTCAAATAAATAAATAAAATCTTTAAAAATATATATATATTAAAAAAAAAAAACCACTCAACAGTCAGTATCACACAGGTGCTGACAGATCAGAACCGATGCCCGAACGGATAGCACAGTGACACTCACCTGCTGCTGCCTCAGAACGTCTGCACAATCCTGGTCCTGGTTCCAGGTTGCTTCCACAGCTCAGCGACGTCAGAGCGTAGGTCAGCTTGAAAAGATTCTCTTGGCCTTCCCTCTGTGGTGAGTCACTGAGTGCCATGCCTCAAAACATCACTTCATCACCTGACGACGAAGCCTAACAGCAGGAAGGAAGGAGTGAAGGTCTTGCTCGCTGCATCTCTCTTTTCAGGAGGGGGAACATCTCTCCAAGGAGCCCTCAGCTGACTTCTTAAGTACTAATTGGCCAGAAACTGGGTCACTTGTCCATCCTTAAACCAGTCACTAGCACAGCAATGAGGGAGTGCGGTGGTTGGCTTGGACCAATCATCATTCATTCTCTAAGGTAGGAATGAAGGTACCACCTTGCCGAAACACGGAGCTTTTGCTAACTGTACTGGAACCAAAGTCATGTTCTGTTGGCATGGGAGGGGAGGTAGTAAGGAAGAGCTTTTTGGCAGGCAACCAGCAATATCTGCCGTTTTGTCCTTTTGGTGAGAAGACCTTTCCATTTTTCCAATAGGCTCACTGTAGGGTGGAAGTGGGGTGATCAGGGAATCTGCCCCCTCCCACGCCCCAGTGCTGCTACTTTTCTCTCAGAGATGGAGGAATCATCGGCCTGTGCAGGTGGCCCTAGAGATCTTCAAGGTCATTTCAAGACCAACTCATACATACGAGGTAAATGATGGAGTGCTCTGATCTTACCAACTGTGGACAGGGCGCCGTGGTTCACTACTGTCCTTGGTAGGTCACATCTGTGACCTAGATTTATGAAGCTTGATTTACAGCCCTTCAGCAACAAGCCTTAGGTTACTCCTCCTACCTCTTCCATGGGTAGAGTGTCTTAGGAAGTCAGCAAGAACCCATCAAACTACAGAGCAGACATACTGTGATGGGGTGTTTCCAAAAAAAACAATGCTTAGTGAGTTCAAATCTTAATTCAAAAAGAAATATTCATGAAAAAACAATGCCTTGATTTTATGGCCTCCCCTTCTATAAAATGCAAGAAGCACTCGGGAAGGTACTGAGAGAAGAAACCATAGGTGATATTTTTTGTTTTTGTTTTCTTTTAGGATTTTATATATTTATTTGACAGAGACATCGCAAGAGAGGGAACACAAGCAGGGGGAGTGGGAGAGGGGAAAGCAGACTCCCCCCTGAGCAGGGAACCCCACTGAGGGGCTCATCCCAGGACCCTGGGATCATGACCTGAGCCAAAGGCAGATGCTTAACAACTGAGATACCCAGGTGCCCCTATAAGATATTTCGAATGTGGGACATCCTTTGGCCCTGCCATTGCTTGCTTAGGGAGATAACCCCATGGAGTTCAGGGCTGTGGTCTGATTCCTCTGCCGGTCTTCTCACTTCACACAGAGATGGCTTGGGTTCCAGGTCACATGACACACCCATGGTCTGGATCAGCCGTCTCACAGCCTATTCCTCCATGTAGGCTGATTACAAATATGTCCCTAATTCTCCATCTGCCTGCACCTATGCCATTGCCAATGGGACTTCACAGCTCCTCCAATCAAGAGATGGGGTTGATTGCCCCAATCCTTGAATCCAGGCTGACCACAAGACTTGCTTTGGCTGATGGAGCATAGTAAGTGACACTGAGCTGGTTCTTCAGAGCCTCTCATACTTCTTCTCATTCTCTGGGAACCCTGCCACCACCCAGAGAACAAGCCTGGGCTGACCTGCTGGATTCTGAGAGACACTTGACTCAGTCAACCCTATTGCTGTGGCCAGGAGCGAGCCAATCATCTAACATAGGACTGAAGCCATCCTAGACTAGTCAGTCTCTAGCCATCGTACCAGCTGAGAAGAGAGAAAAGAGCATGAGCAAGCCAAGCCATGATCAGCCTCATCTAGGCCACGCCAGAGAACCATAGTTTTTCTACAGACTTTCGAGGAATAACTAACGTTATTGTTTTGAGGTGGTTACACAACAGTCCTTCACTCATACCCCATCTGCTACAGAGGTGACTTGAGCCTCTTCCCCACCCATCCTCTCTTTGGGAGAAAGTGCTTTAAATACCAGGGAGAGAGGTTTACCATCTCCTCTGTTTCTGCATAGTATGTGGTAAGGAGTCCTGCTGAAAGTCTTACTGGTGATATTGGGGTTTGCTTGAGCCTTTATGAAACCCACAAGCTCTAAAGACATCCGTGCCATTAACCCAGAGTAACTTCTCAGGGCCAGGGACTCTTCTGTTAAATCTGTCCCTGGCTACCTGATAGGGTCAAAGGCTGAACATGAAGAGGTTAAGCCTGGAGTTCAGTGAAACCAGTCTCATTCTTCTAGGGTTCTGTGATCCATCTTGGTGCCGTGATTCTAGATACCTCTTAGCATCTGGCTTTTCTTTTCTTTTCTTTTAAGATTTTATTTATTTATTTGACAGAGAGAGAGAGAGAGAGAGAGAGAGAGAGAAATCACAAGTAGGCAGAGAGGCAGGCGGTGGGGGGCGGGATGTAGGCTCCCTGCTGAGCAGAGAGCCCGATGTGGGGCTCAATCCCAGGACCCTGAGACCATGACCTGAGCCGAAGGCAGAGGCTTAACCCAGTGAGATACCCATGTGCCCCAGCATCTGACTTTTCAAGCCATCTCAAAAATAATGATCCAAGTCCAAACCACCATATGATGGCTCCACCCATCCCAGGGCACCCACCTCTCTCATGGGTGAGCTAGTAAAAGCCCCTTCTCCACCATGCAGAGAGTAACCCAAACACTCTAAATGATTTTTGACCTCTGGTGCTTCAATACCATTCTTGGCCCACCCTTATTTTACCCTTTCCAGCCCACCAGATTTTTCCCGCTAGTCCCTATAGTGGGCCTGTGCCCAGCCTGGGGGAAGGCAGTCTCTAATTTGTACAGCTCAGAACAGACATGAAAGTCAGAAAGAGCCTTGATCAGAAAACTGCACTGTCCCTGAGAAGAAGCAGGAGGCAATAAATCAGCTTTAGAGAAGCAAAGCTTTTGAGTGTGCTTTGGTCCAAGCCAACTTTTTTCATGACGAAATATGCCCCAAATTATAGCCCAGAGATTCAGAAATCCACTTACATAAAAATTCAGACAGAGAAAATATCAAGATAAAAATGGATGGTCTTGTCTATGGAAATGTTGATGCTTTGCCCCTGCTTCCCTCCCTCCCCCATCAAACTGAAACTTGCACAGAGTTCTTGCTCATGTTCAAAATCAAGTTCAAGGAGCTCCTTTCTTCTATCTTCTCCATTGGGTTCCCACCTCCTGCTTCCCCCTGAGAAGTCCTGTGTAAAAAATCTGTGAGGGGACCCTGAATGGTTAGGTTTATGCCACTGTGAGGTTTTGGATTATTTTTTTTCCCCCTCATGAAAGGCGCCCTTGACAAAGTGTTGCTCTCTCCCAGGGAGACGGCTGGGGACGGCCCGAGTTTCCTGAAGGAGGCAGCCATTCTGCCAAACTCAGAAGTGAGAAGCAGGAGAGTCAGTAAGCCCCAGGCTCCCAGATAATGGGGACCCTGTTCTGCTAACTATATACCCCTGAGATCTGAGTCTTGCAAGAAGCCTAGAATTACTGCACAAAGGTGAGCCTGAGGATAACCTCCCCCTAAACTCAGAAAACTGATTATTCAGGTCTCTAATTCAGAGCGTAAGGAGTGCTTGAACTTAAATGTTCATTTTTATGCCCAATTTGGCAATGGGAGTTGGGTACCCACAGTTAACTTTTTTGTCTTTTTTTGAAAAAGCATGGAAAATTTGGGGGCTGGGGGATCCTTATCTTGTGATAAGTCAATCAGACTCCGAGGGTTACCATCAGAAACTTAGAAACATAAGTCACTCCAGGAAAAAGGACCTGGGTGAGAAAACCCGAGGCTTGTGATGCTGGAGAGGCTGCTCCTGTCTCGTGAGGCAGCTGCTTGCAGTAAAATGATCAAGGGATCGAGTCCCGGGTTTGAAATCTGGCTCTGCTCCCCCGACGGGCTGTGCGGTTCTGGGAGATGACCTAATCTCTGCATGTCCTCATCACTGCTTTCTTGGGAAATGGGGGCAACTGTAAGCCCAGGGTGGTGATTACATAGTTAGAGGACATGATCCATTGTTGAGTAAGATCAATTTTAGGAACAAACACCAGTAACTAGGATTATGTTTGAGTATTGTATTTGTCCGAATAGTTTGGGTTATGTGTGTTAACAAGTGACTCCAAAATCTCAGGGGCTCACAAGATGTAGTTCCTGCTTAAACAGCTGGTCCATGGTGGGGGCTAAGGCTCTGTTCCATCTGCATTCTACCTTGGGACTTGGACAGTGAGAGTGTCTCCTCGTGGGCTTGTGGCACAGGAAAAGGGAATGTGGTGGAATGACAGAGTGGCTCTCAAGGCTTCTCTTAGAAATGGCATGGGTCACTTCTGCCAAGTCTTCACTGGCTAAAGCTAGACATGTGGCCAGGCCTGCCCTCAATAAAATGGGAATATTTCATCCTTCCACAGGAATAGAGAGGAAATGTTTGAACAGTATAATCCATCATTGCTGCCTATAACAGAAAATCCCAAATACCGGAGGCAGATACAGAGGCTGTTCCTTTTTTGTAAAATAAACCCTAAAGTAGGTGGTCGTGGGAGCACATGGAGGCTCCTCGGTCACTGGGGACCCATACCGTCTATATGTGCGTTCTGTTGTCCTCACTTGGCCTGTTATTTTCAAATAATAGTAGAGAAATTTGTGCTCTTTTTGAAATGGAAGGAAAGGGAGGGTCCCCTCATTTAACCATTGCACTTTCCTAAATGGGGACGTGCCCAGCACCCCCGACCCACCGCTCCCCCACTGCCTCGGGGCCCCTACACCGACCCCTACCATGGCGAGACGAATGCCCTCGAGGAAAGCTCATTAGGACTCCTTAGCTGAGCAAGTGGGAAACAGAGTAAACGGGAAGCTGACCCAACCGGTCGAAGTCAGGGAATAGGAAACGAGGACGCACCAATGTGAACATTCGATCCACACAAAACGGAAACACTGAAAGCACACACACGGACTTTGGCACTGAGTGGGTCCACGGCGAGAGGATGGAGGAGGAGCTTCGCGCTCAGAAGGAATCTGTGCCATGAGCCCCACCGCACCTTTGTTGTCTCAGGTAGTGAGATCTGGGAGCCACTCCACCTTCGTACTTCCGAAGGCCTCTGGCAGATTTGTTGTTTCATCAGTTTCTTTCACGTATTTCTCACAGATGGGGCTGGGAGCTGTGCACGCTGGGTTTTGTACAACTGTGTGTATTTGTCTTGTGGTTCTCCTCTGTCTCAAGGTGCGTATCAGTGTTTGGCTAACACTCACGCCTGTCTCGGTTTTGCTTGACACAAATTCCACTGGTTGTGCCTGATCTCCCCAGGAGGACCCCAGGACCCAGACAACCCACCCAGCTCTGGCCCAGCCTCTTGCATCACATGTAGACAGAAGCCCAGAATCCTCTGCCCTCTGAGGGCCAGGCTCTCTCAGGCGCCCTCCTCACCCTAGCCTCTCTGAGGCTGATCACCCGCCACTTTCCCAGAGCCTCGCCACCTCCCCAGACCATCCTGGTTTAGGAAGGCAGATGGACAGCGGATGGGCATAGCAGGGAAGACAGCCTTGTTCAGTCGCCATGTCTATAAGAGACAGTTTGAACAAGCGAGGGTTTTGTCCCTTTAAGATGCACATAGAGGCAGGGCCCCAATGTCCTGTGGCTTCTATGAAGAGATGAATCAGTAACTGTTCTCACTTCTTGAGGCAGCTTACTAAGAAACCAAATCGCCACCCCAAGGCTGGGCCAGCCAGCTCCCTAGACACCAACTCCAAGCCCGGGCCTCCGCGTTCAGGCTCTGGGCGTTCCTTCCCCTTCTTCGGAAGATATGATCAGTTAAGGTGATTTCTTAGCCCACCAGGACAGTCCCAGCAGGGTTTGGAGGGCAGGCCTGCCCTGGGTGGGCCCTCTCGTGGCCCCCAGCCTCTGGTGACAATGCATGGAAGGGTTTAATGTCCTGGGGGGATCAGGGCAGATCCTGGAAATGCCTTTTTAAATGACCTGACACAGCAGGCCTGCTTAACATGGCTCTGCACGGACCTGACGGAGCACACATGTGGTCGACAAGCACGAGGAATCTTCTCCTTTCAGTCCCCACCCATAGGGCTGGAAGGATCACGCAGGCAGTCCTGTCCCTCAGTATTGGCTTTCAGTGCCATGCTCCACAAAATCGAAAAACTACAAGGATCCCACGGATGCCGTGCCACTCCAGCTCCATGTAGCCTGCGGGCCATCCTTTAAATGCCACCTCTGGAAGTCATGGCGAAATGGGCCTTAGCCCAGTTCAACCCCATCATCATGGAACTATAGGTTCAAATTTCAATCTACTCCCCTTCCCTCCGTATAATATCATTAGAGCACATTTTTTGCTAGACTCAGTCCTCGGATATTACGCCTTAATCCTAACCCAAAGTCTCTGCTTGCCTAGAAATGTCACAAGGCAGGAGGGCTCCACAGGCTTCCCGCTAATCTTCTTTCAGATAAACAGTTGATTGTTCCTGGGTCCCCTGCTTCTCTGCCTCCTATCAGAGAGAAGCTCGGGATTCCCTTGCTCTGAATCTTTCTCAAAAAATGAGGCTGGAACTCCCTGGCAAGGGAAATCTGGACTCGGCAGGAGGATGTATGCACCAGCGCACAGACACCTGCTTCAAGGTGGGCATGGTGGAGGTGAAACGCGCTGTGTGTGAGGTCAAGGTCTCCAGGTTGCATCACTGACTCACAAATGTAGTGGTTTAGAATAACACACTGTTAGCTCACGGGGCCCCGGGGCCAGGAGTCCAGGCATTAGCTGCGTCCGGCTTAGTTGGTTCTCTGCTCAAGGTTTCCCAAGGCTATAAACAAGGTGTTGCTGTGAAGCCGTGTTCTCATATGGAGGCTCACGTAGGAAACCATTTGCTCTCCACCTCATACGGGTTATTGGCAGAATTCACCCCCTTGAGGCTGGATGAGGGAGTGCTCTAGCTTCTTACTGGCTGTCGGCGAGGGGTGGCCCTCAGGTTCCGCAGGCTGCCCACCGTCCCCTGCCATGTGGCCCTCTCCGCAGACAGTCCACAACCGGTGCTCGCTTCTGTAAGGCCATCAGCAGGCTCTCTCTTGCTCTAGTGGGCTAGGACAGAGTCTTATATAATAAGGCAGTGTAATCCTAGGAGTGATGCCCATCACCTTGGCATTTTCTGTGTATTACAGGCGAGTCATGGGTTCTGCCCACAATTAAGGGGGCAGGATTATGCAAAGGCATGACTCACTGGATGTCCCCATAGGGTACGCCCACCACTGTCCACAAACTGCTACCCACCTCCGCCACTTACAAGGTGGGTGACCTTGAGCAAGTTGCTCGGCCTTATTTACAAATAATCTTTCTTATTTGTAAGATGGGGGTAAACCCCATAGGATTCTTGGGAAGATCATATGAAATATTCCATCTCAAGTGTTTTGCAGAATGCCCAGCACACAGTAAACATTCAAATGTTAGCTGTGATGCTGGTGGTGGTGATTAATATTAATATTATTGGCACTGTGAGACTCTCAGGTCTGTCTTGGATACTAAGAAGCAGAAATGTAACTCAGACTACAGCTACCCTGGCTACAAAAAGACCCTTTGTGAAGACCAGACCTGTATCATTGGCTGCTCCAGAAATCTCAAGAGAGACCAGCTCCAGTCTCAGCTGGGAGCCGGGGCATCTTAGGACACCAGGCGACAATGCCAGCCTCCCAGCCACTGTTACCTGTTAGGTGACAAGTGTGCAGCAAGAGATGCAAGGGCGCTTCAGCAAGAGGGTCTGCTCATCTCCTGTGAGCCCCTGGGGCAGCTGAGCTCAAGAGGTGGGCCTCAGCAGACCCCATGGGACAAGACAAGTTGAGCGTCTCTCCCAAGTTGGCCATGATTAGTACCTCACTTACATGAGGATACAGGAAGTTCTTCTAGAGCCTGATCATTCCTGCACCTATAACTGTAGGATTCATTCACACAGAATAACAAGAGCCACTGTTCACTATTCACCAGAATCCCATGAATCCCAGGAGAATTAAAAAATAACAAGCAGAAGACACAGTCAACCCCACCATCACCGCTACAACCACCTAAATACATGCTGTCAAGCACACAAGCCAAAGATAACCATAGTTAGAATAGCTCACACCAATGATAGTAATAGTAACAGTAACCTACAATGAATTTTTCAAGTTTAGTATTAATACACTGATCCAGACATTGGCTCAAGAAGGCTCTACTACTCTTGGGGCACCTGGGTGGCTCAGTTGGTTTAGCATCCAACTCTTGGTTTCGACTCAATTCATGATCTCAAGAGTTGTGAGATCAAGCCCTGCATCAGACTCTGTGCTCAGTGGGGAGTCTGTTTTAAGATTCTCTCCCTCTGCCCCACCCACTCCCTCTCTTCCCCTCTCTCTAAGAAATAGACAAATCTTTTTTTTTTTCTTTTTTTTTTAAAAGGATGTACTCCCCTGGCTTGGCATCATGGGAGTTCGGTTGTTCTGGTCATGCATTTATGTGGGGCCTCATTTGGGCAACATTGTTCTGAAGGATGCTTGGAGGCCTACCTCAAGGTTAGCTTCTCGACCCTAGGGTGTTCCCATGCCAGGAACATGTACTGGACAGCCAGTACATCTTAACTTTTTTCTCTTGGAAATTTTGGAGGCTTCAAGTTATTTATTTCACAGGGAAGTAAAAATATGTTTCTAATTATTTTTATTTTTTGAAAGAACAGCTGCACCACCACTGGAACCTGAGGGGGTGGCTGTTTTGAGACTCATAGGCTTGATGGGGGGGAAAAAACCCTCGTGCTTTATTTCAAGGAAGGATATGACTGTTCCGTAATATCCAGGAGAACTGAATGGGTGATAATCATCGGTTCTTTGGAATCTATTGGAAACTCAACTGTGTGAAGATCTACTTAGCTTTCTACTTGGGGAAATTTCCTCTAGAAGGTTTTCTTTGGATCCTGAAAGCTCTGTGTTTGTGAGGTGTATGTAGGGATAGCAAATAAGCCAAGATACACAGTGGAGGGCTGAAGCTTGGGCTTTTTACTGGAGAACCACATCTTACCCTCCTTCATTCTTTCATTCCACAAATGTTGTGGGCACTTCCCATGTTTCCAGTCACATGTAGCCTCTGAGGATGGGGCCACAAAGCCATGATGGAAATAAATATGGCTCCTATTCTACGAGTTCACTATGAGAGTAGAGTCCCATTGTGGTGTAACGAGAGGTAGACCTGGGATCACACAAAGCAGTAGACAAGTACGGGGAAGGGTGGGACACACAACTCAGCTTGGAAGAGAGCTCAAGGAAGGCTTTCCCAAGCAAGCAACCCAAGCAAGTAAGTTCAAGGAGAATAGTTGAGTGTTGGGTGGAGTCCGAGGCAGTATTCCTGGCAGAGGGAACAAAGAATGAAAAGTCTCCTAAGCATAAGAAGGCAAGGTGTGACAGGAGCCAGAAGTTCTGAGAAGCTGGAGAATGGAGATGGGGAGTGGAGGGGGAGTCTCTAGAGAGGCCCACAGGGGCCACCTCACAGCCCTTCTCCGGAAAGTGCCTTCAAACTGCGGCCTCAGAAAAGCCATAAGAAAAGATAAGGCCATCTGGCAGTTGTAGAGCCTGAACAGAGGATTACGGTTAAAGTTAAATATTAAAGCAGCAAGTTCCCTTATTTTTACATCATTAAGTTTAAAAAAAAATCTTTTTATGTTTTAATACATGCTCGTTTTGACAAATTCAAACAGTACAAAACTACCTTGATCAGAAAGAGGAAGGGCCCTCATCCCCTTCCAGTCCTAGTCTCCAGCAGAAATTCCTGTTACTATTTGTCTTCCCTTACCCACTTTTTATCTATGCATATGCCAGTGTATAACTGTATATCACTGCTGTTATTATTATATGAATAAAAAACACTAACAAGTAGTTACAGCGTTCCTGAGCACTGTTCTAAGCCCTTTGCATGGACCCTCACTTCTTCCTGACTACAATAGAAACAGGTTATTTATCTCCAGCTCAAAGGTAAGACTCAAAGGTAAGAGACAGGGAGAGATTAAGTAACTTGTCCATGGTTGTACATGTGATATTAGAATGAGGTTACAAACCAGGCAATGTTACCCTAAAGTTTGTGCATCGAACCACTATGTTCTATGCATGTATACACACATATGTGTGTACACATATAACCCACAATGTTCATTATTTTACCAAACTGGGATCGTCGCATACATATTAACTCTTCTCAGTTAAAATACATCATAATTTAAAAATGGGCAAAAGATCTGAATAGCCATTTCCTCAAAGATACACAAATGGCCAGTAAGCACACAGAAACATACCTGAAGTCATTGGTCATCAGAAAAACACAAGTCAAAACCACAATGAGATACCACTTCATACCAACCAGGATAGCTATATATTTTTAATGGAAAATAACAAATGTCAACAAGGAAGCAGAGAAATTGGAACCCTTGTTCACTGCTGATGGGAATGTAAAATGGTTCAGGCGCTATGGAAAATAATTTGACAGTTTCTAAAAAGTTAAATATAGAATTACCAAATGAGGGGCACCTGGGTGGCTCAGGTGGTTAAGCATCTGCCTTCTGCTCAGGTCAGGATCCCAGGGTGCTGGGATCGAGCCCTGCACTGGGGTCCCTGCTCAGTGAGGAGCCTGCTTCTCCCTCTCCCGCTGCCCCTGTTTGTGTTCCCTCTCTCACTGTCTCTCCCAGTCAAATAAATAAATAAAATTTTTAAATTAAAAAAAAAATTACCATATGAGCCTGCAATTCCACTCCTTGTTATATGCCCAGAAGAACTGCAAAGAATTCCCAAACAAATACAAGCACACATCTGTTCATTGCGGCACTTGTCACAGTAGCCCAAAAGGAAGAAACAACCCAAATGACCATCAACTGATGAATTTGGACAATCAAACTGTGGCGTATCCATACCATAGATTATTACTCAGCCATAAAAAGGAATGGAGTACTGATCCATGCTACAGTGTGGAGGAACTCTGAAAACATGCCAGGTGCAAAAGCCAGACGCAAAAGGCCACGTACCACATCACTCCACGTACATGAATTACCCAGAATGACTAAATCCACAGAAACAGAAGAAGATTGGTGGTTGCCAGGAGCTTTTTAATGGGCACAGGGTCTCATCTGGGAGTAATGAAAATGTTTCGGACCTAGACAGAGGTGGTGGTCATACAACGGGGTGAACATCATTCACCCTGGAATGCTACTGGATTGTCCCCTTTAAAATGATTCATTTTTTTGTGAATTTTACCTCCATAAAAATAAATGAATAAAAATATATCACGGGTTTTCTAGTCCTGGCCATGACTTAGTAGCGGACATCAGCCTTAACTTCTCACTGTAAGTAACTATCAAAGTGAGCAAAAGATACCAAGCGACGGATTTCAGGCATTGAGCAGGGGCTGAGGGGCTGCCTTGATAGAAGGGTAGCAGCTTTCTTCGGAGGAAGATAGTCTCCAAGTTTCAGGGACATAAGCAGGGCCCAAGCCCAGAGCAGTGGTTGCCCTGGGAGAAAAGCAGGGGCCCGGAGTGGGGAACAAGGTGAGAGCGCAGGACTGCTGAGGGGCGGGGCTTACAGGGTGCCGCTCTAACCCTAACTGCCCAGGGGGGGCCCCAGCAATCTGTGAAGGGCTGTCAGGACCCGGGGCCATAGTTCATGAGGTCTAGCGGAGAACAGCTGAGGAGCTGAGAGATATACAGAGATCGTAGACAGTGAAGAATACTGAAAAGAACTTGGGAGGCCGGATACGGCCAGAGTGGAGAAATACACGGGGCTCAGGGAAGACAGTTCTTAGGAAAAAGGCCCATGCCCTAGAAGTGAGCACTCTGCCCCAGGAGTAAGAGCAACACTGAACTAGACCCACCTTAACAAAACAGTAAAACCACTCCTCGACAAGGGCAAGGTGACCCATCAAAAATTTAACTGCCCTCCAAAACAACATTCACCACTGGGTAGCAGAGGATTTGCAAAACCGCACAGTCTCTATTCTACATTAATCATAATATCCAGAGTGTAATGAAAAATGACTACCTATTTTTCTATTCCTATAAATATGCTGGACCTTTGTTCTGTGATGTGATTAAGTTAGTTAGACACAGTTTGATTCAGGTTTTGTTTTTAAACTTCGTCAGGTGGGTGCTGAGTAACGTTTAGTCTAGATCTGATGCTGCCCCACTATGGAGGAAAGACTTTTCTGAGGACATCGACTGGGAATGCTTTTTCTGAATTAGTCCCTTTTGGTGAGAACAGGTCCTATTCCAAGCTCCGTGCAAAACTTCAGGAATTGTTCTCTCTAATGCTTTTGGGTAGTTCTTTCTTCTGCCTCAGATAGTTTCCTCAGGTGCATGCACTAGCCGGGATTTAGCTGAAGACTTGCGTGTGCCTGTGTATGCACATCCACACAGCTCTGCTTTCTCTAGTACCTTGCCCTGCAAATTCCACCCGCCTCTACCTTCCCAGACTCTCAGCTCTGTCCCCTCAACTCAGGGAAATGGCTGGACTCCACGTGGGTCTTGAATCTTTCCCCAGGCAAAAAGTTCAGGTAATTGTAGGAGGCTCACCTTTTTGTTTTCTTACTCTCAACTGTCATTAACTATTGCTGCCTGATGTCTTATCTAATGACAACCATTGTTTCACATATTTTGTTTGTTTGGTTGGTTGGTCCCTTCAGGCAGAAGGCAAATCTGATCCCTGTTATTCCATCTTGACTTTGATTTACAGCAGCAAGTTCAATGACTTAAAGGGAATAGAAAAATTCCTTGAAAAACAAAACTTTCTTAAACTGCCCCAGGAAGGAGTAAAAAATCTGACTCATCCTGTATCTGCTAAAGAAACTGAATTCAGGAGCACCTGGGTGGCTCAGTAGGTTAAAGCCTCTGCCTTCAGCTCAGGTCATGATCCCAGGGCTTTGGGATGGAGCCCCACATCTTGCTCTCTGCTCAGCAGGGAGCCTGCTTCCCTTCCTCTCTCTGTCTACTTGTGATCTCTGTCTGTCAAATAAATAAATAAAAATCTTAAAAAAAAAAAAAGAAAGAAAGAAAGAAAGAAACTGAATTCGTAATTTAAAATCTTCTCACAGGGGTACCTGGGTGGCTTAGCTGTTAAGCTTCTACCTTCAGCTCAGGTCATGACCCCAGGGTCCTGGGATGGAACACCAGTCAGGCTCCCTGCTTGGCAGGAAGCATGCTTCTCCCTCTCCCACTCCCCCTGCTTGTGTTCCCGCTCTTGCTGTCTCTTTCTGTGTGTCAAATAAACAAATAAAATCTTTAAAAAAAATTTTTTTAATAAATAAATAAAAATAAAACCTTCTCACTTTCTCAAAAAGAAAACCTTCACCCAAAGAAAACTCAAGGTCCCTATGGCTTAACTGGTGAATTCTATTAAAATTTTAAGAAAGAAATAGAACAAATTTTATAGAAACATTTTTTAAGAGAACAGAGGAAAACAATTTCCATCTCAGCATAATCCTGATATCAAAGTCTGACAAAGACATTATAAGAAAAGAAAATTTACACCAAAATCCCTTATGAACATAAACACAGAAACTCTAAACAAAATATTAGCAAATTAAATCCACTAATTCATAAAAAAAAAATGCATCATGGCTAAATATGGTTTATCCCAGGAATGCTTAGACTGGTTTAATACTCAAAATTCAATCAGTGTAATTCACAATATTACCAGAATAAAAGAAAACAAATATATGAACATCTCAACAGATGCAGGAAAAACAACAATTCAAAGTGATTCAAGATAAAAAATAATAAAGAAAGACAACTCAGCAAACAAAAATAACATGGAAAATCCTTAACCTAATAAAGGACACTTATGAAAACCTATAACTAATACCTACCTAGTGTTGAAAGACTGAACACTTTACCTTAAGACTGGGAACAAAACAAAGATGTGTATTTTACCACAACTGCATAGTTCTGGAGGTCCTAATCAGTGCAATAAGGCAAGAAAAAGAAATAAAATATATAAAAATTGAAAATGAAGAATAAAACTAACTCTTTCATGATAACATGATTTAATACATAGAACATCCAAAGGAGTCTATAAAATCACCACTATCACTAATAAGAGGATTTGCATGATACAAAGACAATATACAAAAATCAACTGTATTCCTATATACTAGCAATGAATAACTGACAAACAAAATTTAAAAAACAAAAATACCAAAAGCAATTAAATACATAGGGAAAATTTTAACAAAACTGACATATACAAGGAAAACCACAAAACATTCCTGAAAGGAATTTATAAGATCTAAATAAATGTTAAGGTATACCATGTTCATTGAATGAAAGACTCACTATTGTTGAGGTATCAATTTTCTTGCAAATTGATCTATACATTCAATGCATTGATCTGTAGATTCTAATTAAAATCTCAGCAGGCTTTTTTTTTTTTTTTACATGCTTATTCTAAAGTTTATATGGAAATGAGAGTATCCTAGAAGAGTCAAGACAGTTATGAGAAACAACAAAATTGGAAGACTTGTATTACCTGCTTTCAAGATTTACTCTGGTATTCACATAAAGATGAATGGCAGCAAAATAAAGTCCAGAAACAGACCAATACACATGGTAGGACTGATTGAATTTTTACAGTTTCAAAGGTAATTCAATGGGGAAAAGATCGTCTTTTCCACACATGTTGCTGGAACAACTTGATATCCATACTGGAAATAACAAGCCTTAAGCTGGACCTTACACCATACACAAATATTAACTCAGGGGCACCTGGGTGGCTCAGTCATTAAATGTCTGCCTTCTGTTCTGGTCATGATCCCAGGGTCCTGGGATCAAGCCCTACATTGGGCTTCCTGTTCCTCGGGAAGCCTGCTTCTCCCTGTCCACTCCCCCTGCTTGTGCTCCCTCTCTCGCTGTTGTCTCTCTCTGTCAAATAAATAAATAAAATCTTAAAAAAAAAAAAAAACAAATATTAACTCAAATGGATCAGAGGCCTAAGTATGAAAGCAGAAACTAAGGTTTATAGAAAAATCTTCTAAATCAGGAAATATCCTCATGACCTCACCGTAAGCAAAAATTTCTTAGGGCACAAAAGGCACTAACCATAAAAGAAGCATAAACTGTGTGTCACTCTGTTCTTCAGAGCATACAATTTAGAAAGTCAATAGACAAACAGCAAAAATACTTGAGGTATGTATGTCGATAAAGGACTTATATTTGGAGTATATAAAAACTACTACAAATTAAAGACAAAAAGACGGGGTGCCTGGGTGGCTCAGTGGGTTAAAGCCTCTGCCTTCTGCTCAGGTCATGGTCTCAGGGTCCTGGGATCGAGCCCCACATTGGGCTCTCCGCTCTGCGGACAGCCTGCTTCCTCCTCTCTCTCTGCCTGACTCTCTACCTACTTGTGATCTCTGTCTGTCAAATAAATAAATAAAATCTAAAAAAAGGACAAAACACTTAATAAAGTATTTCCAAAAATATGAAAACTTAATAATCAAGAGAATACCTGTTCCACATCATTTGTCATCAGGAATTAAATTAAAACCACAATAAGATAGACTTATACACAGTGAAATGGCTAAAATTTAAAAGACTGAAAATACTCAGTGCTGTCAAGAGCAGCTAGAACTCTCGTTTATTTCTGGTTACAGTGTGAAATGGCACTATCACCTAGGGAAACTGACAGTTTTTAATACAGTTCAACATATATTTATCATATGACACAGAAATTCACTCCCTAGGTATACACCCAAGAGAACTCATGTACACACACACACACACACACACGTTATACATGTTGCCCCACACTGGAACAGCCCAAATGTCCCTCTCTAGAGAATAAAGAAACTATAGTACACAAACAAACCACATAATACCACTCAGAAAGTCTGCTCATGCTGCCATAAAATACCAAAGGCTTAAATAACAGAAATTTATGTCTCACAATTTGGGAGCCTGGGAAGTCCAAGATCAAGATACTGGCAAAGTAGGTTTCTGAGACCTGTTCTCTTGGCTTATAGGAAGCAACCATCCTGCTCTGTGTTCACATGACCTTTTCTTTGTGCCTTCAGAGAGAGAGTGAGAGGGAAAGAGGGAGAGAGAGAGAGAGGGCGAGGGGGAGAGAGAGAGAGAGGGAGAGGGGGAGAGAAGGAGAGGAAGAAGGGGAGAAGGGCGAAGAGTGAGAGGGAGAGGGAGGGAGATGGTGAGGGAGAGAGGGAGAGGGAAGGAGAGAGAAGGAAAGTGGGGAGAGGGAAGGAGGGAGTGAGAGACAGCAAGCTCTCTGGTATCTCTTCTTTAAAAAAAATACTAATCCTATGGGATCAGGGCCCTACCCCTATAACCTCATTTAACTTTAATTACTTCCTTAAAGGGCCCATCTCCAAATATAGCCACACTGGGGATGGGGTGTTGGAGTTTAAAGCTTCAGGGTGGGGTGGGGGTTGGGGGGTGAGCGGGACACAAATACACTGGGCACAACAGCAACAAAAAGGAAACTACTGTTACTCGCAACAACATGGCTGACTACTTTTTCTAAAACTATAATTCCAAAAACACAGAGTTTACGAAAAGACAAAACGAATCTATGGTATCAGAAGTCAGAATAATGACTGAGGCGCCTGGGTGGTTCAGTCATTTCAGCATCCAGCTCTTAGTTTTGGCTCAGGTCACGATCTCGGGGTTGTGAGATGGAGCCCTGTGACAGGCTCTACCCTCAGCTGGGAGTCTGTTTGCAGATTCTGTCCCTCTGCCCCTCCCTCCATTTGCACTTTCTCTCTCTTTCTCAAATAAATGTACAAATCTCAAAAAAAAAAAAAAAAAAGTAATCAGAATAATGATGACTTTTTGTGGGTGGGGAGGGATTGATGGAAAGTGGCATAAGGGAATATTTAGAGGGATGGAAATCATTTTTTTAGCTCAATGGGGTAATGGTATCAGGGGAATACATTTGCCAAAAGGCACAGAGTTACATGCTCAGAAGTGGGTGTATTCATTGCATGTAAGTTACGGCTCAATAGAGTAGTTTCTCCATAGCAGCTCGCATGGATTTACCTCTATCTTTTTAGCAGTGACATAGCCTTCCTTTCTGAATGTCATAATTCAGGACTATTTCCCCATTGATAGACGCGAATAGACACACTTCCAAGTCTGTGCCATTGTAAACAATGCTGAAGTGGACACACTTGGAGGATAAATTCCTAAGTGGGACTGTTACAGCCTTTACTTTGTGAAAGAGGAAGAATCCAAATGAAGTAAGTCATGGGGACAACAGCTACAGCACAAGGAATCTAGCTGTAACAGCATTGTAGGGTGGCAGATGGGACCCCCCCCACTGGAGCTAAGCCTAACAGAACACTGGACTGGTTGAAGTGCTGTGTGGTTTACACCTGAAACTAATGTAACATTGTGCATCAACTACACTTCAATTTAAAAAAAAAAAAAAAAAGGAGAATCCGAATCTCAGAAGCAAGAAGAGATTTCTCCAAGGCCTACTGTAATCACACACTGTGTTACGCTGGCAGAACCTGGAACTGAAGAGGTGTGTGTTATCACACAGAAATACTAATGGAGGGCTAGAGGCCAATGTTGGGCTTCCGACCAGAATAATCATTTATCCTAATTCCACTTTTTCCCTTGTCTCCCAGTAATCCAGTGAGTATTAATGCCTTCAGGTGGCCTTAATTTAATATAATCCTAAGTGAATTCCTGGGATCCCATAGTACCTTAGTAATAGTACCTTAATGGTATTAGTACCTGTTACTTAATAGTAATAATATCCACAGTACCTTAATAATAACTCATCACATGCCAAGCACTATGCTACCAATTTATATGCAATACCTTCTTTAATCCTCATGACTCCATAAAGCACAGCTGTTATTAATTCCTCGTCCATTGTACAGATGGGAAAACTGAGGCTTCAACAGGTTAAGTACTATGCCCAAGGCGACACCACTAAAAAGTGATCTAAACAGGTTTCAGATCCAGGTCCCTGACATAAAAGTCCCTACTCTTAACCATTATACCCACTTCCTCTCAAGGATAAGATTTCACGGGGATGTTGTTGTGAAGGTTACACAACACAATGTCAGTTACTGGCCTCTCAACAACTTGAAGGCAGTTCGTGCATTTTTATTTCTGTCTTCCTAACATCTGGCTCACAGTAGACTGCAAAGGGCTTAGCACTGTGCCTGACACGGAGTAAGCACTCAGTGAGTGCTAATTATTATCATTCTTGGAACTCAAAAAATATCTGTTGAGTAAGTAAACATTTGCATGAATGACTAATTATCCAAAGTATTCTTTTAGCAAATAAACAAGGAACACGGGGACAACAGGTTGCAAGCCTCCTCTCCTGCCGAAGAGCTCATCTGGAGGTGGCTGAGCCGGGAAGGAACGGTCAACCTCCTTCTGTCCGTTTGTCTGCTCCCCCATGGGACACAGAAACGGGAAGGACACCCAATTCGGTGTGGGACGTCAGCTCCAGTCTGTGCGGACACAGTGCGGGGCAGACTCTCGACGACGAAGGAGAGAATTAGCTGGTATAGTGGTGGAGGTGATGGTGGTGGTAGTGGGGTGTGTGCGTGTGTGTGTGTGTGTGTGTGCATACTCTCAAGCACACGCTGCTTCTCACTCCCCCTCACAGTGAAACCCGGCTACAAGCGAGGAGAGGTTGGGGAGGCGCCTAATACAAAGCTTCGGACAACATCACAGTGTGCACACAGGATGAACACGGGCTTAAGGGTAAGTCATGCACTCAGGGTCCAAGGACATCAGAAGATCTTTGAGCCTCTGCTGTCTCTTGGAACTCAAAAAATATCTGTTGAGTAAGTAAACATTTGCATGAATGACTAATTATCCAAAGTATTCTTTTAGCAAATAAACAAGGAACACGGGGACAACAGGTTGCAAGCCTCCTCTCCTGCCGAAGAGCTCATCTGGAGGTGGCTGAGCCGGGAAGGAACGGTCAACCTCCTTCTGTCCGTTTGTCTGCTCCCCCATGGGACACAGAAACGGGAAGGACACCCAATTCGGTGTGGGACGTCAGCTCCAGTCTGTGCGGACACAGTGCGGGGCAGACTCTCGACGACGAAGGAGAGAATTAGCTGGTATAGTGGTGGAGGTGATGGTGGTGGTAGTGGGGTGTGTGCGTGTGTGTGTGTGTGTGTGTGCATACTCTCAAGCACACGCTGCTTCTCACTCCCCCTCACAGTGAAACCCGGCTACAAGCGAGGAGAGGTTGGGGAGGCGCCTAATACAAAGCTTCGGACAACATCACAGTGTGCACACAGGATGAACACGGGCTTAAGGGTAAGTCATGCACTCAGGGTCCAAGGACATCAGAAGATCTTTGAGCCTCTGCTGTCTC